>NC_142031.1:94162450-94762450 GCF_982192425.1 Myodes glareolus
CTTCAGAAGCTAACAGTCAATATGATTATGGAAAATATCAAGACTGTTCTTCACTTTATCGGATTCACAAGGGACACAGATATGAACTTTAAAAAAATAATACTTGCCTCATCTATTTGAGGTTGAGGGCTTAAATCTCTAGAACTATGTAGAATAAATAGGTAAATGAATAAATTTTGATTTCATAATATAATTAACAGATTGGGCATTTGCAATAAACAAGTGTTATTTGTAACTTTTGGTAAAATCATGCAAATGTAGTAACTTGCATAGATATAGATGATTTTCATTACAAAATCATTAAAATTGAGAATTATTTTAGTTGAATATTTGCTTCTTCTTAAAAATTAATTTTATATTTGGGCAATTATTAATCTTAGCAAAATATAAAGAACATTGATGAATATTTTTGTGCAATGTTACTGAAAATCTTTATGACCATAGAAGTCTCCATTAAATTCTGCTTCATGATGTCAATAATTGTTAATACCAACTCAAGTTTTTGTGATTTATAAGTAATTATGATTCTCACATTCTCATATAAAAAAGCATTTCATTAAACAAGAATCTGTGAAAAAGACCCTTCTGTGGGAAAGCACTTAATTCACTACATTTACACTACATTTAAATCTAGCCATAAAACTAGTAAAAATCATTTACTTTACTAATGAATTGGTACATAGGGAGAACTGGCATATTTTAATAAATCACTAAATATACAGTTCAAATCAAATGGATTGAATAGCCCTCCATTAATCTCCATCCTTAGCTTAGCCATTAAAAGGTTAATGTGGTAAGAACTATCAAAGACATACTTCAGCACAGCAGAGGCAAAGAAAATGGAATTAGTCATTCCCACTGCCTACTTCAGCTCAGTAAGTGTCAACGAGAGAGTGGTATTTGAACTAATCTTAGAGGAGATAAATAATGTTTCTAAGTGGGAGAATAGACTCTGCAGTTCTTGCAGGCATAAGGACTGAAAATCTCAATGCAATGAGATGAAGCTCAACCTGGAAAGAATTTACTCTTATCCCTCTTTCTTCTGTTTTCTTGAGAAAATTTTCTTTTCCTATTTTCTTGGCCTACAAAGGGTATTCTAAATAAATAATTGTTTTCAATCTCTAATGCTGTTTGCTATCATTAAGGGCAGCTGAAAATTCATGTCAATGACTGAATGAGTTGGGTGGCTGGGTTAATTTGGTCTAGTTAATAATGAAGACTTGTTCATGTGCTAGAAAATGCCACTTAGAGAATTTCCTGTTTACTGCATTTATACTTCACTGCTTATTATTCAGAAATTTAGGTTGTTTCCAAAATCCTAAAATCACTCTGTTCTACATGAGTTCACATATTGTGTTTTTGTGTTACAAACACACATATTTTATGTTATTTTACTTCTTATGAAACTCTTTGTGTTTTGATGTTGTTCTTGTGCGCTCCGCCTTGTCTTCTGTAGCATCAATCTTTGCCTTCTGAAGGTAATGTTCAGATAAAGTTAAAATTCCTTAACTTTTAAAAATATCAATAATATTCCAGAAAGAACAAAGAAGCCACATACAGTTGACTTAAAATTCTTGTGCTACATACTGTCATTTTGTCGTCTAGGTGTTTGGGTTTTACTTTTCTAAAGGGGTAAGTCTTACCTGTCATGTATCCAAGACGTGTGTGTGTGTGTGTGTGTGTGTGTGTGTGTGTGTGTGTGTGTGTATGTATCTATATATGAGTAACATGTATATATGCCCTGTGTAAGAATGAACTTGAAGTGTGGCATATCTTCAGATTCTACATCAGTGGTTATCTTGAATGAGCTACTTTTATTTTACTTTGCCAGAAGCAAGGCATATAGATATTATTCATCAGTTCCGTGGCCTCAACAGTCCTCCCCAGAGCATGATCTCTGTAAGATGAGGATGGAAACAGCCATGGGAAAGTCTCAGTATGACTTCGCAATGATTAGTACCACTCGTTGTACACATGAAACCTATTTTCTACTGTATGATTCACCTTAGTGTTTAGGTATTTTCTCTATTAGATGGTGGAAGGCATTCTGTCCATCTGCAACTATGAAAACTCAGAGGAGGACATGACACGTATTAGGTCATTCTCAGCAGGCCCATGCACTGGTCATTACCGCTCCTTCTCACTCCACTTGTTCCAGTCAAGACAATAATGAACTGATATTTTGGGTCTTTCTCTGTCAGAGAAAAATAAAGATTGTTTATAAAATGGGAAAAATGGACACTGCGGTCACAGTCATGTGTGCCCATGTAGACCCTGTGTGTTGTTATATTTGAATTCTCATGTTTGCTGTCTGAACAAAGCGCTGTATTGGGCAGTCTGTGGTAGCCAGGGCCCTGGAACAACATTAACAACAGCATTTACTGAGAGTCAGGAGGTTGCCCGTTCTTCGCTTTCTTGTGCCATTAAGAGTAAAGGAATCCTTCACATAAATGTCTACCCATTTCCTCTGAGTCTAGTGTTCAACAGTATTATCTATTTTTTTACTTAACTGATAAGTAACTTGAAAAAATCCAGGGAAGCTAAGGTATGGCCAACATTTTAACACTGAGCCATGACAATGTCATCTACAAAGTTAAGTCTTAAAAACCGAGCAGCTGATTTATCTTTTTTATTATTTGTGAAATTTTATAATGTTTTAAGTAATTTTAGAGTTTGTGATAGGCTATATCAATAGCCAATCTGAGACGCATAATACTATGTATTTAGAACCACCTGACAGCTATTATGTAAAAGTCAGTCATTTGAAAACTTGTTATGGGAGAAATGCCATTTCTTTAGAAGTATGGAAATTTGATTGAGAAATATTATACATAGAGGCATATATATATATATATATATATATATATATATATATATATATGAGCTCTCTTTTTAAAGTGTACTATTGGATTTAATTTTTCACAACTTGCTGACAAACTGAGAGAGTAGGAAAAAGTCAAGTTAGCAGGGTGTGCACTCATTCATACGTGTCAGGAGCTTAATGGCCGCAGTGAATTTGCTTCCCTCCCAGAGAAGCAGTTGTATTCCTTTATGTCCTTAACTGGATGTTTCTTGTATGCCAATAACATAAAGAAAAACAGTAACTGGAAATACTTAATTTCTATCCCAACCAATGAGAATTTTGACATCTAAAGATCTAAAGAAACCTCTAGAAAGGAAACCACTGAAAGCCACCAAAGCAAGTATGCTCTATTTGCATAGAACCTCAAAGGAGGGAGTGAATCAAGCCCATTTAAGCTCCTCCAGCCTTTGTAAGATCATCAAATGAGTTTTAAGTATCTTTGTATAAATAATACAATCAAAGCATGCTGACTTCACTTCAGTTATGTTCATTTCTCAACAACATAATTGGTATCACATTTAATTTTAATAATCTTCTGATACTATGGTTTCTTTTGTGCTCCTAATTGTAGTGGGGTTATTTAGCAGACAAATGCTATTGTCATCTTTTATTTTTCCTTAAACAAAAAAGTACTCAGTTTCAGTTTGCTTATGACAGAGAATAGAATACCAACTAACTATTACTTATTCTTTTTAAAAGTTCTATTAGGGAGTTTCACATAAAAGGATATTTTAATGACAAAAAGAAACCATGATAACCAGTTATCTGAGTTATCAGAGTCACTCTAAGCTAGTATATGATCTTAATCAAAGAGATATAACTAGATAAAAATACTGTAAGTTGTTTTCCCTAGCATCTTATTTTTTTATATTTTTTTATTAATTAATTTATTTGTTTATAAAAATTTCCACTCCCTCCCCTCCTCTCCAGTCCTAAGAGCAGTCAGGGTTTCCTGCCCTGTGGGAAGTTCAAGTTCCTCCCCTCTCCCTCCAGGTCTAGGAAGGTGAGCATCCAAACAGACTAGGATCCCAGAAAGCTAGTACATGCATACAAAACAAGATCCAGTGCCATTGACAATGGCTTCTCAGTCAGCCCCCATGTCAGTCACATTTAGAGACTCCGGTTTGATCACATGCTCGTTCAGTCCCAGTCCAGCTGGCCTTGGTGAGCTCTCATTCGATCAGTCCCCTTGTATCAGAGGGTGAACGCATTTCACACGGTTCTGATTTCCTTTTTCATGATCTCTCTCCTTCTGCTCCTCATTTGGACCTTGGGGGCTCAGTCCAGTGCTCCAATGTGGGTCTCCATCTCTATCTCCATATATCGTCAGATGAAGGTTCCCTCTAGTCCTGCCTTTCTTGCTCACGTTCTCCCTCCTTCTGCTTCTCATTTGGACCTAGGGAGTTAAGTCCAGTGTTCCAATGTGTGTCTCTATCTCTATCTCCATCCATCGCCCGATGAAGGATCTATGGTGATATACAAAATATTCATCAGTATGGTTATGGATCAGGGCCAGTTCAGGTACGCTCTTCTCTGCTGCCCAGGGAACAATCTAGGGACCTCTCCTTGGGCCTGGGAACCCCTCCAGAATCAAGTCTCTTGCAAACCCTAAAATAGCTCCCTTAGTAGAGATACATACTTCCCTAGTCCCATATCCATCCTTCCTCCCTCCTCCCGATCCCCCAAGCCATCCCCAATCCTCCCCCTCTCCCTTCTCTCTAACCATCTCCCCTTACTTCCACCCACCACCCCACCCCCCCACCCCCAAGTTTGCCTGACAAGCTTGTCTACTTCCAATGTCCAAGAGGATAACTATAAGATTTTCTTCATGTTCACCTTCTTATTTAGCTTCTCTAGGATCACGAATTATAGGTTCAAAGACCTTTAACTATGGCTAGAATCCACTTATGAGTGAGTACATACCATATTCCTCTTTTTGGGTCTGGGTTACCTCACTCAGTAAAGCGTTTTCTATTTCCATCCATTTGCATGCAGAATTCAAGAGGTCATTGTTTTTTACCGCTGAGTAAAACTCTAATGTGTATATGTTCCACACCTTTTTTAACCATTCTTCTATTGAGGGGCACCTAGGTTATTTCCATGTTCTGGCTATTACAAATAGTGCTGCTATGAACATAGTTGAACAAATGCTTTTGTAGTATGCTAGGGCATCTCTTGGGTATATTCCCAAGAGTGGAATTGCTGGGTCCTGAGGGAGGTTGACTCCCAGTTTCCTGAGAAACTGCCACACTGATTTCCAAAGTGGCTGCACAAGTTTACATTCCCATCAACAATGGATGAGTGTTCCCCTCATTCCACATCCTCTCCAGCATAGGCTATCATTGGTGTTTTTGAGTTTGGCTATTCTGACAGGTGTAAGGTGGTATATAAAGTTGTTTTGATTTGCATTTCCCTGATCGCTAAGGAGGTTGAGCATGACCTTAAGTGCCTTTTGGCCATTCGAAGTTCATCTGTTGTGAATTATCTGTTCAGTTCAGTACCCCATTTTTTAATTGGGTTAATTAAAGTTTTAGTGTCTAATTTCTTGAGTTCTTTGTATATTTTGGAGATCAGACCTTTGTCTGATGAGGGGTTTGTGAAGATCTTCTCCCAATCTGAAGGTAGCCTTTTTGTCTTACTGACAGTGTCCTTTGCTTTACAGAAGCTTCTCAGTTTCAGTAGGTCCCACTTATTCATTTATTCTCTTATTGTCTGTGCTACTGGGGTTCTGCTTCAGAAGTGGTCTCCTGTGCCTATATCTTGTAGACTACTTCCCACTTTCTCTTCTATCAGGTTCAAAGTGGTCGGATTAACGTTGATGTCTTTAATCCATTTAGACCTGAGTTTTGTGCATGGTGATATATATGGATCTATTTTTATTCATCTACAGGTTGACATCCAGTTATGCCAGCACCATTTGTTAAAGATGCTTTCCTTCTTCCATTGTATACCTTTAGCTCCCTTGTCGAAAATCAGGTGTTCATAAGTTTGTGGGTTAATACCCGGGTCTTCTATTCGATTCCATACCAAAGAACTTCTACAGCTGATAAACACCTTTAGTAATGTGGTAGGATACAAGATCAACTCCAAAAAATCAGTTGCCCTTCTATACACAAAGGATAATGAAGCAAAGCGGGAAATCAGAGAAACATCACCTTTCACGATAGCCACAAATAGCATAACATATCTTGGGGTAACTCTAACCAAGGAAGTGAAAGACCTATTTGACAAGAACTTTAAGTCCTTGAAGAAAGAAATTGAGGAGGATACCAGAAAATGGAAAGACCTTCCCTAGCTTCTTATTGACTGACTTTCAGTTGCAGCGTCTAAAATGATTCTTGGATTGTCATTTTTGGCACTGAATATGTCTTGATTCAACATTTGTTTTGTTTTTGCCTTTATTTTTAAGCTTTACACAGAGAAACTGAGTCTCAAAATACAAAGAAAAGTAAAACCAAAAAGGAATTAAAAGAAAGGACAAGTTGAAGATTTTTTCAGCTGTAAGATGAAATGTAGATTTCAAAATAAGAACGAAATGCCTCCATTCATTTACAAAATTGACTACAGCTGTGTAACTATTATAATATATGTGTGTGTGTATACATATCAAATATATAATATGATTTGTATTATATATTATATTGTGTATATAATATATCACCGTATATGTTACAATATATACAATATTAAAGTATAAGTATATTACAGTGTGTAATATATATATATATATATATATATATATATATATATATATAGCTTGCATATAAAGCACTGAAAAACCTGGTGAGTTGGCAAAGTGTCTGTTATACAAGCACAAAGACAGGGTTTGACCCCAGCTAGGTGTGGTGGGATGCACTTGAAATCTCAGTGTTGAAGCTTCAGAGACAAGCACCACTCCAGCCATCTATGGAGTGCCTCGGAGACTTCCAAGATTTTCTAGGATGAATAGTAATCGGCAAGTTGACCATGGCTATGTGGTTTAATTAAAAACTATAAATTACACAATATGATTACAATTACTAACAGATAGGAAGACACAGAAGCAGGAATAAGGAATGGTCCCTCTCAGAGATAAAACTTCCACCTGTTACCATTCCATTAGGCAGCAATAATCTCTGGCCAGAAGTCTAGATGATCCTGAGAGAAATTTCAGTAATCTGTGGAGAGGGAAGATGTCTGTCTTTAAGACACAAAGGATTATATCAGTCACTAGTGCCTACCCAGTGATCGCCATTCACATATGATGATTTTGTTCACTAAAGTATCCTTCCTGCTTTTTCTGTCCTTGGTGATAAGGAGAACATCAACCAGTTCCTGAATAGAGCTGGAGAGGTGGTTGAACCCACCCCATCACTAGAGTGAGTACAACCCATAGATTTTTACAAAGAGAAAGTATCTTTGCAAGGCAGTATGGTGAAAACAAGCCTGGGTGACAGATACAAAGGAGGAGCCTCACTGATTGACAATGATGTAGTTGTCATCAGTCCCTTGCTTCTTGTTATCACTGAGTTTAGCAGGATTGTCGACCAATATTAATTCCTTAACAGTAATACTGATGGAATAGTCTGCCATGTTTTAACTGCAGTGCAATTCTAAGGTTGATGGTTTAAAAGCTTTTGTGCCTTTGCTAAATGTCTGTTTCCCAATGGTCAATTAATTCCTAAATGCTCTGATTAATGGCTCTGTGTTGCCATCTCTGTACTTATTTCCAGGAGAATTGCCTTTCAAAAGTAGTATAAAAAGAGCATGAAGTACACATACCTCCCATTAATACTGTGCAAATGAGATACCACCCATGTTAATAACGATCCAGTAGAAGAACATGAGTTTGCAGATTTTCTCTTATAATGTTTAGGAAAGTGTATTCTATAACATTTACCCCTTTAGTAACCCTTCAACTTTATGTTCTCTCTAGCTGTCACTAGCTGGTCAGAATTCTTAGCCAGACACTAATACTGTCTCTTCCCTATGTTTCACCTTCTATACAAACTGGAAAAGAGATAGAGACTTCAAATGTTAAGGTACCTCTATATTTGTCTTAACATAACATTCTACCCCTGTAGTGATTTCAAGATAGTATCCCCCACTGATGCATATTATTTAAGCTAATTACCAAAATGGAGCCATATTTATCAAGTATACGGATGGCAAGGTAATGCCTATTGTTTAAGTGTTAGCCATTGGTCCTACTCTATTATGTGGGCATAGAAAAACAAATCTAATTCCCGTGTACATAGAAATCCATTACATATTTTCAAATTTTTATCAAGTATGATCGTAACTCCATTTCCCTAGCTTTTGATTTTCTGTTGTTTGTTTTATTATATGAAACAAAATTTTTATGTCAGCTTCAAAACAGATTGATCATTATGAAAATAATGCAAGGCATACTCTAGCTAATCATAGGCTCTGCTAAAATTTATCACCCAAAATATAAAACAAAATTGCTGAACAATAGTGCCTATTCAACCAAGGTATGCTACAATCTCATGTTCAGTCTGTTCAACTATATGTGGATGTGAAGTCCTTTGCACGTACAACAAGGAGTGCTATAATTGTGTCATACAGTAGATTTATATTTACCTTAATTGAGGAATCTCCATATTCATTTCCAGAGTGACTAGACCATTTTTCATTCCCAACAATAGTGAATGAGGGTTCCTCTTTTTCCACTATCACGTCGACATTAGTTGTCAGTTGTTTTGGAACTTTAACCCTCCTAACTGGGCTGAGATAAACTCTCAAATTGTTGTAGTTTGTATTTCCCTAGTTGTGAATAATGATGAACATTTTGAGTTATTTCTTAGCCATTTTTATTGAGAATTCTGTTAGATACCTATTATATTTTTTAACTGACTCATTTGTTATCTTGAACTTGTTTTTTTTTTATTTCTTTGCACATTATTGATATTACTTCATTGTCAGATGTGTGGCTAGAAAAGATTCTTTCCTATTCTGTGCATTTTTTCTTCAATTCCTTCATTGTTTCCAAAGCTTCACACAGAAAATTTTTAGTTTTGTGAAGTCCCAGTTGTCAAATTTTGAACTTAATTCCATGGTGAGTGAAGTGCTCTGTAGGAAGCCTTTCTTACAGCTGAATCTTCTTTTTTATTGCTGTTGATAATATTATTTCAGACAATATAATCTGATCACAGTTTTTTTCTCTACCAACTCTTCCCATATGCTCCTCACTTCCCGGCATCACTAACTCCATGCCTTCCTGCTCTTTCTCTTTAGAAAACAAACAATTAAAAATCATATTAGAAAAGTGTAGGAAATACACATGCAAAAAAATGCACCTATAGGGACTGGAGAGATGACTCAAAGGTTAAGAGCACTGGCTGCTCTTCCAGAAGTCGTGAGTTCAAGTCTCAGCAACCACATGGTGGCTCACAGCCATCTATAATGACATCTAGTGCCCTCTTCTGGCATGCAAGTATACATGTAAGGAATGTTGTATACATGATAAATAAATAAATCTTTAAAAAATGCACCTATAAGATATATGGTACTACTTATGTTTTCTTCACAGCCACCCTGTTCATGATAGCCAGTAAATAGAAACAGCCTAAATGTCTTTCAACAGATAAATAAATAATGAAAATGTAATACAGAGAAACAATGGAATACTATCCAAATGTAAAGAAAAAATAAAATCATGAATGTAGGTAAATGCATTGGCATGGAAACGATTATGCTAAGTGAGGTGACCCAAATCCTAAATGACAAATTTCATATGTTCTTGCTCATATGTGGTTCCATTTCCAAATTTTTCAGATGTGAATATACAACATGAAATAACTACATAAAACAGGAAATTACAAAGGGATCATCCATTGAGGGAGCACTTTGGAGTATAACAAGATATAGATGATATGAAGGAAAAATGGAATAATAGGGCATATATAAGATGTTATTATTAATAAAACTACCATACAATAACCCTCTATTCTATCTAGAGGTTATTATTAAAATAATCCTATTTTTAAAGAGACAAAAGAGATGCCAGCCAGTGCCTTATTAAAGTCATAAATAAAAGTATGTTGTAAAATTAATAATAATAATAAAATATTTTAATAAATATAAACATTATACATTTGATAGTGCTAAAAATCATTAGCCAAATTATTGTTTAAATGACATTTATTCTTAGAAGCTATAGTCCAGAAGGATTTCTTTTTTAAATAATATGCAGTTATATTATTAAAGACAATATTTGCTTCAAAATATTCTAATTGAAGAAGTAAATTTAAAAAAAATTAAAGAATATATCATTTGCTTTTCATCAATTATTGTTGAATCTAATATTTGGTGTAGGTATTAGTAGGAACTTCACAAATTTTGCCAAATTTCGTAGTCACAGGAAAAGGACTCAAGATTCAGAGTGGCTTTTTATAATTTTCTGTAAAATACAAAAGATTGATGTGACAATGTAGAATACAGTATATGGGTGAAGGAAGAGTGTGTTGCTTCTTGTAAAAACCATTCCCAGTAAGTGTACTGTTTGAAGACCACAAGTTCTGGGTCAGGTGTGAGGGAGGCAATCTGAACTACAGGGTCATTTAGGCTATGCCTCTGAGACATGCTGCATGCTGACCACAACTGATCTTGTCAAAATTGTCCTTGTTCATAAACCAATGAGTGATTATTACATGTGAAAAGTTTATCGTTTATTCCTCCCACTTCTCTCTGCAATCTCCTCTCTCACATCACCCTTCAAACATTCGAGTCCCCTTTCCTACCAATTCCTTCTACTATCTCCACCTATCACTTGCCACAGCAATAAACTATTCATGGAAAATAATCTAGTCTTTAATATGTTTTAACCCTCAAACTTCACTAGATTATTTTTACTAACCCACTGAGTGATTAGTGCTTTCCATACATGCATGAATGAGTGTGAGACCGTGCAGTGGAGCATGGTCAAACTACCTCAGACATGCTCCTAAATACAGCTCTATACTCTCATCAGAACATACTGTATACATGTAGAAATTATCAAAGAATATTTTTAATTATTTTAAAAAGAATTTGTGAAGTGATGATAAAGCTGAGAAGGAAGAGAGCAACTGCTTCCTATCCTAAGAAGGCAACTGCTCCCAATTGAAGTTAGGAGAGAGCTGGGTAAATGGCAGCACAAGTCTTACAAAAAGGTCAGTCTATTAGGAATTGTGACTGGCAGATCTCATAGCCTTTAGTAAATTGCCAGACACAAAGCTAATAAGAAGGAGGTATGGGCCACCTGTAGTGTTTGTGCCTAGGGAGGTTCTGATACCATACTAATTTATTTTCTTACCATAATTACTCTTTGAATTTACTTAAGGTATATATACTTGGATTATGTAGAACCTAATATACTTCAACATTGACTTTCAATGATTTCAGATATAATGAGTGCATAGCTATACTACCTTTATGGCATCATTGTATGTATCTACTGGTCCTTATGTAATTCAGTTAATTAAAATGGAAAAACTAATGAATCCAAATTCTTTTCCAGATACTGTGTGTCAAGGTAAGTTTTCTTCTTTTAGTTCTATACCAGTGGTTGAAAATAGAATTACTGTCTATATTTTATAAATAAATGATGCATAATGAAAATGTAGTCATTTGTTAATGGCATAAAGTTAAACAGTTAAAGGAAAGTGATTATCTTCTTTTCCATGAGGATTCTTTTTGGACGTTTCCTGGGCAGAGATGGCCTCTATTACCGGTTTCCCATCTTCATTACCACTGGAGATAATCCAAACACAGCTGCATATTCTGGACAATGAAGTAGCTGTTCTTGTACTGTAAACAGGTAGCTGGCTGTCTCCAGAGAAAATTCATTCAGTGACGTTTTAGTTGCTTCTGCTTTGGGATCATAAGTGGTATCCAACAAAGCATGGCAGAAGTCAGGCAGTTCTCTGAAAATATATACCAAGAAACAACAAAAATGAAAGGGGAGGAGTTCTTTGCTGCTCATGTACAAAATGAGTATTTGCAACCTCTGTGAGACTTCTTGAAAACAATTGTACTATTCATTGTTTTAGGTTATAAAATTATCTAATATTTATATAGGCAGTATCTATTATACATTTATATACATGAACATTTGACTAACAGCTTATAGATAGAGCAAATTCTTCCATTCCATCCATCTTTGAGAGATGGCTCCTTTGTCACTTCCTCTGATTATGAGTATTTACTATGAGTTCTCTGAATGTTGAAACACAGCACAAGTGATGATATGCCTGGTATCTCTCAGGTCAGCTTCCTCAACGGAATATTTGCCCTGGGTGAAGACAGATATTGTTTAGAAAATCAGATGACCCTGAGACTATCATCCTGGCAGAGCCTGAAACCTAGATGCTATGATACCAGGTGGGCAAAAATAAACCCACAGGTATACTGCATTGTGGAACCAGTGACTGAAGATTACATCTTCAGCTCAACCATAATATCCAAGAGACTCTAGTAAATTGTATGAATTATAGTCAACCTGCCCAGACAACGTTTTCTACATTCCTGGACCAGGAAGGCTATTATTGCCTCTCAGTTTGGGCAATGTCTGATTTATAATAATAGAAAACTACAACATATATATTAAAATTATCATAAAATTATGTTTACTTTAAATTTATAACAGGAATTCTCTATAATAATTAATAGAACAAAACCCAAAAGTGCAATTTGACCAGAACAAGAATGAACATTTTCCAAATAGAAGCCCTCCCTGCCATTGAAATTTAATTTTAGGATAATTGGACTAATATCCCTCATTTAATGGTTTTTGATTAAAAAAAAGGAGAGGTGATAATTGTATGGTGTTATTGAAAATAGCAATTATTCCGGAGATTGAAGAAAATATAACAGAAGATTTTCTATAAGCTAGATTGGCAATATAGTAAAAAAAATCATAGAAAACAGTTTTCAGAGGAACTTTGAACATAAGAGGAATCCCATTTGTATAACAGTCATGATATGGTAGTTATAATAACAAATATTTCAAAGACACAGTACTTAAGGGCATAATCTTATAGACCTGTAAGTGCTTAAATATTTTTTGTATTTACCACAGAATCATTTTGTAACCTATTTTGTGTTAGATAATAGACAGAATGCATGAAGTTACTTTTTCTTCAAGAACTCCATAAAAAATACTAAAAGCTTTACTAAAGTACTGTAAACTAATAAAGGTGATGCAGCTGGACAGAAAATAAGAACAATAAAGTGTGAAGGACTGAGAAATAAAACATAAAACAAACTTAGATAGAAATCAGAGACAAGCTGATCTACAGCACTGACTCCTTGGGAGAACTGGAGTAGTAGATAGATTTCCAACAGCAAGATAGGAATGGAGAAATAGGCACTGATCAAAATGTAACTACCTTGTCTCCACGCCTACATAGTAGCCTCTCCTTACTTTGTAATAAAGTTTGGAATTTTCTATCTACAGAGGGAATAGTTATATGATTTCATGGTTTGAAGACAGGTTCCTTGCCAGGACACCATACCAAGAGTCAGATGACATTGCACTTTGAGAACCTCACTCAATCCCATCCCCTCACACAGCATGTAGATAAGACCATTACTTCTCTTCCTTCTAGACAAAAATTGAAACATATTCCTACAACAAATCTGACTGATTCTAGAAACTACACCTTTAGAGAAACAGGCTGTATCAGTTAGTGTTGTGTTGCTGCAACAAGTAGTTGCTCCGACCAATTTGTCAGGATGATGGGTTCATTGGGAGCCATGGTTCTGGAGGCTTGAGTCCTCGATCATTTGGCCCAATTGATTTTGGAATTGTAGTGAGGTAGTACAGCCTAGGGAAAGCATATAACAAAGGAAACTGCTTTGTTGACAGTAACCAGAAAGTAAAAAAATAGAGGAAAGGGCCAATATCTAAAACATAAAGAGAATGAAAAGGAAATACACACTTTATACCCAGGCATGGAGCTGATTTCTCAGTGCCCTCCATTCCAATCTCTTGGATACTTGAGACAAAGAATTGTGCCAGGAAAAATGTGGTTACGAATAGAAACAGAGACAATTTATTAAAAAATGAAAAATATTATCAAGAATGGAGAGGGACTGGTGAATGAGAGGAGATCCCTAAAATTTTGAGCATTGATGTCTATAGACCTCTATACTGCTCTTACCTTTTTCACATTTGTATGTGTTGAGCAGTCCTTGTGAGTGCTGTGTTCTTTAGAGGAAACCCAGGTCGATTAGGGCTTCCAATCTTCCTCTGTAAACTTACCAGAATGTACTCAGTTTGCTCTGTATGAGGCCCTGATGGAGAAGGGTTTCCTTCCTCACTGATTTCTTATGTCCACTTTTTTGTTTCAGTCTCCAATTCCCATTGTCTGGTCTCTACACACACGAAAACACTATTTTCACTGTATTATTCTTATATCGGGAACAAATACTTCACAGATATCTTTAATTATGCAAGATCTAGTGTGATTTTTTTTCTGTTTGTTCCAGAAAGCTTTTCACTGAAGGGAAAATGTTTGTGATCACAATTTTTGAGAAATGAAAAATTATTTTCTAAATATCATATGCAAAATATTTATTCTATTTATAAGAAAAAATGCTTGTTGTCTAGGACACTAAAAGCACAAGGCATAAGAAAATATTGCAATTATGCTTTCATTCAGCATTCAGTAACAATTTAGGGTTGTTTATTAAATGAAAAGGATAGAGAGCTCTAGCAAGAGCTGCTTTTATGCTAGTTAAAGTAAACAATTAATCATGTGATTTCAAAGAAACCTTGCTTTTACAACTTGTGGTCAGGTCATATTGTGATGATTCATCTTTCAACAATGAAGAAGCTGTAAAAAAAATAAGCACTCAACATCAAGAAAATATTCTGTCCCAGGGCAAAAGTCTGTACCCAGAATATATAATTAGAAATCAAAACATACATGAAACTAATATAAGTAAACTAATTACTTGGTGTCATAAACTATTCTAAGAAGTTTACTGGTTCCTCCTGTGCACTGACGGTGGGAAAAACTAGGATGTTGATGACTTTTGCAAATGCCCTGGGCTTATAGCTGCACACCAGAAAGATCTCAGGTCCACTCTTTAAAAAAGAATCTTTTATGCTACTTTTAAAAGAGCAGTTCAGAGCTGGAGAGGTGGCTCAGTGGCTGAGGGTTCTTGGTGTTATTCCCAAGACTATTTCCCAGTCCCTGAGTCAGATGCCTCACAATTGCTTGCAACTCCACTCCTGGGAATATGATGTCCTCTCTTGGCCTCCCAGCCATCCACAGACACATAGCAGACACTCACAAACATAAAAACATACACATAAATAGAAATAAAAGTTTTAAGAACTGGATAGTGCAGGAGCAGCTTGTTATTATTATTATTATTATTATTATTATTATTATACATCATCAGCCAGAGAAACCAAAATGACTTGTGTGGGTCATTGATAAATTGTGAGTCATTGAGAATTTGGAATAACAGGAGTACAATATTGAGGCAGAAACAGCATAAAGCACTTGTTGTTCCTAAATGCATATGCTCGTATTTCATTGATTTTATGTCCCCCACAGAACACATAAGCACCTTTCATAGCTCTTTGTCAGCTAGATTAATTTTCGTTTTAAATCCCAGTGCTGTTTCTCCTCATTTCAAAATGCTTGCATTTTCTCTTACATATTCCCCTAGGAGGGATATGATGAATTTCTTTTTTTCCAATAGTGTTTCTTTGGCATTATACTTAGGGGAAGTGATTTTTCCTGTTGATTTCTCTGATGCTCATTCTTCACATTCCTCACGCAGTCTTTTTGTGTTTGTATTTTTCCTTTTCAATTACACAGAAGTTGGTGATATTATAGAACCACAGGAACCCCTTCCTCTGCTACCTCATTTTCAATTATTTTGATTTAATCTTGGAATCAAAAATGTAGTTTTCTCACTGAAGAAATTTCTCATTTTATTATTAGTGTTGAGAAGTGTTCTGGGCTGCTGAACACATTTACATGCAGTTAATGCTGAGGGTGGCTGTTCTACATGTCTCATTTTTCTTCCTGTGGTATCTCATTACTCTCTTGCATCTTAAGTCTTTCCAGTTCAGGATGTGACTGGAGAACATTTCAGGCTTTATCTTCAGGCTTGTCCCTTATCGAAGGAAAAGCAGTGATGAATATGGCAACAAAGGGTCCGTCAGGAAAAGCCTTGCTTTACACAGGCATGAATATAAGTTAAAATCCCCTCTCTGTCCTTCCAAGAGGGGGACTGTCACCCTGATGTTTGCTATGAGAAATCATGTGGATAGACCTGGGTCTTCTTCTTTGGTTCCGTATGGCAGACCTCAGAGTTCCTAGGCCGTTCTCGTACAAAGGTTGTGGAGAGAGACGCAGGAAAGTCTACGTGCCTCCAGAGGATACTGAGGATGTAAAATAAGACAAAGTCTACATAACAAGTTACAAATTTGATGTGGAATCTTGTCTATTTTTAGAATGACATTAATATTCATGAGAAAAATTAGCAATGTAAAGACCAGGATATTGTCTATTCTCTAGTCTTTCTTCTTTTCTTTTCCTTTCCTTCCTTTTCTTTTCTTTCTTTCCTTCTTTGTTTCATTTGTTTGTTTTTCGTTTCTGTTTATTTCGAGACAGGGTTTCTCTGTGTAGCTTTGGAGCATGTCCTGGACCTAGCTCTTGTAGACCCGGCTGGCCTCAAACTCCCAGAGATCCACCTGTCTCTACCTCCCAGCTGGGATAAAAGGCTTGTGCCACCACTACCCAGCTCTTTTCTGTTCTTTCAATAAAATAAAATGTTTCAGTGAAACCTTGCCTTAAGTAAACTTATAAAAAAATAAGAAAAAAAAAGGGACATGTAATTTTAAATTTGTTTTTTATTGGATTAGTTCTTTGAAAATTTCTTACACTGATATACTGCCATCTGTGTTCACTCACATCAGTCCCTTCCTATCTCCCCCTCTCACCCTTTCTATAGTGACTTTCTCTATTTTTGTGTATTTTTCTTTTGTTTTGTGACCCAATGACTTTAACCAGAACCATTTGTGTGACTAAATGTTAAAAAACTTGAACTTCCCACAGGGCTGGAAGCCCTGATTGCTCTTAGGGATGAAGAGGGAGGAGGGGGGGAGGGGGGAGTGAGAGGGTGTTGGGAGGAGGGGCGGAAATGAAAACTTTCATAATTTAATAAGCTTTAAAAAAAAACAAAAAACACAGTGCTTGAGGAAGAGTGGGTGGAAAATACTGCTACTTATAACAGACTTATCTACACTACTGGCATGTTGGACAGCAAGCTACTTAAAAGAAACATATGCTATGAAGCAGATTTTATTATATGTTAAAAAGAAATAAAAAAAAGTATTCATTGGCACCCGGTGGGCTCACCAATGGGTACACAATTGAAGACAATGGCTAACTCTTGCCACCAAATACAAATCTGTCCATAGCTAATATTTCAACAACATGGAATAGCGCCTCATTATCACTTCCTGACCCATAACGGACGGTTGTCAGGCCTTATCTTGTGCAGGTTCAGTGCGAGCAGCTCTATTTATTCTGAGCTCATGTGTGCATGCCCTAAAAACAGCATTTCACAGCCCCTTTCCTTGTCATCTGGCTTTGCGGTCTGTCAGAACCTTCTTCTGTGATGTTCCCTGAGCCTTGCACAGGGTAGAATCGATGTCCTCTCTATATCTAGGGACTCACTTGCACTTATTCACTTCTTCTTGAGCAGCCTTATTTCTCTACATTCACCTCTGTATACAATAAAAGAGAAGCCTCTTTTTCTAAAGATGAGAGGAGCATTTGTCTATAGGCTTAAACATATAAATCTAAAATGGAGTTTGTTTCCATGCCAGATTAACTAATTAAATGTAGCATGTTTCTAGTTTTAAAACTCCCCATGAATGTAAAATTACCACCTTTCACATCAGACAGAATATTAAGACCCTGACGACCACATGAGAAGTAGAAAGCTGGTGTTCCATGGCTGGGGAGAGTACGGGCTCTGTCTTCTTGCATCTTTTCAAACACTGGATGACCTTAACGTGCTGATGTGAAGCACTTGGAGGGACATTAGTATGCCATTAAAATAGTAAGAAGAAAAGAAATTGATGACTGACTCTGCCATTTAGCACCACTAAAATACTATTTTCTTTCTAATAAAGCAGGAAAATGTACATCTTCCTAATGAGATTTTTTAAAATTTATTTGGCCACTATTTGACTCTCATGGAAACATTACTAATATGCAGAGCTGTAATTGCACTGGAGTCTGTTAGTGAGATGAGTGATTCACCAGAGGAATTTTCATCTGTCTTGTGACAATCCCATATAGCCTGAAATTCAGTAAAGCACTAAATTAGTTATCAGAGATGTGCTTCTGGCTTAACCCTGTGTTTGTGATACAATCCTCAAAGTAAATATATACTCTTTGAGAGTGTCTTTCTTTGAATCCTCTCTCCCACATGACAGGACAAGGAAGTACGTATTCATGGAAAGAATGTAACCACAAAATCAGGATCTCCTGATATTATCTCTTTTTGGGGCTACTAGGCATTTGTGGTCCATCAGACAAGTCGAATAACCTCCTTTAACCATAAAATTTTCATCCTTAAATACCATCTATTTTGCAATGTTCTTGGAAAGACCTTACTTCATGTATATGAATGACCAAGTAAAGATAATTTATTAAAATAATGTTGGTATTTTTTACCATCGTTGTTCTCAGATAATGTTAGTATCTCATCCAGTTTTACCCTGATGTTATTTTTAGGTCTAGGTAGTTTCAGAAATAAATCCTATCATCAGAGCATCTTCAGACAAACACAAGAGCCAAGTTAAGCTGTAGCAGAAGTTCTAATAGGTCTTAATAATAAAAGCCTGGAGTCAGATATAGGGGAAAATGCTGAAAGATCAGAGAGACGAAGGAATCAAACCATACCCTTCTTACCTACTCAACTTCCCAACCAAAAAAAAATGTGGATACTCCAATTATTGGTGTATCCTGTACAATGCAAGGAAGAATTCAATTAGTTCTCTTTATAAGTCAAATTCTCTCACTTTTAGGATAGTTGTTGTTAATGTCTCCTAAAAAAATTACTACAAGCTGTTTGTCAAGGGTCACTTTCTTCCTATAATTATCCAAGTTTATCATTAGTTAAAAGGTACAATAATTTCTGCTGGGTCTATTCCCAAAAATTGACAAAGTCTCAATTTTTCTTTTAGAATTAACTCAGAGACCTTTTCCACATAAGATTTCAATTCTTTATTCCACTTATGTGGTAAAAAAAGATCCATTCTAAGATAATATCTTCTCTTTGTGTTAAAATTCCTATAAAAGAATATTTGGAGGGTAATATGACTAGAATGCAGTTAAGATTCAGATCCAATCAATATACATGAACCTTATGTAATTTCTCTTCAAAGCCAATACTCTCTTAGCTTCAGCTGATAATTCCTTGGGACTATTTAAGTCTTTCTCACCATCTAATGTTTGGTTTAAATAAATCAGTTTATCAGGTTTTATCCCAATAGTTGGTCATAGATTGGAAACGTCTCTTAGCAATCTTTGAAAGTCATTAAGAGGCTGCAATTGATCTCTTCTAATTTGCACCTTTTGGGGTTTAATTTTCTATCATCCTATTTTAATAGCCTAAATAATTAATAGAGTCTCCTCTTTATATTTTTAGGAACAATTTGTAATCCCCAACAAGGCAAATTTTTCTTTACTTCTTCAAACATTCTTTTAACATATCTACATTTGAATAAGCTAGGAAGAATCATCCATGTAATGGTAAAGCATAGATTGAAGAAATTTGCTTATGTATTATTTCCAATGGCTGTTGGCACAGGGTGGGGCTATTTAACATTCCCTGTGGGAGAATCTTCCATTGCTATCTCTTACAAGGTTGAGAATTATTTTAAGTAGGCACCATGAAGCCAAATTTGTCTCTGTATTTTACTTGTAAATGTATAGTGAAGAAACAATCTTTTAAATCAATAACTACAAGAGGCCATCCTTTAGGTAATAAAGAAGGCAAATGAATACCAGACTATAGAGAACCCATTGACTGAATAATTTTATTAACCACTCTTAGAACTGTTATCATTCTCCATTTTACAGATTTCTTCTTCACAACAAATACAGGAGAATTCTAGGGACTGGCTGATTCTTCAATATGCTGTGCATTTAATTACTCCTGTACCAGCTGTTCTGAGGTTTACAATTTCTCTGTTGTTAAAGGCCATTGAACAACCCATGTAGGTTTCTGTGTCAACCATTTTAATGGTAGGATTGTTGGAGCCTTTGAAAAATCAGCAGTTAAGATGGGAGGTGGTGGCACACACCTTAAATCCCAACACTTGAGAGACATGCTAATTTGAGCATACCATTGTTGTAACAAATAACATTTTCATAAGGTGATTGCCATGTTAGGTGCAAATAGCTTTAATTTTTCTCTCTGAGTTTCTGATCCTGTACATTCGACCCATCTTGTGCTCTGTTTTACCTGAGATAAAGTTCTAATTCCTAATAGCTGAACGATTTCTTCCTGAAGAGGCCAATTTGAATGTCAACATTCTGGTTCAATTATTGTGAGATCCACCTCTGTGTCTAAAGACTTTCAAAGAAACTGTTCATATTTTTAATTTTGTTTTTTGTTCATTTTTAGAAGTTTCCAAAAATTTCTTTATGGTTTCTCCTGATTTTTTTTTCTTCTCTCCTCTATAGCTTTTCTATCATTCAGAACAGTATGGTCTCTCATGATAGGCGATAGGCTCATTAGTTGCTCTAGAAATGAAATTCCTCCATAGTACACAGGAAATGACTGAACCAAATTTGGCATGAGGTCCTGTGAGAGGCCGCTCAAGGAGATTCACAATGCAAAGCATTACCTTGACTCTCATTGATTCAGTGGCTGCCTTTGCAACACATTCTGCATATTCCAGAAGGGAGGGGAATTCTTTTGGAGTTATTGTTAAAAAAACCTTTGTTTCTGGAAATGCCCTGTTCATAATCCTTTTTTAGGTGACCATGTTTGCCACAATTGAAACAATTCTTATTTTGATTTTTCTTGAAACCTTTGGAAATCATCTTTCTTATCCAAGCAGCATCATCATCATGAGATTCAATATTGATTGTATCTTGCATCCACTCCTCCAAAGGTGCTGATCTTGTCTTTAACAGCCTAATTACCCTTTTGCATTCTTCACTAGCATTTTCAAAAGCCAGCGATTCAATTATTATTTGTCTAGCTTCAGAATCTGGTATCATTCTACTTACTGCTGAAGTCAGTCTTTGAAATAAATCCATGAAGTCTTCTTTTGGGCCCTGTATAACCTTGGTTAATAACAAATTTTATTTCTTACTTATCCAATTCTGTCCCAAGCATTCAAAACTGCTATGCAGCATATATCTAGAATGTGGTCATCATATAGATAATGCCTTTGTACATCAGTGTAATCTTTCTCTCCTAGATATTGGTCTTGGGAGAGTTCCATACCTATAGCCCCACTTTGTTGTTCAATGGCCTTAGCCTCTTATTTCAACCATGTTGTCCACTGTAATTGAGGACCAGACTCCAAGACCACTTAAACCAAATCCCTCTAGTCTCTGAGGATAATGCTATTACAAGTTGACTGCAAGTTTAATATCTGCTTCATAACTGGTGCCATATGAGACTGTCACTTCCTTGGAGTCCCTTAAATCTAACATTTCCACAGGACTCCACTTAACTCTTAAACACCCTTGGGGATATCTGTCATTTGGCAGTTCCCCTGAGGTGTCTGGATAAACCAATTAAAGTTGGTTGCTTGAAAATCTTAGGCTGTTCTTCTCTAACCTTATAATGCAATACTGAAATTGGATCTACATTAAACGTCTATGTCTTGATCTAAATATCTCTATGATCTGTTTTATTGTTTTTCTAAAACTTGTATCTTAGCACTCCTGTTAATCAACTTTATGGTGGGAAAAATGATTAAACTAATAATGTTTATAATTGCCATTACATGAGTCTCATCTAAATGTGTTAATCTCTCAGTTGTTACATTTTCAAACTGTTCAGCATACAAAGAGTTAATCCCTCCATAGTAACAGTGTTTCCCAGTTTTTAATGTGGCAAAAAAATAAACCTCTCTCTTTTAACTAATTCTTCCCTTTAAGAAAACCCAAATGTTTTGCCCAGTCTGCTGACAATGTCAGTGAACTGTGAGACACAGCACCTCTGAGCAGAGAACACAGGCAGTGAACAGCCTGACTGAGGACAGCTATGCCTGCTAGCCTGAGCCCAAGGGCTTACAGGGAAAGCCCACAATTCATGGTGGGGAGAGAGGGAGGAGAGAGAGAGAGAGAGAGAGAGAGAGAGAGAGAGAGAGAGAGAGAGAGAGAGGTCTGAACATGTACAGGGGATTATGCTGAAAAAGCACATATAGGGGGAGCTGTCTAAAGGCAGAGCCAGGCAGTCTAGGGTGGATAAGTCCTGTGTTGTTTGGAACCCAGGTGCCTGTGGAGTTTGCTGCAGAGGGGCTGCCACAATAATAGCAAAAAATCCAAAACTTGCTCAGAGGTTTACGGAAAAAGGAACAGAAAACCTACTTGGGTGTGGTGGAATGGGGACCCCAGTGGCTGTAAAGCCACAAGCAAATGGCTTTTTCAGGAATTCTTGCATTTAAGTTGAGTGCCAATATGTAGTACAAGTTCTTAAAGGTCTTAATAAAAGTTCAGAGTCAGATATAGGGGAAATGTTGAGAGATCAAAGAGATGAACGAGCCAAACCACAACCTCCTTACCTACTCAACTTCCCAACTCAGAAGAAATTGAGTTTCTGTTTCCTCCCAACTCTTTGTTTTCACTCTGCCCAGTCATATTACTTACTGTTTATCTATACATACCTCCAGACCTCTATGGCTAACTAGCGGTCACTCTGCTCTCTAATCTTCAGGCAAGCTTTATTTGTACATACAATATAGCACCACATTAAGCCTTCAAAAATTGTCATTTAAGGTTTTACTGCATTTCTGCTTTCATAACTTACCTAACAAGGAAATTAATACTCTGCTTTTACTCAATGGAGAAGAGAAAAAGGGTGATTCAAAACTTATAGCTTAACCAAGTGGAAGCTAACTTTCTAATCTGAATCTCTGGCAAGTATAATTTACTATGACTCATGTATGTGCCACACTGGTTTTAGATACCATTTCTCCTATAAGGAGAATCAATCACAACTTGATGTTAATTTTAAGATGTGCATATGGTCAAGAAGCTTTCCTGTCCACTTGTGCTCATGTTGAGTCTTCAAATTTTGAATTTTTAACATTTCCTGAATAAACATTGCATTTCCCTTATATAATCATTTACCCATTATCATTCTGAGAGAGAGTCTGTGATTGTGTCTTCTAAGATAGTTTGAAATTGTTGTGTGTACTTCTACTATTTCAACAGCACAAATAAATCAGAGAGGAAAACAAAATCTATTGAAAACGTCTCAAAGAATGGCAAATCTTAGGTTGATAATTTATGGTTTTCTGTTCCACTGTTCTAATTTCAATATCTTAAAGAGAATTAATTGGACGTTCACGTACTGTTATCCCTGCTTCCTATTTACCCATGAGGTGGACTTCTGTGGCTATCTTGCCTGATTTAACTGATAGAAATGCCACAAATACTGGCAGAAATCAGACTGCTGAGGCAGACACAGGAACAGACATAGGCCTTTGCCTGAAGTTACACAAACACTAGCAGTATCCATACAATATTTATTTTTCTTTTCAAAATAGATGTCTTTCTTCCCTAAGGCTGTAAATCTAACTCCCCTTTTTTTCTGCAAACAAAGTCCTATTTACCGCAGGAGGAAAAAAAGGAAAGAATTTCAGTAGTGAGGAGGGGGAGGCAATAACAGGAAGTTTCCAGCATCAGCGACTTGAAGATCTGAACACATTCTCGAGACAATAAGCTGAATCGGAGTATTTGGGTGAAGAATGGAGTCTCATAATGAAAAATTATTGCCTTTCAATCATTGATTTTAAATATCAAGCTCTTACTAGACATTTAAAATTACATGTGGTTTTACTGGAATATTTTATTTTGTCTAAGATGCAAAAATAATAAATACCTCTGTATTATCACATTTTCTAGACTGACTGCTACATAGGGTCTCATGTAACCCAGGTTGGTTCAATACTTGCTGTATAGATAAAGATGAGCTTCTTTTGATCTTAGAATCCCCCTCCCAAGTGTGCCCATACAATTGGACAAATGAAAGGGCTGTGCTGCAGAACTCTCTACTGTTGTGGGAATTCATTCCATCAATACCTTTTGGGTACCAGCCTTAAGGCATGGCTTCTATGTTGCTCTTGTTGGTTGTAGGTCCATTTTTGTGTATGTTATTACACTTTCTTTCTCCTGAACAACATTTGGTAATTGTTCTTACTGTATACAGTTTTGTATTAGAATTAGAATCCCTATTTAGACAAAAGGGGGAAGTGTTGTGAGATTTCATTCTGCCAATAGCTTTGCATTACCAGCCTTAAGTCATGGATTCCTGTCTGCAGGTGAGATCTCATAAAAGAAGAGAGAAAGAGGTCATGGGCTCTTTTGGATTGTAAAGAATGGGTCAAGCATCATATCGCAGTGGGGGATGGCTCGCAACTCCTTTGATCCCAGCTCCATGAGTCTGCTTTCCCCATAGCACCCCTTAATAAATTGATATAACTATATGTTTATATATTTAAATGTATAATATATTTACATATACATATAAATATATAGTAATATATTTATGTAATATTTAAATATATATAAAATATATATACATGTTTATATTTGTGGTTCATGATACACTCTACCTAGTGGAATGATGGGATATAGTGCTTTAAATCATCATGGCAGTTATACATAGCAAGTGAAAATTTTGGTATTCCCCTAATATGGGAAAAAAATCTATTTCCTAGTGACCCATTTTCTAGTTAAACATTCTCTGTGAGGCATTGTCTTAGTTTGGGTTTCTATTGCTGTGAAGAGTTATCATGACCATGACAACTCTTATAAAAGAAAACATTTAATTGGACAGTTTCAGCAGTTTAGTCCATAGTCATCATGGCAGGATATG
The DNA here is from genome assembly GCF_982192425.1 of Myodes glareolus. Taxonomy (NCBI): domain Eukaryota; kingdom Metazoa; phylum Chordata; class Mammalia; order Rodentia; family Cricetidae; genus Myodes; species Myodes glareolus. Next base: position 94,187,403 of record NC_142031.1, read on the forward strand.
GTAGTATGTAGGCAGACTTGGTGCTGGAGAAGAAGCTGAAAGCTGTACATCTGGATCTTCAGACAATAGGAAGTGAACTGTCTACCACATTGAGTGTAGCTTGAGCAAAGGAGACCTCCAAGCCCAGATCCACAGTGACACAGTTTTTCTGAGGCCATACCTACCCCAATAAAACCACACCTCCCTCTTAATAGTGCCACTTGCCTTAGGGTCTATTTTCTTTCAATCCATCACATGCATCTTCCACAGAAATAGTTTTCTCAGTCTCAAGATAAGGATAACCATGCAGCTTCAGCACTGTGAGATTATTCCAAGGCTTTTCTTTTTCCAGATTCTTGAAGCAAATAATGCACTTTCATTCCATGCCATTCTAATTAGGAATGACAGATCATTAATGAAGAGCCACTGGTGGGGAGTGAACCTGAAAACCAGAAGTCCTAAACACATAGGTGACACGTAAATTCAAAGCACTCTGAAAGTTTAAAATGCTCAAATACCCAAAAGGCAGAGCCAGGGAAAGACTCAACTCAAGTTAATAGCCTTTATTTCCAGTATCTACCGAATTCTTAAAAGATGTACGACTCTCTGCTCCTTCTCCAGTACCATGTCTGTCTGCATACTACCATATCCTGCCATGATGACTATGGACTAAACTGCTGAAACTGTAAACCAGTCCAATTAAATGAGGTATGGAACTAAACAGAGAATTCTCAACAGAAGAATTTTAAATGGTCAAGAGATACTTAAGGACATGTTCAACTTCCTTAGTTATCAGTGAAATGCAAATAAAAACAACTTTGAGATACCATCTTACACCTATCAGAATGGCTAAAATCAAAAACACCAATGATAACCTATGCTGGAGAGGATGTGGAGTAAGGGCAAAACTCATATATTGCTGGTGGGAATGCAAACTTGTGCAAACACTTTGGAAATCAGTGTAGTGGTTTCTCAGAAAATTGGGAGTCAACCTACCTCAGGATTCAGCAATACTACTTTTGGGAATATACCCAATAGATATGCAGTCCTACAAAAGCTTTTGTTCAACCATGTTTATAGCAGCATTATTTGTAATAGCCAGAACCTGGAAACAACCTAGAAGCCCCTCAATGGAAGAATGGATAAAAAATGTGTGGCACATTTACACATTAGAATACTACTCAGTGGTAAAAAGCAATGACATCTTGAATTTTGCATGCAAATGGATGGAATTAAAAAATACTGTTCTGAGTGAGATAACCCAGACCCAAAAATATAAATATGGTACGTACTCACTCATTAATGGATAGTAGCCATAAACAAAGGACATTGAGCCTATAGTTCATGATACTAGAGAAGCTAAGTAATAAGGTTAACCTAAAGAAAAACATATATAGATTCACCTGGAAATAGGAAGCAGACAAGATCGCCTGACAAAATTTGGGAGCATAGGGGCAGGGGTAGAAAGAAGGGAAGAAGGGGAAGAGGAGAAGAGAAGGAGTTGATTGCGGAAAGCTTGAGGGAATGGGATAGTTGAGACAGAGGAAGGACAGATATGAGAGCAAGGAAAGAGATATCTTGATTGAGGGAGGCATTTTGGGGTTAGCAAGAAACCTGGCTCTAGAAAAATTCCCAGAGATCTACAAGGTTGTCCACAGCTACGACCCTAAGCAATAGAGGAGAGGGTGCCCAAACTGACCTTACCCTGTAGTCAGACTGATGATTATCTTAAATATCACCATAGAACCTTTGTCTAACAACAGATGGAAACAGAGACAGAGATCCACATTGGAGCATTGGACTGAGCTCCCAAGGTCCAGCTTAAGAGCAGAAGAAGGGAGAATATGAGCAAAGAAGTCAAGACCATGAGGGGTTCGTCCAATGATACAATGTGCCGGAGCTAATGGGAGCTCACCAACTCCAACTGGACTGAGAATAAATGAGTATGGGATCAAACTAGTCCCTCTGAATATGGTTGACAGCTGGGGCAGACTGAGGGGCCAATTACAATGGCCCTGGGATTTCTCCTGTTCTCTTTGGATGTATACCTTGCTCAACCAGGATGTAGTAGAGAGGGCCTTGGACTTCCCACAGGGCAAGATGCCTTTCCCTCTCTTAAGATTGGAAGTGGGGTGGGGAGAAGGGTGTGTGGAGGGAGTAGGAGGGAAGTGGGAGGAGGGGAGGAAGTGGGAATTTGGATTGGTATTTTTTAAAGTAATAAAATAATAATTATAAAAATAATAAAAAAGAAAAATAACAAATAAAATAGAATAGATTTTTTGCTCAAAATCTATGAAATGTGATATTGTAAAAGTTAAATAATCCCCCACCACAAGAAAATCTTTAGCAGCCACTCAGCCAAAGAGAGTAAAGGATATGATAGTGGCTCCTCCAGGGAGCTTATTTTCTAGCAGGTACCTGGAATCTGTGCCTGTGAATATTGAATCAAATAAGAGCACCATCCCATCTGGATAAACCCCAAGGATGATGACTGCAATCCATGAACTCTGGGAAATCCTCCAAACATCTTGAGATGAAGGAAACCACAATGAGAAAGAGGGAACAACGCTGAGATGATTTAGAATTAAGAGGTGACAGATGATCATGTGACAAATTCTCCTCTGGAAATAGGGACAGTTGGCATTATCTCTGACAGACGCCTTGTTGTTTGTTTTGTGTGTATTAATGATTGCCATTAAATTGGAATCATTGCTATAACCTGCATTTCTTGAAACAGGGTGTCACTTGGCAGGCCTGGGCAGCATGAACTCTGTAATCAGGCTGGCCTTGAACTCAAAGAGATCAGTCTATCTCTGTTTTCCAAGTGCTGTGATTAAAGCATTCACCACCATATTTTTGCTATTATTAATTTTTGAGGCAAGAATCTATGACTTCTTTCATCAAGAACTAGGAAAGTAACTAGTCCTATTTAAACTGTAAATCAAGTGGTAGCCTTGGAACTTTTATTTATGTGTTGATGACCTAGGGACATTTCTAAGTTCAAGGGCAGTACACAAGGATGGAGAGGTAGGTCATGTGCTGCTTGCTTTTCATTGACTGGGAAATAATTCTCTTTCAGAGTCTTAGTTTTACTAACCTTAGAAGTTGGTCATAAGAATTGCAAGGACACTAACATTAAACAGAAGAAATGATGCAAAAAGAAAATTCATCTGATAATGATCTGAACTTCCCTCAGTTCCTAATAAAATCATCAGCTATCATGTGAGCAGATAAATCTACTTTTAATGATTATGTTTTCCTTAGTCTAATATGCGAATTCTCAAGTATGGACTAAGACTAAAGTACATGGTGAAGTTTAGTTGAAATTCCTGGTATCATCATCATACTATATCATGAAGCTTTAGTTGACAGGGCTCATAAGGACAAGGTGCATTGAGACACTAAAAATAGGTTCAAGGTGAATGGGTACTTTGGAATGCTTCAATTCAACTTGTTTACAACAAGGCTAACACACTAGCAAACTTATAAGAAACTGAGTGGTATTATGTAAACTAGAAGAAAAAAAGCAGATGTGTGCACTTGGCAGGGTGAACATGGAAGCAATAATTCAGATGTCCAACTAACCACCACCACCATCAGAATTTGTGACACCATTGAGCGTTTATAAAAAAAATAATGTGCAATGTACTGCCAAGCAATGCTAGAAACTAGGCTATGCAAAGCTAAGAATTTTCAGAAAAAAGATAAATCCTGCATTTCAATAGACTTTTAAAATGTTTTAAATAGGGTCTGTGATTTAACTGAAAAGAGTAAAGAAAATGTATAAATGGCTTTAGTTCTCTCTCAATGCTTTCTTCACATTTGGAGCACGTGCCCAGTACTGTGCACCACAGAGAATTCTGTTTCTATAGAAAGATGGAGGGTTGAACCTTTAAAGAATGACTTGTTTCTCAAAATTTACATTTTTTATCTTTTGACTTTTGTACAAGGATTTTTCTTTTGAACTAACAACCAGCTCCCAAATCATGACATGGAGACTTATTATTTTGAATGCTGGGTCTTAGCTTAGCTCTTTTCACTTAATTAACATATTTCTCTTTACCTACCTTTTTCCCTGGGGCTCTTTACTTTTCTTTCTTCTATATATCTTTCACTGCTTCTTGTGTCTGGCTGGCTGGTAGTTGCCTAGCTGGCCCAATTGTGTCCCTCTCCTCCTCCCTCGTTCTCTCCTTCTTCTTTTTCTCTCTTATATTTCTTCTACTTATTTTCTCAGCTTGACCTGTCCACCTCTCTCTTTCCTAGCTATTGGCCATTCACATTTTTAATTTGACCAATTAGGTGCTTTAGTTAGGCAAAACGAAACAAATGCAACACACCTTTATATAATTAAACACACATCCTTGCATTCTTAAACAAATGCAGCATATACAAATTTAACACTACTTTATACAGTTAAAGTAATATTCTGCAACATAAACAAATGTAACAGATCATTGCCTAGTTAAATATTTCACAACAGACATTTTGTTCTGTTTATGTTTTGGAAGCTGAAACTCATTTCTTAGTCTCAGCTTGTATATAACTCACTATGTAACCAGGCTGGTCTCAAACGTGTGTCTAGTCCTTCTAACTTGGGTTCCCAAGTACTGGTAATTTGTTAAAATCTTTAAACCTATTAATTATAATCAGATTGGTTAATTTGATTTCTCATTCATTAAAGAATTAAGTATCAGATATTTTCATTTGGTTTTTAATAAGTGATAACTAAAACTTTTTCACTTAGAACCTTACTTAGAAGTCTTACAATTAAAACAAGCAAAATATTTAAACTCCAAGACTTAGTCATTATTTGAACAAAATTATAATTTTACAGAACTGTGGAGAGAGTTGGAGACAATATATGCTACGAACACATTAGGAGTCTATTAGTTCTCGTAAATAGCTAATGGTTCAGAAAGCTTTCTGTATGGTACATTTAAAGACTTTTTTATCCAATATTCACCAAAGTCTCTCAAAACACCCATTAAAACAACATCAAATCAATTTTCAAAACCCAAGCTACCCATGCAGCTGTTCTAGAGTCTCCTAAAAATAGCTCAGGGTTGCATTTTAATCATCATTTGTGCAGATTTGTTTTAGGAAGCATACAATAGTGATTGCTCTAATTGTGTCATTTAGCATTCAAATCATTGAAATTTCAAACTAAGGCATTCCAGGTAAATAGCAAATTTTTTTCTGGGAAAGTGCCCTAATTATAATAGAATAAGTACATGATTGAGTAACTTTATAATTGAGCAAAAATAAAAAGCAAGTCAACCTTTTCAACAAGGTTCACTAGAAACTAGAAGGGTAAGGATCAGGTTATCTAACATATTCTAGAGATTTGAACTCCTAGAATCTATTAGTTCTTCTGGCCAGCTGTAGTCAACATGCAGGTAGAGATAAGTTGACAGACACTGCATGTTTGAATTTGTAACACTCTTAAAGACGTATGGAACTTCAACAAGAGGAGATGTTACTGTGGTCAATGCCTCAGAAGGTTGATGATCTGCCTCTGTCTAAGGAGGAAGAATGCAAAGAACAGAAGGTTATACTGGCAGAGGAAAATCAGTCAATGTTTTAAAACACAATGCACTATAGTAGTTTCTTTGAGTATTTGGTTTCCTTTTTCCAAGTAAGAGAAAACATGAATCAGACAGTAGTTGTGCTTTCCCAGTACATAAAAGAACTAGATTTCTCCTAGACTATGGATCCGTATGTAAATTAATAATACCTGGTTGGGGGGGAGCATTTCAAAGTGCATATCCATTCAATTTAGGAATTCTGCACTTTGGAAACTGTTAATTTAAGTAAATGCTTCTGTCTTCCAATGACATAATTAGAAGAGTCTGTATCAACTCTTTTCATGATATCATATAAAGAAAAAAATCCTAGAACACATGGGATTTGTGTAGGAATGGAGTCTGTTGGCATATTTTGCAAGTATTCAAAATGAAAATCTGCCCTGGAACTAGTGTGGTATGTTTTGACCAGTTGTGAGTGTGAGGCTGTGAAAGAAGAGTCATATTAAAGTTTGTCTACTCATAAAAATGCCAATGGAACATAACAGACTTAACATTAGAGCTGTAATTATTCTATTGAAATATATAATAGATTTGATCTTTCTATTAAACTGGGAATGTTTTAATTTGGTTATTAACAGATATACTTATCTCAAACTTCAAAGGTGATCACCTGAGGAGAAGGTAAAGCAGGAAATGAAGTTTATAAAGAGAATTTATTATTTTAAAGGTACAACTGTTATTATTAAAACAGTTTGAAAGTAAGGAAAAATCAAAGCTAATTCATGAAGCTGCAGGAACTTTATACAAGCCTAACTATACAGTGGAGAGAGAGAGAAAAGGAGTCCATAACCAGACAGAGAGCTATTTTCTATACTCCTTTCTGGTACTCATATTTTCACTTGACAGAAACAGTGCTATTCAAAATATGCTGATTCTATTAATAATGCATCACAGATGTATGCATATAAATAAAACAACTTAATTTGCCTATAAAAGCTGTATTTATATTTATATGCAGTTACATATTGTTTCACATATGCACTATGTATTGATTATGTGCATTTTGAAACAGGTTTAAAATATGTTGGGATTCTAGACATTTGCCAAAGATTGTATATCCAGTTTTAATGAAAGTCATTAGGTAAAACTAATTACTTCAGAAGATATTTGCTTGGAGGACTACATTCTGGGACTGATTTCTTTAGATGATTTGCTCATTGGAAGGAATTGAAGTTATGAAGTTAAGGCACATTTATGTCACAGGTCAGAGGGAAGGAAATTGGTTTAAGTGAGAGTAAAGCTGACCTATGAGTAATTAAACCTCTTTCTTTCACCTTCAACAATAAACGACTACAATTCAACTTTATAGAAACTGGGAGGTGAAAACAATGTTAATCTTCATTGCATGTTCCTCACAGGTCAGGTTTTTAGTGACCTACTGCACAGTATTATCTCCAAGCCATGGGACTATGTGGCAAGCTCTGCCTTACCTACAATGAGTTTAGCTCTTTGCTCTTTAATTAATAGAACACCATTGGAATAGAAGCATGGCACGAAGAATCTTTTTAAAAGAAAGTTATTTTTATGAAGAACACCAAAGTTACTTTGCATGCTAATGGGAAAAGTCATATTACGTTTAAAAAGATTTAACTATACTGCATTTTATTTCAGTGATTACTTAACCATGTTTAGCTAAACCTGTCAGCTAAGTATCTGTAATTATTGCACAGATTAAAAGCAGCCAGGCTGTATGTACACACTTAGACATGGTGTGCAGCATTAATATGTCATTCAATCATTTTCCATTATACCATGCAGCATTAGACACCATTATTGCAGTTTGCAGTCTCAATGAACACTTAATGCTAAAGAAAAAAATGTCAGCAATAGTACCTGATTATTCTTTAATCTCTGCATGTACATTACCATTATGGAGTTTTCATTACTTAAATTCATCTGGTTTAATTTGTTAAACTTGTACAAATTCTCAACTTAAGTATTTTCCCAGAACAATTGCAGAGACCCAAAGTTGGATGATGTGCAGATGAGACAACCTGGAACACTCAGTCTTAAATGGGATATGTCCATCAAATTCTTCTCTTCACAGCTCAGTGAACCCTGTAGAAGAGAAGGAAAGATTGTAAGATACAAAGGGAATGGAGAACATCAAAGACGCAAAGCCTTCTAAACATAGCAGTACTAACCCACATATGAACTCACAGAGTCTGTGGCAACATGCATAGAACCTGCATGGACCTGAACTAGTTGGGGCCCATAATTGAGAAGAGAAGTGGAAACATGTCCTCATCCCTAAGTAAGATTCTATGTCCAGTTGATAACAACTCATACATGAAAAACTCATTTCTCCCCACGGGAGTCTCACTAGGAGTACAAATGACTCCTAGAGGTAGGCCCTGTGCGTAGTGGTAGAAAGTCAACTCAAAACAAATTTGATAGAATATTTGGAGGTTCCTTGTTTAAAAGATTTTGACAAAGCATTTTTTATAACCTTGCAGGAACTATGTGTGTATATGTGTGGTGTGTGTGTGTGTGTGTGTGTGTGTGTGTTATGGCTTTATTGATATAGATATGAATAATTTACATTGGTATAAATTTTGCTTTGTTGATATAAATTTAAGGTCAATTTTGTTATATGTATATGTATTTCCGATCTTGATTAAGGTATTGTGATTGTGCAGTTCATTTAAATGTGTAATGTTTAATTAGGAAATATAGGTTTATAATGGATAATCATCAATAATAATCAAGCTTGTAGTCACGTTAGTTAGATTTTTCTAAATATATAGAGATATAGTTCAGTTAGATAGGCATTCTTCATATCGTTCAAAGATAACAGAATATGGCATTTAAATATTTTAAAAACTTAGGGCTTTTCATGGCGATGAGATACGTCTGCTACTGGCAGCACCAATCTACTTCAAGAGGAAGATGGGCATCAAAGAGGCTCGTTATGGAGTTGGTTAGTCATTTGGGCAAGAAAATGTTCTTGCCTGGACTGATGCATAAACTGGATGTGAAGAACCCGCAGAGAGAGGACTGCTGAACTTGACTAAAATTGAGATGATCTCTTGGGGTTCCTGTTTCGTGATAGAGTCTGTGAGACATTCTTCAGCACACAGAAAAAATTGACTGAACTGTCTTTGAAAATTCCTGCATCAGGAAAAAGTCTGCTGGATACTATGGGCCTGTAGGCTAAAGATGGATGCCCCAGTGGTACAGAATAACTTTGGGTGACTGTCCAAGCAGCGAGATGTCTCTTGTCAATTCTAGAGTTTTAGAAGTTGCTTATAATGCACTTCCTGTTTACTTAAGTAATATTATAACCTTTCTGGAGTCTTTGATGGAGTTGAAGAATAGATAAATAGTTATAGTTATAGTTTTCCTTTGTTATGAAAAAAGATAAAATAGATCTAAATATTGCAATTGTAATTCTTGATACCTGTTATATGTAATTTTACTATGTTAAAGCCTTCCTTTTTTTAAACAAAAAAGGGGAAATGGTGTATCTTGTGCTTTCTCAGTGTTTGCTCTGTTTCTGTTGTTTGTTTTTTGCTATTCTGATTTGCTTGTTTCTGTTTTATCTTATTTTGTTTTATGATTGTTCTTTAGATGACTGTTTCTTTTCTATTGAGAGACAAAAATGGTATGAATTCTAATGGCAAGGGAGTAGGAGGAATCTCAGTGGAGATGGGGAAGGGAAGACCATAATCAGACTATATTAAATCAAAAGAAATATATTTTCAGCAAAGAAAGATAGAATGAATGAATTAAAAACTTAATACTCTGTTCTATACTGAGTTCAAATGCTCAGTATTCTTGATATTTGCATTTTTAAAATAGTATCAATTTATTTCCAATAAAATTCAAATCAAAAAATGTTACTGAATATTTATTCATTGTATGTATATGCGAGGTCTTTTTCTTTTTCAATTTTAAAATCTAAAATAAAGAGATACATGTGGTATTTTGAATAAGACTTCCCCCTATAGGCAAAGACATTTGCACATTTACTTGGTCTCTAGTTTGTGGATATGTTTGTGTAGATTTATGGAATGTGACTTTGCTGTAGAAAATATGTCAGTGGAGGTGAGCTTTGAGGTTCAAAACCACATAAAATTCCCAGAGCATCCATCCCACTCTGCCCTCTGCTTACAGAAGATACAACCTTTTAGTTTGCTGGTCCAGTCACTGTGTCTGCCTACTGTCATGCTTCCCAATTGCGGCAATGATGGACTGTGATCCCTCCAGAATAATAAGCCCGAATACACCCATATTTCTATTTTCTAAAAAAATCAACAAGTGTATATGTTATAATTAGGTTGTAATTCTGAGTAGCTTCAAATAACACTTAAGATCAAACTGGGAGTCTAATGGGTTCCTTCCAATCCTAGAGACTTTAGAATCACAATACAAAGTGCTATTTATGTGACTCTGGAAGCTTACTGTGCATAGCTATCTACCTACAAAAGGCAAATTTCCTCAATTGTTATTCCTTTTTTCCTGTCAATTCAACCTTAATATAGTACCCTCTAAAATTCTAATTATGTAAGTGTGTATCATTAAAGTACATTTAGTAGTAGTAGTAGTTTGTAGGGTTAGGGGTGGCTCAGTTGGTAAAGCAATTTCCCTGAAAGACAGCGAAAGTTCCATTTTCCTGGAAATGATGTATATCCAAGAGCATGAACCTATAAGTGCAGCGTTGGGGAATTTGAGTTAGAAAGATCATTGGGCAGAGGACTAGAGCAGCTTTCTTATTGAGAGTGTTCCCCAAATAAAGAGTTGTTATTCTTTACAAAAAAAGAGAAAAAGAAAAGAAAAACCTTTGGGACTTGTTGGTCAGTCAGTCTAGCTGAATCAGTGAGCTCCAGGCTCAATGAGAGCTCCTGGTTTTCTTTCCCAAACCATAGAGTAGAAAATGAGAGAGATACACACTTCCTGTCAAATTATGGCCTCCACAAACAGGTTCATGTACACCCATACAAGCATGTGTGTGCAGATACATGAAGACACACATATGTATAATACACAAGAAAATAAATAAATAGCAATTTGATTTCCTCAAAATGTCTACCAGTATCTCAGAATCTATCTTATTACATCTGTAGTTGGACCCAGACATCTGTATTTCTGATCAGATCCCGAGTGAGGATAGTACTGCTGTTTCCTGGACCATCCTACAAGTTTCAGGGTCTAACTTTCCTTCCCTTATTCCTGAGCAGCTTTCAGTGGAAAGTAGTCAGGTGGATATCAGCAGAAACCCCTGAAACAAAGCTGTCTTCAACATCTCCTAATTGCATATGGCAAATCTCCATGCAAAAGCAATACATTTGCATCCTTGCAGAAGACTCAGAGAGTGTCTATGTCTAACGGTGGCTCTTCATTTTCCTGAAAAACCAGGCTCCACAGACATTTAAGAGAGCTCATAAAAGCAAAAAACAGCAAGCTTACTCTTAGAATCCAACAAATTTGTAATCTGTTGAAGAAACGAAAATCATTGGTATGAATCTAAACTCAGTTCTTAACCTCTCTAGACATCTTTCTATCTTTAAAACCTAGATGGTATTAGTTCCTTCACAAAACTATGTTGAGGTTGTGGGTGATAATACAAACAAGAGGCTTAGTGAAAGCAGAGGCTGAATTTACTTTGGCTGAGACATTATTTCCTACTTTTTATTTGCATTTATTCTCTTCTAAACTAGATGGCATACTGCTTAAAGACAGGATAAGTAGCTTCCTTTTTCATTTTCACTTACTCTCACATTAGGACAAAAATAGCACAAGGGTTTATTGTGTAATGATATAGCTCAAAACCAAAGCTGTCTCGTTCTTTGAACACACTATCTCCCTACTGTAGCTATATGAAGCTAGGTATCAGATATCTATATTTCATGGGGCCTAGACTAAAAGTCACATAATTAATTCTACCAAGTCAACATTCTTAACAAGTTCCAGTAGAAAACTGACCCCTATCTAAATCTTGGGAACATCAATGTTCATGAAGATAAGATGAGAAGATTAGTGACAATAAGTATCAGTCACAGAACTCAATTTATTTTTTTTTTTTTTTTTTTTTTACAAAACTTTCTTAGATACTTTCTCTAACAAAATAAAATGAAAGCACAGATAATTACATTAGGAGGGTTTCTAGCTGTAATAGCTTGCAAAGATAAATATTAAACCTATTATGTATCTGTGATTATAACATGAAAAGAATTAACTTCCTTTTAATGGTAGAAGTCTGGACCCTGCGAAAATCATTATATACTTCAAAAACAGAGCTTTAGAAAGAAATATAATTATTTGAGGAGAATTACTAATTAGTGTAGTATTTAATGATTAGTAGTAGTGTCCCTAAGCAAAGCAATCAATGTAAGGTATATATTACTTTGTAATAGAGCAAGTAAAAGCTAATTATTTTCATTTTATATTAAACTAAAGTAGAATAAAATTTTTGTTTGTTTATGCTTGGATCAAGATACCACACTGGCTACTAACTTGCTGTGCAAGTTTGCCTTCAACCTTGATCTGTGCTCTTCTCCCACACAACTGGCAGGATTAAAAGATGATGCTTAGCAGCACTAAACCTTGCTAAGTCATCTTTCACATGTGATACACCTTGTAAGCTAAAGAAATTACCAGCAGTCAATCAAGATTTATCACTTTAATTGATTTCATTTATACATCCAGATTGAAGCTTATTCTCTTTCCTAAAATTTTGTATCCAAAGTCTCAATTTAAATTCAAGCTAAAATCTGGGTACAAATTATGTTATGGCTAATCTCCCTACCTGAGATACCTTAGATTGCTCTGATGTAGAAATGTTTCAATATTAGCCCACTAATTTAATACCTATATTACCTCTGTACATATATGTTAAGTTTCTTCTACCAATAGATTACAAGTATTTGAAAACAGTGTGTCATTTACCTTTCTTCACCCAGTAATATCACAGTATAAGGAATATGGTAGGTATTCTGCAGGGTAACCATACAACTATATATCTTTGCTGGTTTGTATTAAAAGAAATTAAAACGGGCTTAAATTTGGTAGTCTCATTTTCAGAAACATTTGCTTACTTTGCAAAAAAAATCTAATTTTGTGGTTCTCAAATACTTCCCAATGAAATTCTAACAACTCCCTGGAGTGGCAGAGAGGGAGGAAGAGATCAGAAATAAAACCATGAAAATAGCTCAGTGTGGGTATTTAATGCAAAGTCAAGAGCAGTCAAAATTCTATCATGCTGGACTGACTCTCAAATCTAGGATGGGTGAAAAATTGAATACATGTGCTCAGCATCCCAGAACCTAGATAGTAGTTAGTGTTCAAATGATACTAATTGAATGATGAGTAAAAAACTTAACACTATCAGTCATTTATACTTGCTTGTGCCTAATATGAAGGGAATGGCAAGGGAATCACCACGTAATAGATTCTTGGAGCAAGTAAGTAGAGACTCTGTTTCATCAAATCTAGCTACTGTGGTAGATTTATGTAGCTGATATATACATCAGCACACAGAAACACACAATACACAAGTTTTGTGCTTTGACATGGTTAAGATACATGCTATAGTATTATGACTAATTATGAAACACAACTAATATTGTCTCCAGGTCACTTAAGGGAATTTATTTAACTTTGAGAGTATTTGGCAAACTTTAGTAGACCAAAAGTCCCTTGTAAAAGTAGATATTTTTTGCTTCATTGTCAAAAATCAGGTGTACGAAGATGTGTGGATTGATATCCGGGTCTTCTATTTGGTTCCATTGGTCCTCCTGTCTGTTCTTATGCCAATACCAGGCTGTTTTCAGTACGGTAACTCTGTAGTAGAGTTTGAAGTCAGGGATTATGATACTTCCAGAAGTTCCTTTACCATACAGGATTATTTTGGCTCTCCTGGGTTTTTTGACTTCCATATGAAGTTTAGTACTGTTCTTTCAAGTTCTGTGATAAATTTTGCTAGAATTTTTTAAATTGGTCACAAAAAGAACAAATAATCCAGTAAAAAAAAAATGGGGTACATACCTAAGCAGAGAACTCTCAACAGACAAATATAAAATGGCTGAAAAACACTTAAGGAAATATTGAACATCCTTAGCCATCAGAGATATGCAAATCAAAACAAGTCTGAGATTTCCTCTGACATCTGTAAGAATGGTCAAGGTTAAAAACACTCATAACAACTTATCCTGGAGAGAATGTGGAGTAAAGGGAACACTCCTCCACTGCTGGTAGGAGCGCAAACTGGAACAGCCCCCTTAAGATATCAGTACGGCAATTTCGGGAAATATTAGGAAACAACCTTCTTCAAGATTCAGCAATACCACTTTTGAGTATATATCCAAAGGATATTCATTCATACTATACCACAAGGGCATGTGCTCAACTACGTTCATAGCAACATTGTCATAGTCAGAACCTGGAAACAACCTAAATACCCCTCGACTGAAGAATGGAAAAGGAAAATGTGGTACATTTACACAATAGAGAAAGACACAACAGAAAAAAATGACATCTTGAGATCTGCAGACAAATGGAAGTATCTGCAAAATATCATATTGAGTGAGGTAACTCAGGTGCAGAAAGACAAACATCATATGTATTCACTCACAAGTGGCTTTTACTCATAAAGCAAAGAAAGCCAGCCTAAAATTCATAATCCCAGAGAACATAGATAATAATGAGAACCCCAAGAAAGATATACATGGATCTAATCTACGTCGGAAGTAGAAAATGACAAGATCTCCTGGGTAAATTTGGAGCATTGGGACCATGGAAGAGGGTGGAAGAGAAGGGGAAAGGAAGAGAAGAGAGTAGAGAAAAATGTTAAGCTTAATAAAAAAAATTTAGAAAGTTTTTAAAAAGTGTATAATGGAGGAGTTATTTCATTTTTGAGCACACAGAATCCATGAGGAAGTTTAGGAGTGTCAGAAAGGCTTTCTGTAGACAAGTTGAGGATAAATGACCTGAGAGAGTAGTTTGGTTTAGAGATGCCTAAGATGATTGTGAGACTTTTTAAACAAAATCTATGCAGCACATTTCCTCCCAACTGAATCGTCCTCTTGTTTTCTTATCTCATAATACTTTGATGCTCTTCAAAAGTAAAAACTGTCCAAAATATGTCAAACATTTGTATTTTTCCTTATAGTCGACCATTCAATGTTCCAATACAAAATGTTATACGCTATGAAGACAGCTGAATTATTGTAATTCCTTTCTTAACTTATTTTTGGTAGTGTTAGACATAATAAATACAATGTATTTAAACAACATTAACCACTCGTAGCCCATCCTCCAACTCTTCGTTGATCTTTTCCAACTTCCTTCTCTCAACTTCATGTCATTTTTTGTTGTTGCTGTTGCAAATAACCCACTAAATCCAATGTACCTGCCTGTACACAAATGAGTATAAAACAACATCCAATGGGGGGTGGGAAGCATACCATTGACCACATGACTAAGAAACTGATTTTCCCTTCCCTAGAGGCTATCAACTGCCAGAATCACCTCAGCTATACCTGTCTCCTGGGCCTTCTTGATGCATGAGCATTGATTGGTTTGATCTTGTTCTATTTTGTGCCAATAACCACAGCTGCAGTGATGAGTACAATGGACCTTTTATGTTGATAGATATTATTTCTTACAATCTTCCCCAACTTCTGAATTCTATCTAATTAATCTTAACTGCAACCACTTTCTTCTGCAGAAACAAACACCGAGTCTGCAAAAGCTAAAGATTGTCCTATGTCATACAATGTGTATCTGTCAGGCTCCCATTCTCATTACACCTTATGCTTTGCAAACAGAGATAGGATACAAACATTCCCACTGTTACCTTAATTCAACAGAGAAACTGCATCTCCAAATCCCATACTCATCTGGCAAACAAAATGCAGGAATAAATCTTGGTCTAGTTGTATATGAAGCAGTGTTTAAAAGTCTCTAACAAATTTGAACTGCTCAATAAATATAATACAATATTGCCTGACAATTCTTTGAAACTTTTAGATAGAACCTAACACTAAATCCATTTTTGTACCAATCCTTTGCTTGTGATTTCTGTTGTAAACTCAAGCATGAGTTCTCAAAAAAAAAAAAAAATCTGGCCTATGTCATTATAGAAAATGGTTAACCTTAAGTGAGCTACTTTGATTATTTTATACATTTATCCTGATTCTAACTTATGGTAAATGACTGTATAAAATTCTTGACCATGACTCTTTAATTGTATATTCACAGTATTCATATAAGACAAATATTATTTTCATCTTATTTAAGATTCTCCGTGTTAGTAAGGTTTCCAAAAGTTACAGATTCCACACTGCTCTTCAATTGTACTTGTGTCCATTCAGATACCCCATGTTTGAATTTTATATGTTAATATGAGAATGGAGCAAACTTTGAATATGAGTCAGATAGACACGGTTTTTTTTTAATAATTATGCACCTATAAATAAGGCAATACTAAAACAGTCTTCTCTAAAGTCTAGACACCAGAATGTGTCTTGCATTAAGAAATTTGCTTATATTTTGATACCAAAGGATCAAGATTAAAATGCCATCACAATAGACAGTTAGGTATCAGGTCTTAATCACTTTTAGTAGATTATTTATTCCAGGGATTCTATTACTAGAAAGGAATGCACACATCCAAGGCAGGTTTATTGTGAAAGAAGTAAATGTCTGGCCAAGAAATCTCTGTATAGATATCCAATAATTAACTACTATTGTCTTCATCCTCTTTCCCCCCATCTACAGTTACATAGCCTTCGAAGACTTTCAACTCAGAATTTTCAAATGAAGTTGACTTTCCACTAATTTCTGCTTTCTTTTCCTTTGTCATTTTTTTTTGATTTGGTGAAAGATATAAATCAAATTATATTTCAGGTTTCTTTAAAAAGAAAAATTTTAGAAAGTTAATCCAAGAACTACCTGTTTGCTGAAACATTTTTTACGGAGGAAAAAAATAGGCAGCATGGGTTATCTGATTAGTATAAAAAGATAATAATTGTTCAAATGTAACTATTTGGTCTGATACTTGACTGGTCTGGTTACTCAAAATTTTCCTGGAGTAGTCATCATTCAATCATATCCTTCAGTAAATGTTTTAGAATTGTACAAGATAAGCATTTTTTTCTTGTTTAGGGAGTGCTTTGCCATGAGTCATGATTCTATTTCCATTTTTTTTCCATGTAAAGAAGTTGTCACATTGTGGAACCATCAGCCTGGATAGAGTTATTTCAGTGGTTATACCTTCCCTGTTCTGATTAACTGAATTCAACTTGAAAATAGGAGCCAGGAAATCTTTTTTCCTTTGTGATGCTACTCATGTGTTTTGTCACAGAGGTAAGAAAAATAACCACTGCAGCTCTCCCTCATGAGACACATCCCAACTCCTGCTTTGATGGGCCATGGCTATTTTCTTCTCCATTAGTGGCATCTAGCTATTCTGATTTAGGATATCTTCTGGACTATTATTTGAAACCACTACAGTGATCTCATAACCATATCATCAAGACCTCCAGTAGACCTCCAGTTGATCTTCAATATTATAATCAAAATTATAGACACCAACATTCAGACATTCTTATGATATAATACCTGCAATATAATATACTTTTCTCAATAGTCAACTAATGTAGTGAGGGGCTGCGGGCAGGCCTGCTTTTCGCCTCACCCAGCTCCCGCACGGCTAGCTTAGTCCCAGAAATAACAACACACAAATTGTATTCATTTAAACACTGCCTGGCCCATTATATCTAGAGAGTCAGTTACTGGCTAACTCTCACACCTTGATTAACCCATTTCTAATAATCTTTGTAGCACCACGAGGTGGTGGCTTACCAGGAAGGATTCAGCATGTCTGACCTGGTGGCTGGCTCGATGGCGTCTGCCTCATTGCCCTCTTCCCAGCATTCTATTCTGTTTACTCCGCCTACCTAATTTTCTGTCCTATCAAAGGGCCAAGGCAGTCTCTTTATTGACCAATGAAAATAACACAATAGACAGATAACCCTCCTCCATCAAACTAATATCATCAATCGCCCACCAAACATTAAGTGGTTTTTCATTATTTCACTCAATTAAAATTTGCATTCCAAAAAGCATTTCATAAATATTACCTAATTTGTGTATAGGTAAAATGAACTCATAGCTCATTGAAGTAGATATAAATATTGTCTCCTTTGCTAGTTTAAAAAGCATAGCAAAGAGAAGCTAAATTACTTGCCTGCAATTACACCTTAAACAAGTTCTAATATTGCACCTGAACTCTGATAATTCTGGATCTAAGTCCAACCAAATCTATTTTTTTGACCACGTTCCTGAAGTACCTTTATAGAGTATTATTCAGTGCACTGTATCTGTATTTTAATGTTTATAATATTATAGTATTTTTATTTTATATCCTTGCTAAATTCTCTGAAAAGGATCTATCCCCATTTATTTTCCACAGTTCCTAATTTAGTGCATGGTCTAAAACTCCGGTGTCAAAGTGTTTGCTGCATTGAGTTAAAGTAAGATGCAAGCTTTATGTTTGTTTGTCTGCATTTCCTCTGCTGATGAACGGGCTTCTGGGACAAGAATTTGCCCTGAGGTTTGCTTATATTCAGTGAGGAAAAAGATAAGACAGTAAACAAAAGTGAGTTAGTTCATTGAAAAACAAAGATAGTACTTTAAAGTGACTAACGACACTATTAAATCCTCTTACAGAAAGTGCTTTCAGAAATAAAGATTTACTTGGTTTTTTTGTTGGGTCGATGGACAGAAAAACAATAATACATCAGTCAAAAGATACTCCTTTTATGGGGTATCACTACCGACCAAGGAGAAGTGGAGTTGCACAAAATGTACACATAATTGGGGTTAAATTTGTAGGCTTTGAACACAGGCAAGTAAGGTTCACCTGTGATCTTGTGAGGTGAAATGGTAACTCTGATATAAATATGGATAATACCAGCAGGAGCAGGAAGACTGAATCTTCAGAGGAAGAAAAAAAATCACAAAGCTCTTTATAGGGAAGAGATTTTAAAAAGCAGATAAAAATCAAATTTCTCATTCTGTACTATGAATATTCTCATGGATGCTTTTGACACTAATGAGCTCTAACATGACTGCAGGATCATAAACCTGTTGTCATGGCAATTGATAATACATGCAGTAGTCATTGTACTATCAAACAAAACTATTGTAAAATATACATTATATGTGAACAGATGCCAAATGAGTATAACGATGGGAGGGAAGTATCAAAGGAACGAGAACACTCTCTTCCTTTATGTAATCAGTGTTCAGGTAGATGCACAAACGTGGTGCTGGAAATGACAGGCTTCACTTTCACCCATCAATCCTCACAGATGTCATTACATCAAAATCGTAGAGCTTAATATTCAGTGAAGTTGCAGTTTCGTGATTAGAGCAGCTAAGATGAAAGCATTTTTCAGCTTATTGAATTCATGCTCTCACTAAAATAAAGATTTATTTTTATTTCTAGATTTCTTAGAAACATTAATTCTTACAAAGCCCACCTAAGTGAGAAAAATCACTACTTTATGCAACATTCCTTCCTTGTTGGCACCCAGGGCTCATTGTAAAAATGGTTATTAACCAGAACAATAGCAATTAAAGACTTTCCAGGGGCTCAGGGCAAAAAGCATTTGTTACATTTTTGTAAAAATGAAAAGCTGTTTGCAAATAAAATGCAGTTTTACTAATCCTGAGGTTCACAGTAGTAACCACCATAGGAGAGTCTAGTTTGAATGCAGTCTTGCAACTTTTTATAAATAATTGACCAAATAATTTCACGGGGTTCTTGAGGTAGCAGGTACTTTTAGATACAACATTTCATTTGGTTGAATTCACATTTTCTGGAAGAATGTAATGTCTTCAGATGGATTCTTTAACTTGAATGTATTCCACAGAATCACTCCCATTTTGCACGAGAAGACAGATTTTGTTGCACTTAAATTATGAAAGTGACAAAATGCTATGAACCACAAAATCCTGGTTATATGACTCTATCTGAATTCTGGAGCAAGAAGAAAAAGTTCCTTTTACCCCATCCAGACTCTGTAGTGGTGTATAAGTCATTATTAGATGTAGGATCCTTGAAACACCTTTGTTGACACTCTAGAGACTTGACACAGAAGTTGTGAAGTAACAACTTCTTTCATTTTGCATCATTAATTTTAAGACTTGCAAGCATTTATTTGATGTCTACAACTTGCCTGAGAGAGCTCCCAAATCTCTGCAACTAGAAGCTTGTTGATGTTGAAAGCCACCACACGAGGAAAACAAAGCAGTTTTATTCTCCACAATAAGAAATCAAAAGGAACGAAACTCAATACCAAGTCTTTTAAGTGGTTCTTCTATTGATAAATATATTTGCTGCTAGCATTTATTTAAATTGTATTCCACGCCGTTCAATGTCAAATGTTTTAATGTTTCTAGGTGTTTACCAATAGCTGGCAGTCACCTAGAAAAGAAAATATTATTTCTATTGGTGAGAGAGATACAACACAGAAATCCACAAGCATCTTCAAAGTCGCATTGAGTTTAAGTGGTTCATGGCTGACTTTATGGGCAAAGACTGGCTTAACACAAGCACCATTACTAGAAAACGGATGTTTTCTAATATGAACTTTATGTCATTTTGGTTCTAGCATGTTTTCTGTGTGAGTTCAGTTCAAACATTACTGCTGTCACAATTTGCTGTATGGGTGGTCTTCTAGGTCTCTGTCCTCAGAGAGGAGTGCAACTGTCCTAGCTCAGAAGGGAAGTTGAACAATGGTAAGAAACATCTCCAGCTAAAAGGGCAATTTTGGAGTTGGCTATCTATTGAACTTTATGCCACGCATGTAAACATTCATCATCTAACTTCTACAATAACTTCATAGTAGGTTACTTTAGACTACACTTTTAAAGGATTATGATACAAACTTTGAAGAACTTTTAGTTTTACACACACACACACACATACACAGACACACACACACACACAAGAACGTATGCACGCAAACACACATGATCCTTCATTAAATGACCTAATACATTCTTTCTGATGGTTCATCACATTTTCAATTAATTTTCTTGAATTTAAGACACCCTTATTTAGTACCTGTCATTCAAGGAGGGTTTTAATAAACAGTCCTCAATGATGCTATAAAACTCCTGAGAGATATTGCTTAACTGCACACAGGAAAGGAGTGATAAAGGTTATTCTCCAAGTGTATGAATTCAATGTAACAGATATCACATGAAAGAAATCTACATGCCACCAATCAATGTGCACCTGTTCTGCAACTGCCATCTATATTTTGTGTCCAAATAGAATTAGATGACGATATAAAGATGAATGACTGTCAAATCTTCTCCAACAATGCTATTTAAAGCAGATTGCTAGATGATACAAGGAATTCCTTCCCAAGAGACTACTTGCCTCTGTGGATGAGGATTGTTAGCTTCTATCCCAGAGCAACAGATTCCATGATAAGGGCACTTCAAATGCCTTTGAGATGTAATCAAGAAAGAATATAACTCAGATTTATAAATATGTGAATAAATTAAGACCAAAGTCTACTTCCATATGTATCAAAACTATTCTTAATTACGTTATGAACTTTAAAATAAATCATAGAATAAAATCCAAAAAATTTCCCGCAAGAGACATCCAGGAAGCCCTGGGAAAGTTGATTCTATGGATAATGGATAATACATGAGGGTGTTCTAAAAATCACATAGCATATTAAAATGATTATAATAGTGCGAATTCCAAAGACTTTAAGACTTTCTGAAGGGTTGAGCTACCTTAAAGACAGATTGTAGGGTTTTGGAGCATTGTTGGAGTTGGTAATGTTGGAGAAGCATGGGCTCTGATGTTGCTGATATACAAGTAGATGCCTTGGTATCAATCAGTCACAGCAATAGAGATATTTGTGAGGACAAAAAAGGAAATTCAACAGGATTATCCTATGTCAATCTCAATACTTTCGTCTTGACTCTGAGGTGTTATAACCACTTAATTTGTGTGTCCAAATCAGATGGCCAGGGTGAGTTTTGTCCCTGTAGCAATTAAAAGAACTCCTTGTATTCATATTCATAATCTAATTTGAATAATTTAAGTATGAAGAACTAATGAAGCCCTTTCCCACACCTCCAGAAAAATAAGGCACACAGCTGACTGTTCAAATGGTAAGGATTTCACCAATTCAAACTCAAAACTGTATACTCCCTGGGGCTCTTCTGATAGAAATCGTATGTAAATCGTGCCGGGATTTCATATTGAACTCAAAGATATTTGTCAATGCAAATTTCACAGAAGACTCTCTCTCTCTCTCTCTCTCTCTCTCTCTCTCTCTCTCTCTCTCTCTCACACACACACACACACACACACACACACACACACACACACAGGTTGGGATTAAGAAAGATTGAATGAACTGGAGTGTTCATACATGAAATTCTAGGTTTATAAATGTTTGAAATTTGGATATGGGGAGGTAATCCAGTTAAAACCATTTTCATCACAAGCTTGGGGATCTGTGTTCAAACTCATGTAACTCTCATAAGGCTTAGTATAGTGGCAGATATTTGAAATTCTGGTACTCCTACAGCAAGATGAAAAGTATGAAAAAGAAATTCCAGATGTTCACATGACAGCTAGCTTGGCACACAAAATGAAAAAATCAACAAAGAGATTCTGTCTCCAGTAAAGTGAAAGGTGAGAATTGAAACTTGAGATTGTTCTTTGATCACCACACACATGCAATGGCTTATATCCATCCACACTTCCACACACAAACACATCAACAATATGTGCACACAGCTAAGAAAATGATAAAAAGATTTTGATTCATTGATCCAGTTCCATAGATTTTGTCTACCTGAGTGCCCTTTAATTGATTCCTTAATGTGTTATCTGGTCTAAGGGTACAAGATGGTTAAGAGCCAAGAGCTCGATTCTGCAGTATGGAGACTACACTTGATGTTGGCATCTTATGTTGTTGAAAACTGTCTGTGTTCTCATGATAAAGCTGACAATGGCAGTGTGCCTTTATAATAAATAGCTCTGTTTGGCTTGCATGTATGCACAACTAATATGTGTGCTAAAAATGTGGTAGACATGATCAAATATAATCATATATGTCAATTTAAACACTTGAAAGAATAATAGTGTATAATTGAATTTAACTAGGAAAGTAGAACTCAGAGAAGTCAGTTGAGGGTGTGGCTGGCACACTCCTGTAAGTAGTACTCCACATACTAAGAAATTAGCTAAGGGAAAGACAATAAAATCAACAATAATGGAAGTAGAGCTTTAGTAATGAAACATCCTTGGTTTTATCCATGTAATATAACTGGATAAGCTGCTTAAGCTTTTTTAATGGGGGAAGGATTTATTTTGTTTGCAGTTTGAAGTCATAGTCTGTATGGGCAAAGCAAACATGCAAAGGCCCAAGGCAGCAGATCACATTTTATCTGTAGCCAGAGGAAGAGAATAATCAAGTCATTTAATCTTTTTGAATCATTTAAAAGTGAAACTGATATTAATAACCTGGAGAGTTTTCTGTGAAAATAAAATAAGTACTGTGTGTGTGTGTGCGTATGTGTGTGTGTGCGCGCGCGTGCGCAACCACGCGAGCACGTGCATGCGTGTCTGCACACATGATTTGTACATAAATGTAGATCTCCTTCCTCAATGGCAGGCTGATTTGGAACAGACAACACAGCCTACAGAGCAGAGTCTAAAGGCCAAAACTACAATACAGACCACCTGAGCTGATTTGTTGCTTCTGTTTGCTACCACTTTCGCATGACAGTGATGCTTGTTTTCACTCAATGTGGCTTTCAAACTTGAGAGAGTGTTTTATCTGTACCAGCATATTCCTACCTTCCATTTCATTAATGAAAACTCCCTAATCAGTAACTTTAGGATCTCAAACTTATTTACTGATTTACTACTAATATTTAAAACACTATTTTTGTATCTAGGATTGAGACACACTATACAAATTTTTATTCTATTTATATTTCCTGCAAATTTTAACAATGTTCTCATTTATATAAGCAATACTTGCAATGTTTTAAATTGTATTCATAAATTTAAGATGGTTAATTTCTTATTTAAGTACTCTGGATGAATTAAAATAGCTTCACCCTAATTCTTTTTTTAAGCCAGCAGAATTAAAGCTATAAATACTATGATTCTTAAATGGTTTTGAATTTATTAATATAACATGCTGCTTTAGCAAATTGCATGTCGAAAGCAAATACTCAATGACATACTTTTTTAGAATCACTACGTTAACTTTTAACTTGAAAAATAAGTTTTCCTTAAACTTGCTTAATAAAATACTATATTTGAAAAATTCCTTATATATAAGGAATATATATAATATATAACTATTAATATAATAGATGTAATTTATTTAAAATACTTATATGTGATACTAAGTCTTCCTATAGCAGAGATGTTAAGAAAATAATGAACTCTCCCTCCATGTCTTTTTTTTCCCAGAAGTAGGACAAGGCAAACACCAGAGAGAGAGAGCAGAAGTATGAGGCAGAGAGCTACAAACACACAGGGGTAGCTTTCCCACAATCCTACCTGTCAGTGTAACTTCAGTTCTAAGATACTGTATCTAAAAGTTCTCAAATTAAGGAAAGAGGATCATAATATAACCTGGTAGAAAGAAGCCAGCCATCAAGAAAGTATGCTATCTTTATTACCTAGTCATGGCTCCTTCTCATCTGTCTGCCTATCAGGAAATTTGTCTAACTCCTGGTTCATCAGGGTCACACACAAGGTCAGCCTCTGGTCTCCACAAGCAGACACATGCACTTACAAGTACACCAAAACTCATAAAAGCACAAATACAGCATACATGCCCATACACATTTTAAAATTTTTCAATGAAATTAAAACATTACATGATATATTTTTAAATTGTGGCTTAAATATAACTAGGATTTTTGAAAATAAAAGTAGGAAGAAGCAAAAATGTTATTTCTATATTAATTATACAACTTATAAAAACTATTTCATTTTCTAATAAATTATTTTCTGGAAGGGATAATGTAGACAACCATGGACATGAGCTGTCTTTCTAAAACGTGTTTTCTAAATGTGAGGCAGTTAACAGTTATCAGACTGCTTCGTCTACAGTTTATCTCTGGTAATCGAAAAGGTCTCATTTTGTCTTTGTGTTACATGTTGTGGTGCATTTACTATAAATGACAGAGCACATAATCAGAAGATTAATTTGCTTTGGAACTGTGAAGCTTACATTAAAAAGGTAAACAGTATGTTTATATGATGTGTAACTATTTACAAGTTGGGGTCTGCATTGACACAGAAGAGGGAATGTTTGCAAATGAAAATCAATGCAAACAATAATTGCATCTTCTGAGAGGAGTACCAGAAACAAGAACAAGAAATATAAAATGGTTTTTATTATTATTACTGTTTTATACCAAAACGCATTGGAATGCTCTCTCACCCTGGCTCTCTGTTTCCTATTATCTCCTTTTTTACTGAAACAATATTTTACTGTTTCCTAAAGCATGGTCTGATTTTTCACACACTGATTATATTTCACTTAAATCATGCACACGTGAGCCTGCACGCACACACACACACACACACATACACACACACACACACAGACACACACACACACACAATCGTAACTTAAGTTTTTCTTTTCTTTTCTCACTGTAAATATCTAGCTATCTAGCAATAAGCATTATTCTGAAGTAATCCATTTTATACGGGTTGCCATAGTGATAGATGATGCCTCTTCATAGAACCTAAATTTCTACTAGTTATTAGAAGAATACTTTAAAACCAGTACCACTATCTATTAATACTGTATTTTTGCTTTACAGCAATTACTCTAACAACAGCTTGAGTAAAAATGTGAATTGATTTAGGAAGAACTATGTGTGGAAACACTATAATTGGATCTTGGCCATCTAAGCTTCTCATTTCTGTTTTATATAAAGGATTCAAATGTCAAAATGGATCCTGTTCATAGTATGGCAGTGCTAAGAAAAGAAGAGAATTAGGAAAGTTAGAAATGTTAATAGGAATTTATAGTTAGAAGAAAGGGTGGTATAGGCAATAACTACAAGGGATCAGAGTGTGTAAAGGAAATTAAATTAAACTATACACACTACTCCTATTGAAGAAACTGTGAGATGAGTTTATGATCTCTCTCTCTCTCTCTCTCTCTCTCTCTCTCTCTCTCTCTCTCTCTCTCTTTGTGTGTGTGTGTGTGTGTGTGTGTGTGTGTGTGTGTGTGTGTGTATGTATGTATGTCTGAAAATGAATGTCAATTAGTCAGTAAGTCAACCACTGAGAACAAAATGAATCTGACCATGGAGTGAGAATGTAAGAAATGTTTCCACTCAAAAATTTCATAAGAAAGACAGGCAAGTAATTTAAAAAGTAGACTTTTATTGTAGAAAGAAGACTTTTAGTTAGATATTTTTCTACACATGAGGGATTTGAAGTATAGAATCATCTGCCCACAGCTAATAACTGTCAGAGACAGTATTCACAACTAGGAATCTTCAGCTCAAAGAACATGCTCTTTGCGCCTATGACAAGCTGCCTAAGTCACTAAACATTTATGGGAATTCAGAAAAGGGAGGAATTAATTTGGCTTAAGTTCTCAAGTGAAAATTCTACTGAATTAGTTCAGTTGATTCTTGAGAAATAAATGAGATTTTTAAAAGGTAGAACAGAGTCAAGCAGATCATTCAGATATGGGGGAGGCTAGGACTGCAAACGTGCAGTTTATAAAAATGTGTGGAATAAGAATGAGATTGACACTGGAAATATGCTGGACTACCAGACCTGAGTAAATTACATGTGCTGTGCAGGAGATATTAAATTTAAAACTCGATGTGGTGTCAGTTGAGATTCACAGAGCAGAAAACCAGCTTCTGAGATGCTTAAAGTTCAGAAAGCGGACAACAGAGTCGAGTTAGAAAGAATTAAAATATTTTAATGTTTTTCTTCTGTCAAAAATCTAGGTTTTAGATGGACAGATCTAGAGACTGTTTGTTCGTTTCCCAGCCACCCAGACCCCAAATAATTGCACAGAAACTATATTAATCACAATACTGTTTGGCCAATAGCTTCAGCATATTTCAAGCTAGCTCTTACATCTTAAATTAACCCTTTTCCTTTTTTCTGTATATTACCACGAGGCTCATGGTTTACTGGCAAGGTTCACACGAATCTGTCTCCTTTGGCAGCTACATCGTGTCTCCTTGACTCCACTTACTCTCTCACTCTCTACATCTCTGTTTGGATTTTCTGTCTGACTTTAGTCTGTTAAGTCATTGGCTAAAAGCAGCTTCTTTATTAACCAAAGGCAATAAAGCAAATTTATAGAATACTGAGAGAAATCCCACATCAGAGAAGAGCGTAATTGGGATGGTGCTAATCCTAGGCTGGTGGCCCTGGGTTCTGTGAGAAAGCAGGTGGAACAAGCCAAGGGAATCCAGAAAGCCGCACTCCACCATGGCCTATGCATCACCTCCTACCTGCAGATTCCTGCATTATTTGAATTCTTGTCCAAGTTTCCTTCAACAATGGACTGCAGTGTGGAAAAGTAAGCCAAATAAAGCCTTTTCTCCACAACTTGCCTTTTGTTCGTGGTGTTTCCTCATAGCAATAGAAAACCTACTAGGATAGACATATACTCAAAAGACCTGATACCTTTCTGTAGAGGCACTTGCTACTTTAGGATTTCCATTGCTGTGAAGAGACACCATGACCACAACAATTCTTAAAAGAAAAACATGTCATTGGAGTTGGCTTACAGTTTCTGAATGTTAGTCCATTATCATCATAGCAAGAAGCATGGTGTCATACAAACAGAAATAATACTTGAGAAGGAGCTGAAAGCTCTACATCTTGAGCTGCAGTAACACTCTTCCTCCAAAAAGGCTGCACCTATTCCAACAAGACCACACCTCCTAATAGTATCATGTACCATGGGCCAAACATTCAAACACATGAAGTCTACAAGGATCATTCCTATTCAAACCACACTTGCTCAGCCATAACTATCTCTCCTTTGTGCATAATAGTTAAGAAATTAAAACAACCTAAATGTCCATCAATTGATAAGCTACACATACATAATAGAATCCTGTTCATGTGCAAAAAAAACCAAAATCATGAAATTTGAAGGGAAATAATAGAACTATAAAATACTGTGTTGAGTGATGTAATTCAGATCCACAAAGACAATCATCACATTATTTCTCTTATTGGCAGACCCTAACTCCAAAACTTTGGATTTGAGTATATAACCCAAAGGAACTGCAAAATCCAGGAAAGTAGAATTGGATCATGAAAGGAGGTAGAAGGAATGATTTCTACAGAAAAGGATAAAAGAACACAGGTACTATGAAGGAAGAAATGGGGAAAAGCAGAGAAGACATTAAATGGAGAAGAGCAGGGAGGGTAATGCAGAGGGAGAGGGAGGACAGAAGGGTAATGCTAAGGACGTATCCAAAAGTCAGGGTGAAGCATATCATTTTACAGCTTTCTTTAAAATATACATAATATTAAGATATTATATATTTTATAGCAAAATATATGATTTCATTTTAACTAAAGAAAAATTTATATACTCATTGGGTTATGCCACATAAGATGATAATGTTTTCCCCAGAAGTCATAGAAGTCTAAGAAAAAGCCCTGTTCCAAGGTTGAGAAACATCCTTTGGATTATTAGTCAGGAAATCCTTGTTCAGGCATGTGAAATATCCCTTGGATTGTTGATCGAGAGATGCAGAAGACATACACTTGACCATCTTCCAGGACTTGAAAGTGTGACAATTGTCAAGCCATAAACTTTGCAGGTGTAACTATCTTGCTTCACAAGATTCAGTAAGAGTTACTCTCACAAAAGATCTACACAGGACCATGGGCTTCTGAATGACATTAGTATTTACCATGTTTGATAGTGGTGCTATAGATGGAATTGCTTTTTTGCCATTGTGGATTTTTTTAAAAGCAATCATTGTTGCCACACCAGCTCTAGGTGAGGAGAGAGCTTCATTCAGGTGCAGAATCTAAGAGCATCTGAAAGCCCTCCTTCTGTTTGACAGCTGCAGATTATTTTTAAATGATTGCATGAGCTCTTTAGATATAGAAATCTACAGAGGAATCAACTTGACTGAGAGGTAAAGGAGAGATAAATAAAATGATTTCTAAAATGTTTCCATAGGAATGGAACCGTAAGAGTCAAACACAAAAGTAGAATCACCTTTTTGTTTCAGGATCAGGGAAACTTGAACGAAGAATATTTATAGACTGAATGGAAAGCAAATATGAGAGAGTTTGTGTGTGAGGGGGAAGAGAAGAAGAGAAGGAGAGAGAGAGAGAGAGAGAGAGCACAGAAAGGAGAAATAAGGATAAGGTCGGGAATAACTTGAGAGACAGAAGTAGGGTTAGGGATGAGGTGGGGGAGCTGATCAAGGACTTTATCCCCTGTGTCTGCGATTCAGTTAACACAGAATAAACAGCAGGTAATCCTCAAGGCCAGAAGGAAGTCAGTGCAAAATGTATGTCCCTGAAAGACACTCTAGGCGAATACTGAAATATTTACAAAGGACAGGCTGCTTCACTGTTGCCTGGATACTGCTCAGGGTGCAGGAAGGAAGAAGTTTAAGGCTACACAGTGAATACGGAGGTGTCACATGACTGAAAATGGGGTATGCCTTAAGCTACCTTCACCTCACTTAGAAGGCAAAAGGGCTAAATATTCATTTTAAAAACTAAAGGAAGGCTCCAATTAGGTACCTCAAAATCACCTTCTAAGGAGATTGTATTGGAACTGCAAATTATTATAGATAATACAGATTTTCAGAAAGCAAATTCAAGACACATATTGCCTAAAGTTTAACATTCATCTTCATTCCCAAGAAGTTACCCAAAACATCCAGAGATATGTAAAATCTTCCAAAAAGAAGTAAGGTCAATCATGGGTTTGAGGTGCTGAGAAATAATAGGACATAGATTGAGACACATACATTTGTATTAATCTATATAGGGACCTTCTGATGTGTGGAGAAGATTCCCAAACATTGAAACTAGATTACCCTAAGTGTTAGAGCTCTGGTAGAAAGGTATCCTAGCAGTTGGAAGTCAAGGAATACGGACCTATAGCTCTGAAGGGAAGAGTATCCCAACAGAAATGTTACAGCTCTGTTCTGGTGCGGGATGGGCTTCCCCAGTAAATTATTACAATCCTTGCTCTGGGAAAGGTTTCCCTAATGCAAGTATAACAGCTCTGCTCCAGCAAGGTTTTTACAACTCTGCTCTTCTGCTCTGGAAAGTGTTACAGCTCTGCTCAGCTCCCCCAGAGTGTAACCACTCTGCTCCAGCAAGGAAGTTCCCCCAGCCAACATGTTACAATTCTGCTCTGTTCTGACTCTGTTCTCTGAAAGAAAGTCATTACAACAAACCTCTCTCAAGAGATTTGTTCGGAGAATGGCTATCTCCACCAGGGTAGAAAAGGTGGTCCCAAAGTGAACAGGTGCAGGGGTCATATATGGTTTCTTAGGGGTAGGACTTTCCAGGGTGAGTATTTTTAGGATAGGGATTGGCAGGATCTCAAATCCTGACCCTGGAACATGCTCAGGGATTGGTTGGATTTTGTGCTCAGGAATTGATTGATGTGTGTGTGTGTGTGTGTGTGTGTGTGTGTGTGTGTGTGTGTGTGTGTTCAGAGATTAGTTAGTTTTCATGCTCAGTGACTGACTGGATTTCAGGTACTGAGTTTGTAAGGGGCAGGGTGTTTTTCCTTGGCTCAGGTGTCAGAGTCAGAGTACTTTATCACTGACCCTTCTTATCCTACAGTTACACCTCTAATTTTTTTAAGTATATTTAAGTTACTCAGCAATCTTGGTCTTCACAGTTTCATCTGAGAACGGTGGATGAAGGGATGGTGGAAGGAAGAAATTATAAAATCCTTTCACTCACCTTAAAATCCCTAGTGAATATGGGCAGGTGGGTGAAAGAAAATAAATCCCAAGAATCTCGTTAATGAGATATCCTTTGAGCAGCAAATTAAGTACATCATTATTTTAATTGCACTACAAAATTAAAAAATAACAATGAGAAATAGATGGAGATGCAACTCTCCAAGGATTTTGACACAGGAATAATAATGAATCAGTGAAGAAGGGACATACAGAAGTTCTGTAGATAATGTGTTCGGAGTAAATACTGTCCATCACAATTTGATGAAAATAATAAGGGGACATTGAAGGCAATCAGCAGCATGATTATCACGATGGAATACACAAAGGTGACTGGTCCTCACTTGTCCCCTAGAGTACACTGTTGTGAACTCTTAGTATAGGAGGTTTTACACCAAATCAAACACACACACACACACTATAAGAAATGCAGAATGTTTCTGTGGGGTCCTCTGTGACATCCATTGAAAACACAGTGATGAGCCTGGGAAGGCAAGAAGACAATTCAGAGCAATCATTGGTTCAAACATCAAGGAGTCTGTCCCCAAGTTGTTTGTTTTAAGAGAAACTAAACATAGTACATATTCCAGGAAATTTTCACTTCACTAGATTTGCATACCACCAATAAAGGCCCCCCAAATTCTCTACCTCTACCCATGTCTCTCCCACCTACCCAACTCCTTTCTCCACCTACCCCCAATATGTCCATAAAATCTATTGTCATCTTTCCAAAGAACTGGCATATTGACTTCCATAGTGGTTGTACAGGTTTGCACTCCATCAGTACTGGAGGAATGTTTCCCTTGTTCCACATCCTCACCAGTATGCGCTTTCACTTGTGTTACTTATCTTAGCCATTCTGAAAGGTGTAAGGTAGAATCTCAGAGTTATTTTAATTTGCATTTCCCTGATGGCTAAAGATGTTGAGGATCTCCTTAAGTGCTTCTCAGCCATTTGAGATTCCTCTACTGAAAATTTTGTTTCAACCTGTACCCCATTTTAGTTGGATTGTTTGGGGAATTATGATATCTAGTTTCTTGAGCTCTTTATATATTTTGAATATTAGTCCTCTATCAGATGTGGATCTGAAAAAAATGTTTCCGTTCTGTTATGCTGCTGATTTGTCAGACTGACAGTGTCCTTTGCCTTAATGAAGCTTTTCAGTTTCACGAGGTCTCTCTTGTTAATTTTTGATCTTTGTGCCTTTGCCATTCTGTTCAGAAACCTGTACCCTTCAGAAACCTGTACCCTGTACCAAAGTTTTCAAGGCTGTTCTCCACTTTAGATTCTATCATGTTAAGTGCATCTAGTGAGGACTCTTAGTAATGGTGGACATGGAGTCTCAACTATCCATTCCTTATGCCAGGCAAGGCTTCTAGTAGCAGGACTAGGCTGCTTTCAATTGAGTCATTGGGCAAGAAGGTCTAATAGAAATCCACAACATAATAACTTTTTTTTTGGGATTTAACAATCACATTTTTGCTATCTCAAACCCAAGGAAAGCCTCTCTTTTTTTCTCTAAAGCTCACTATGGTTGGAATTCATAAAGTTATGCCCAATAATATAAATTTGGCCCCAGTTTCTGCGTATCCAGTGTACAGTCTGACCGTAGTTGCAAACAAGGATAGAGGAGCACTTGTTTAGCTGAGGGGAAAATGCTCTTTAAAATTTCCATACCTCAGGCCCCCTCACAGTAACTATCACCTACATCCCATAAATCATATGTTATATTAAAATGGTAATCGACCTATGGAATCAAATAGAAGACCCGGATATTAACCTACAAACCTATGAACACTTGATTTTCGACAAGGGGGCTAAAGATATGCAATGGAAGAAGGAAAACATCTTTAACAAATGGTGCTGGCATAACTGGATGTCAACCTGTAGAAGAATGAAAGTAGATCCATATCTATCACCATGCACAAAAATCAAGTCCAAATGGATTAAAGACCTCAACATTAATCTGACCACTTTGAACCAGATAGAAGAGAAAGTGGGAAGTAGTCTACCAGACATAGGCACAGGAGACCACTTCCTAGGTATAACCCCAGTAGCACAGACAATAAGAGAATCAATGAATAAATGGGACCTCCTGAAACTGAGAAGCTTCTGTAAAGCAAAGGACACCGTCAGTAAGACAAAAAGGCTACCTTCTGACTGGGAGAAGATCTTCACCAACCCCTCATCAGATAAAGGCCTGATCTCCAAAATATACATACAAAGAACTCAAGAAACTAGACAATAAAACTATAATTAACCCAATTAAAAATTGGGGTGCTGATCTGAACAGAGAATTCTCAACAGAAGAACTCCGAATGGCCAAAAGACACTTAAGGTCATGCTCAACATCCTTAACGATCAGGGAAATGCAAATCAAAACAACTTTGAGATATCATCTTACACCTGTCAGAATAGCCAAACTCAAAAACACCAATGATAGCCTATGCTGGAGAGGATGTGGAGAGAGGGGCACTCTCATCCATTGTTGGAGGGAATGCAAACTTGTGCAGCCACTGTGGAAATCAGTATGGCGGTTTCTCAGGAAACTGGGAGTCAACTTCCCTCCAGACTCAGCAATTCCACTCTTGGGAATATACCCAAGAGATGCCCTATCATACCACAAAAGCATTTGTTCAACTATGTTCATAGCAGCGCTATTTGTAATAGTCAGAACCTGGAAACAACCTAGGTGCCCCTCAATAGAAGAATGGTTAAAGAAGGTGTGAAACATATATACACTAGAATTTTACTCAGCGGTAAAAAACAATGACATCTTGAATTTTGCATGCAAATGGATGGAAATAGAAAACGCTTTACTGAATGAGGTAAGCCAGACCCAAAAAGGGGAATATGGTATGTATTCACTCATAAGTGGATTCTAGCCGTAATTAAAGGTTTTTGAGCCTATTATTCGAGATCCTAGAGAAGCTAAATAAGAAGGTGAACCTGAAGAAAATCATGTACTTATCCTCCTGGAGATTAGAAATAGACAAGAGTCCTAGGTAACCTCGGGTGCATGGGGTGGGTGGGTGGGAGGGTTGTTGGAAGGGGAGAGGGTTAGAGAGAAGGGAGTAGGGGAGGAATGGGGAAAACTCGGGGGACTGAGATGGGGGGAGGGAGGAAGGATGGATATGGGATCAGGGAAGAATATATCTCAACTAAGGGAGTCATTTTAGGGTATACAAGAGACTTGGTTATAAATGGGATCCCAGGTCCAAGGAGAGATCCCCAGATTGTTCTCTGGACAGAGGAGAGGGTGCCTGAACCGGCCTTGGCCTATAACCATACTGATGAAGATTTTGCTTATCACCATAGATCCTTCATCCGACGATGGATAGCGATACAGACGGAGACCCACATTGGAGCACCGGACTGAGCCCCACAAGGTCCAAATGAGGAGCAGAAGGGCCAGTTGGACTGGGACTGAATGAGCATGTGATCCAACCAGATTCTCGGAATGTGGCCAGATTCTCTGAATGTGGCTGGCCCGGAGCCTTTCTGAAAAGCCATTGACAATGACACTGGGACTTGTTTCCTCTGCATATACTGGATTTTTCAGATCCAGTCTGTTTGGATTCTCACCTTCCTGGACCTGGAGGGAGGGGGGAGGAACTTGAACTTCCCACAGAGCAGGAAACCCTGACTGCTCTTAGGGATGGAGAGGGAGGAGGAGGGGGAGTGAGGGGAGTGGGAGGGCGTTGGGAGGAAGGGCGGAAATGGAAACTTTCATAATTTAATAAACTTTGAAAAAATAAATAAAATGGTAATCACCCTTTGAGAACTGATCTTGGCCTACCTCTCTCAGTGACTTTTTCTCTGAATAAAATGACAAGGTTTGCACATTGTACATAGAAGACTGATGCACTCTGAGCAAATAGCCAAACTTTATGGTCATTTTCCACATACTATATATCTCTTATTTAATTTCAGTATGTCTTGCATTTTCTAGTAATTTACCTAAACTCATATAAAACCTCCAAGTTTCTATGTGTCCATGATCATAAATCAGTTAGTTTGGGCATAAGTTAACATCTTTTGAATACAAGATGATGACATTAAATACTAGTAATTTTGAAAGATTGGTTAATCTTTTATATGTACATATATTATAGAGTTTGAGTACATCTTCTTCTTCCCTACAATGAAAAGTTTATGTATTTGAGTTTTTCTTTGTATGATCATTATTTTACATAAATATTCAAATTCTGTTAATCTGTTTCTTATTTTGCTATTTTTTACTCAAAACACTTTTATTATTAAAAACTTGCACACCTCATTTTCAAATTCCAAGATGGCACTTGACTGAAGATATACTTCTTTGTCAACCTAAACAACTTTTTCAACATTCCCCAGAATCTTATTTTGGTACGGCAGAGAGTGATCTCTGAGTGACCAGAATAATCTAGAATGGATATGATGGTCCTTTTCTGATCTATACTTATTTTATTGCTCATTGTTCTTTTGAAGTAGGGCTTCAGGGTTCCTAAATTACTTCAATATGTGAAACATAATTTGTAATTGTTCCACCTTTGATTCGGCATGTGTATATATTCCTTAACTAAAAGCGGAATGTTTATTGAATATGTTGTGTCTCTACATAACAGATGGAAGAATAGGCTTGTGTACATTGCAAGAAAGTGAATAAAACTGGAGACCATCATGTCAAGTCATAGGAATCAAAATGGTTAATACTGATTTGATAGAGATGTGCCTAAGAGACAAGCAAAAAATTCCCCCAGGTGTGTCTGTGGGAGAGGTTCCAGAAAGAAACTCTTAAGGAGGGACAGGGAGGGAGCAGGGTGAGTGGGAGAGGGGGAGGGGAATAGGAGGAGGGGAGGAACTGTAAATTTTTGAATGGAAAAATAAAAAAAAGCCTATCACATGTATGTATGAAAAGCATACAATGAACCTAATTACTTTTGACAATGATGATATACTAATAATGTGGTACAGCAACTTGAAAGTGTGTACACACACACATGAGAGAGTGAGAGAGAGAGAGGTACTATCTCAAACAATAGGGAATGCCTTTCATTTTTCTTCCAAAGCTCACTATGTGTGTGTATATGCATATATATGTATATAATTTAATTGTATGTATATACAATTTCTTATATAGTTATATAATTTTATTGATAGTATCAAACAAAGAACGTGAAATACTTTCTTATTTTGGATTGTAACTATAATTTAGGTGAAAACAATGGTCTTAATGAGACATAAAATTATATATATAAATATGAAATATATAAAATTCATTAAAAGTATACTTGACTCATGAAAACAGCTGAGGTATGGCCTGTGAGCATATTTTGGATTCCAGTCTTTATGTAATTATGGAAAGTGTGAGGATTCACATGAATGAGAATACTAAACTCTGGTAAGAAGACAAACACTAATGCAAAGTGAAGCCAAAGCCAGCCTGAAATTAATTTACTATTTGAGATCTGTGGATAACAAGATGCAGATTATTTTGTTTTCTTGCTACCCCTTTGACCTCTTTTTGCTATACTTACTATATGTTGATATTTTCAATTTCTGATTCTTAGAAAAACAATAATATATATTATGAAATACATATATGAAAAACAGTAACATATACATATGGATGTACATACGTATGTAATTTTTCATATCTCAAAATTCCATACATTTAGCACTGATTTTCAGTGGTAATTAAATACACAGGTTTCTTCTAAAGGCATATTCTCTTTGCAATCAACTGTGTCTCAAGCACTAAGCTATGTCTACATTTCTCTCGTGTGCATAACCCATAGTCCAAAACATAACTTTTTCATTATAAGTGAATTACTCCCTGTTCCTTGGTGTGGTGGATAAGGTGCATAAGTCCCCTAGTTGACTTGCCATACTGGCCATAAATCAGATAGTTTTGTCAACGTTCTCTCTCTGAATCTGGAAGAATTCTCCCACTGGTCATAAAACAAACAGCTTGGTCAGTGCCTGCTCTGTGAGTCTGGAAAATATCAGTCTGGGTTTTGTGGGTAAAGATGAGCACTGGAAGTCTTTGTGGAAGGTTCTGACTGTCCTTAACATCTCTACCTGTATGGAAAATGGACATCAGAAAGAACACGGTGGAAAAGTCAAAGGGGGATTTAGTGATCTGAGCACCATTATGGAAGCACACAAATCCCAGTGGAATAACATGAAAGAGAAAGAAAATATAACATTTAGGAAAACAAAGTATCCTCACATGAGAGATCCATGCTCTGTAATGGAGTTCTGTAAGTTAATAAATATGGTCTGCTTTTAGATGAAACCTCCCTCATCTCACATGCTCTTAATGGCTTCTGCTACTAGGTTGTGTTCCATATTCCGGAAAGATAAAAGCAAAAAGTGGTGGTAGTGCACACCTTTATCCCCAGAGCTAGGAAGGCAGAGACAGGAGGATCTCTGTAAATGAATTCAATGATATTCTGGTATTCAGAGTTACTTTCAGGATAGTCAGGGCTATACAGAGAAACCTTGTCTTGAAAAGTAAAGCAAAGTGGATCTTTCCTTTTGCGGGTGTCTGTATTAGTATGAATTATGAAATGCCACGGATCGAAAGACTCATTTGGCTTCATGTGGGGAACATGAGCTGGATGACCTTCCTTCTAGAAAAGGATGCTGTTACTTACTCTAGGCTCTTAGCTTCCACAGGTCCTGTAATTCATACATCAATTTTTTTCATGCAAGTGCAAAAGAGAAAAATCAAAGTAACTCTAGCCAACTTACAAGAGCCTAGAGTAGGTAACAGCATCCTTTTCTAGAAGGTAAAGTAAGAGGCATATCATAAGAACGTGGAGACTCACCCAGTGGTGGTGGTACAGACTAGGGAAATCAGAGAGAGTTATAAAGAGAAACCCTGTCTCAAAAATTAAAATAATAATAATAAATAATAATAATTATTATTATTATTAATGTTGAGATACTCTAAGGAGAGCAGGAAGGTCACCTAGCTCATGTTCCCCACATGAAGCCAAATGTACTTTAGACTTTTAAACACAAATTGGCTTATATATTGTTATTACTTAACTAAGTTTTAAATAAATATCTATTTTCAAGGTCATTGGGTCCATTTTAGGCAATGAGTACATGAATTTAACTGAGAATAGTACCAAAAAAATGAAACAGAAGGTTTTAAAGATAAATACTTGACATAACATTTGCCACTGTCTTTAGTTCTTATTTCAATAAGAAGCAAGAATCTTCAAAAAAGATAATAACAAAAAAAACCCAAATCATCCTTTTTTTATCCATTACTCTTCTCTCGTTAACTCATAATTAGTGGGGCTTTCAAATTCTCATTATTTACTTCAGTATTTCCAAAGAACAATAGAAATCCCACACAGCTTCTGGAGTAGAAGGCAAAAATATGCCAACAAGATTATAGTTCCTCACTTAAACTGGTATTCTTAGTAAAATGTGAGGGAAAGGCCAGAAAATGCAGATTTATTAAGCTGGGAAACATTGTTGGAAGGACATTTGCCCAGATTTCACTAGCCAAGTTTAAATTTATCAAGTAGCACAGTCAAAATAGAAGAACCCCAAGATCTCAAGCTGTTATATCCATTAATACTAAGGACAGAAAGTGAATGTGAGAACTACCAAACCTAGAAGCACAGGCAGAGGCTGCTGGTTGAAATCACTATGTTTCTTCCAGAATTATTTCATTAACATTTATTTTTCCCCATTCTCAAACAAATGTGTTTCCCAAGAGTACATTAATACAATTTCCAATTCATCAGTTAGGGTTCTCCAAACAATGCATTCTATAATAAGGCTATAAACAGACCTCGTGATTCAGGTAAGTATCAGACGAAACAAGGATTTGTTTGTTTGTTTTAATATTAGATCATGATATAACAATGAAAGCACGTTCTTGTTTCTACCTTTTGTTTGGCATGGGAAATAATATTTGAACCAGAAGTATGGGATAGAAGATTTTCTAATCCACTGATTTGAAAACAATATATTAACCTATAAAAAAATGGTTCAAAAGTAATTTAGAAGATAATTAAAGTAAAATAAACCTGTAGTAGATGACATAAGCTCTGTCTCTATCCTCTCTTTCCCCTGTGCATGATCCTAGGAACCACTTGTTTTCACTCTCAACTCTCCCTGCCTGCAAATGTCTGACATTTTTACATGGGTAGTACTGGCTTATTGTACCTGTTCACTTTCAACTCAGTTTCCCAAAGACTGGACCCTCGACAACACCACTTTGAATCTTGGATGTATCAGCTTCAGAAACATCCAGAAACCTTGCTCTATCGGGCTTTCTGCTTCTAATTACACTGCCCATAGACACTATTGAAGGGAATTTTCAGGGTGCAATCTGAATGACAAGAAGCATGGAAACAGCAGACCGTTGATGTAGAACTTTGTCAAGAAGGAAAGAAAAACTAAACGTTCTCTTGGACAAAAATTTAGAAGATTTGAGTTTGTAAAGGCATTTGTCTGTCAAAGCTCTGTACATCCACACACTTTGCAGCACCCTGTGATCATTGTGAGTTTCTATCATTATGTTTTTACTCCCAAAGAATGGGATTCTGCTTTGATTTTGTCTGCCAATAGCCTTCCAAAATAGTCAGGTTTTGTTGATATAAGTAGAAAGCAACCCCCTAAAATATTCCTCATTTTGATTCTCTTACAGGTTTTATTCATTTTTACTGAGGCTGCTGCAGTACAATTTAATATTCCTTGTGTTTGTATAATTTGCCTCTCTCTGTAGTATCAGGGATAACTCTTTAATTCACATAGGTGTTTACAGTTGAAACAACTATCCATCTCATCAATTTTTCTCCTTGCTCTTAGATCAAATGTGTGTTAAATAAGGAAACCCAGACTCCCCCACTCCAACAGGTACTGAATGCAAACCAACAGTTATGTTTGACCCCACCTGACTCTGGTGATAAAGATCCAATTTTTGTTTTGTCACATGGAATGAACTTATAAAGGAGAATGAGTGAGAGACAGAACAATGCTGGAAATTCTGAAATGCAAATACGACAAAAATATAAATACCAGTGATAGTGTGACTGATCTCCTGGATGCTTTCCATGCACCGTTGGCTCCAGCATCCTTCTGCAGACACTTGTGGAAGCCTGACTTTTGGCACCTGATTCCCTCTTGAAGCCTCTAGAAATCTACATGGCTCATACATTTTCCCATTGTGTTTTTTTCCAAGGATATTAACCTTGATACTAGTTTATAAAAAGAATATACACTTACACACACATATATACATACATATGTGTGTATATATTCTATATAAAAAGAACAATGGCAGTGTCTATAAACTTTAATATTTTCTTACATGTAGATGCACTTAGCTAAATTCAATGTTTTTGACTATGTGAAGTATGAAAATAGTGCATCCAATGTCTTTAAATGTGGTTATTATAATCTCCCATATGCATATTTTTAAAAGGAATTTTTTAAGAAAGAGAAATGCAAAAGTAGATACTTAAACAATAGAATGAGGATGCTATGGTGGTTTACATGAGAAAGGGCCATTTGAATGCTTCTTTCTGCAGTTGGTAGAACTGTTGGGGAAGATTTTAGAGATATGACCTTATGTAGTAGTTATGTCTTGGACATGGGCTTTGAGCTTTTAAGTGTCCACACCATTCCACCAATGCAGTCGGCTCTTTCTCCCTCTGTCTCTGTCTCTCTGTCTCTTTCTCTCTCTCTCTCTCTCTCTCTCTCTCTCTCTCTCTCTCTCTCTCTCTCTCTCTCTCTGTGTGTGTGTGTGTATGTATGTGTTGTACCTTATCTTCCTTTCAACATGTAAGTTGCATACCTCAACATGTAAGTTGCTTACCTCCCTGCTACCAATGATGGTCATGGGCTTTCCATCTGAAACTGTAAGTCCCCAATTTACTCTTCCTTCCATGAGTAGCCTTGATCATGGCATCTCTCCTTTGCAGGAGGAAAGAAACTAAAAACAGGCACTATCGTAAATACTTGCAGAGACTTTAAGGAGGATAAGAACTCAGTCTGTGAGTTATCCAGAACAACCTTAACACATCTCTCAACACAGTAAAAGAAGTTCCACCTACTATTAAATAAAAAAGATACTTAAAAGTATCTTTACTTTGGCATAAGAAATACTGCCTGGTTTACATTCCAGTCATTTTATTACTTGTTAAAGCTCCACTTAAACAAAAACTCATATTAGATATAGAAATAGATTGGAACTCAACCCTAAAACAAATTTTCCATTATACAATTACAGCTTTCTGATAAAATCCACATTAAATGGATATGAAGCAGAAAATCAGTTACAAAAGACACTATGGAATCATGAATGTAGAATATGTCTTTGTTCTATGAATATTTGATTTTGACAAATATTTTATTTTGTAATGACAAGATTTTTGAAAAAATTGTAGATACAGTGGAGCATAGTACACACCCAACCCTGGATGTGTAACTTCTCAGTAGATAGTTGTACATTTATCAGGATCGATGAACCATCATCAGTGCACTGTTAAATAAGCCCCATACATTTTGTGTATGTCCATGGTTTTACATACTGCCTCCTATCCCATCACGTATATCATGAAACAACAGTTATTAGCATTTGCCTGCTCTTTTTCTCATAATTTCACTATGATTTGAAGCTGGGAACAAAGGAATGATAGAAGTCATCTTACCCTAATCACATTGTATTTCGGGCACTGTGCTCTCCACATTCCTTTGATACACCTGTAGATATGTGGGGTGCTTTGGCTTACTATCATTTGTTTATTCTCTCTGATTCTATGAGACAAGACAAACTTAGCTGCTTACCTACTATATTTTCTGTCTCTGTGTTACAATCAGCTACTTTCAAAACTGAAATTTATATATATATATATATATATAATATATATATATATATATATATATATATATATATATATATATACATAGTGATGCACTCCTGTAGTTCGCTCTCTTGGGTGACTAAGGTAAGAGAATCACAAGTTTGAGCAAATAGCCTAGTCTTATCTCAAAAAAATATAACAATAAGACAGAAAAAGAGATTAAACCTTTATAAGAAAATGAATAAAAAATTGTCTATAATACTTGCTGGTAATAAATACTAATTATCACTCATTTGCTCATCCATTCATCTTGCCATTTAGCACACTAGACTGATTGTCCTCATTTGCTGCCCATTTAGTTGCCAAGGAAGCTTAAGAAAACATTGATTGAAGGAGTAACCCTAGCTAAGTACATCTGCACATCTTTCTTTGTGTATAAATTAATACTTACATAAACATCAATAATACACACAAATACTCCCATGTTTAAAAATCTCTTTAAGTAAAGTATAAGTTATTTCCAAGATAACATGCTTGTCCTTGACGTGAAAAACATTAATACAAAATGAATCACAGCAACAATTTCACGATTTCAGCTTGTTAATTTGTAGAAAAGAATTATAGAAATGAGTAGTTACCATAACAACTGCATGCAAGTTGATTTTTGGCAATCACTTCATCATTATTTTAACATTTCAGTTTCCAAGACAACCAAATGCAGTTAGCATTATCTCTAAATATACTCCACAGTGTTTTTCTTTCAATGGATAAAATTTTTTATTTAATTTTTTACTAAAGAGATCGAGGTTACCTGAATAATGTAAAAATCTATCTAACCCTTTATCACAATCAAACTCAAAAGGAGCAATATGTGACTATTGTCCATTTTTTCTAATAATATTTATTAACTAATTTTAAGAAAATATGCAAAAAGATGAAAGGAAATTAATGTACAATGCTGTATACATGATACACCCAAAAGAAAAACATATTTATCTCAGGGAATACCAGCTCCTCCTATATAACCAGTTTATATTTCTATTGAAGTCGTCAGTTTAGCCCCTGAGAGAGAAGCAGTCATTACAACCCCAGTGGAGTTTACTTACCTGCAGGATCTTTGTATTTGTGGCTCTACATTGGTTAACTCTGAAGCTGGAGTCTCATGGCCTTCTGATAGCTGCATCATCCCTTCTGCGTGATCTTTTTAACCACTCTTTCTCCTTTCTCCCTCCTTCTGTTCTCTGTTCTTATGTCTGTTATTTGTCTCATCTGTATCTTCATTTTACCTGCCAACTTTGATATCTCATGGAAATATTAACAGTGGCACCAGTGGAATGAAATTAGGTACAGCAGGAAAGGTGTGGTTTTATTCACTGTGGAAATCAAAATTCTACTTGCAAAAACACCTCTGAATTGTGACGGTAGACATTCAAATGTAAATATTACATAGAAATAAGATTATAAATTGAGACCACAACATCCCAAAAGACTTCTGACTTAGCTTCCAGAATTATGTGGATCACTCATACCATAAAAATAGATTTTATAATATGCCAGTCATGTGCTTCTAACTAAGCAGTTGTAAAAGAGACAGTTATTTTTATTCATTTTTATTATTCAGAGATGTTCTCAATAAAAGATCCAATGCTTCTTGGGTAGAAAAAATCATATTTATATCA
The DNA here is from genome assembly GCF_982192425.1 of Myodes glareolus. Taxonomy (NCBI): domain Eukaryota; kingdom Metazoa; phylum Chordata; class Mammalia; order Rodentia; family Cricetidae; genus Myodes; species Myodes glareolus. The sequence goes on from NC_142031.1 coordinate 94,230,429, forward strand.
GAGTAGTCTCTCTCTCTCTCTCTCTCTCTCTCTCTCTCTCTCTCTCTCTCTCTTTCTCTCTCTCTCTCTCTCTCTCTCTCTCTCTCTCTCTCTCTGTGTGTGTGTGTGTGTGTGTGTGTGTGTGTATGTCTTGCCTTCAAATTGCTAGGGAGAGGGTCACTACAATTTTATGTCATCAAATGACTCTGTATGGAAAAATAAACTAAAGCACCAATCATCAGCTGTTTAAACTTCAGTGATCCTGGTGTGAGTCCATGCCATGGACTCACAAAGAACTGTCAGTTTCTTTTCTCCATTACAGCCATCCTCCTCCTCCCTCTATTCTCTTTATACGTTATGTAAAATTTCTTTCAGTCTAATCACAATATTGACGAAATATGAGTGATAACATAAAATATGTCCATTTATAAATTTATTAAACATATGAAAATAATCTTATCAGCTATACAAAATACCCAGTAATATATACCATGGTAAAACACATAAACAAAAGAAAACATTAAAGCTTAAAGAAGAGTTTAATTACTTTTATTATAAAATTGGAGAAAAAAATGCTATGACATAGAACATCAGGAAGAGATGATGAAAATTAGCACTTGATTCATAATGCAATTAGACTAAAATGTTTCATCTTAGTGATGTTTAGTAGTAAAGTTATTGTCTTCCTTATTTTTTCAAGAAAACTCAGTAAGATGTATAGACGTATGGATAATTTTCAATATCAAATTTATTTTTACAGGGCTAGTGAGAGAACTCAGAGAGTAAAGACACCATTGTCAAGCTTAATATCTGAGTTCAGTCTTCTGAAGCCACATGGTGGGATAAGAGATCCGACTGATGCAGTTTTCCTCTCACTAAATGCACTTCAAATGGATACACACACACACACACACACACACACACACACACAATTTCTCAGTCACATCTGATAAGCTTCTATTTGCAGTAGTTGATGATTAACACTGAGATCCACATCTGACTATGGTACAATGAATAAGATTTCAGAATGCTCAGCCCTCAGTGAACATATATTCCATAGTCCCCTTCTTAGAGCTTGGGAATCATTGTAAAAAGGGAGTCAGAAAAAAGTGTAAGAGGCAAGAGCAATAGAGGAATACAAGGAAATACTTTCTTCTGGACACTTCAGGGAAGCTGCACATATGATGAACTCACAGTGAATGCAAAAGCATGAACAAGACATGTGCAAGCCCAAGCCATAGCAAGGAACTATTGGTAATTTCTAACTTCTGGAAGGAGAGACAATTTTCTCTAAGAATTTAGCCTCTGGTGAGCTGACCACCCTCCAGTGGAAGGCCACATATTCAACAACATCTGAACATCACAAATTGGTCTTGATAAGTGTTTTTACTTTTTGATGACAAAGTTAGGTGAATAAAGAAGAGAGGAGATCTAGGAAGACTTGGGAGAAGGGGTGAACATACGCAAAACAAATTAAACCCTCAAAGAACTAATGAATATTTGAAAATAAATAAATAAATTCTAGATATCATAAGAAGTCACCTTTAGGCTTCTAAACAGAGACTCCTGAAATAAATCTGAAAAAGATTTATTTTTGTAGCTGCCTGGAATTTTTTTAGTATGACCCAGAAAATGTTAGGTCACCTTTTCAAAAAAAAATATAACACTCTCCTAGGAGATCTGATTCAAGATGTCTAGCATGAAACAATCAAAGGTATATGTAAATACAATGACTCATCTAAGATTAGCAGTCACATTTTCTAGAGGAAACCACTACCATGGGTTGACGTTCACAAGAATTCATGTGGTGTGTAGATCAAAGAGATTTTAAAGGCTGTTTGTCTTTCAAGGAAAAAAAAGCATGCAGTCTCAGGTAGCCCATTGCTCAACTGAATCCACAGGAGGGATTTTGGTTTCCGACAGTTTGTGCTCTATTGATCAAGGAACCTTTTCTACCAGTGTCAAGAAAGTGTATTTCAGCTGTATCCCAGGAGCCAGAGCAAAGACCACATCATCGGTTCACATACCTAGCGTACCTACAGTGCCAAAATCCTTGGTAATAAGCCTTTCTAATCTGTGCTCACCTATGCAGTTTGTCAGAGGAGATTGAATGATGCTGCTTCAGGTCGATGAATGTCAGATTCGGCTTATGATGCTGCCCAGTGACCACTGCTTGGTCTAGGTAAAGCTCTCTCCTCCACATATTCCTTCCAAGGTGACAGCTGCAGGTCTGTAAGGCGAGGATGAAGTGGATCATTAGTGTGTGTCGTTGCCTTCATTTTTCATGTTTTTTTCCACAGGAGTCTCAGGTTGTCCTCCACCAGATCATTTCTGAGTCTGACCTCAAGCTCAGTTTTGAGAACTACTAAAGGCTATTGCTATTACTGTCATGGTGATTCATTAAGCAAATTTTACTCTTAAAGATTAACTCCTCATTGACTGTCCAATCTTTTCCTTATATCTGATACCATGCCTAATTGTTGACATTGATAGATTTTTCATCAGTCTGATCTTTATACCCATAAAGGTATGCCATACTCCTTGCTGTTCATATTTAAGACTTGTCAGGGGTCTGACAGCATCTTGTCATCAATAACCAGTTGACTATTGTTTCTGAACCACAGATGATAGTTTCTTGTCAATGACTCCAGGGTCTCTAACCAGAGCACTATGTATCTCTTCATTTGGTGGATGGAGTGTCAGCTGGCAGTCTTCTGAAATCAACAATCAGCTGTCAATTTTCCAGTCATCTCCAGTACACCTTCACTGTATGCAGATTCGTCTAAACCTTTGATTCCAGCATCCAGGGTCTGCTATTGCAATTCAGGATCATATTTCTATGCTTCTACGATCTTTCCCAGCAGCACATTAAATTAGCCCCCCTGGACCTGTCCAGGATATACTGTATAACTCAGGAAATGTCCATAGATTGATGAACTTTTCATTAATATCTCTGATTCTTGTCCTAGCACCAAAGTGATATCTATAAGTATAATTGTCATTGTGCACCATTTACTTATAATATTTTATTCAATGGGTATCAAATAAGCAATCTGCAGTTACAACTGATAAATAAAACTTTAATATCCCTTTAAGTAACAACACATAAATTGAGGCTTTTTGTGTGTTAATTCAAAAGCCTATTCAAAATTCTGTTTGGTGTTCAAAATTCATTATTATTCTTTACAGTTACAAGTTCAGGAGCCTATTTGCAAATCTCTGAAAATGACTTATTTTATAACTCTCTGTTTTTAAACCTGCAAATTTCAGATAGTTGCTTTCAAAAGACCAATGAATAATTATGGCTCTGTTTGTACATTTTATTAATCACTATCAAATATTTCAACCCCATTTGTATATTTAATAATGTGAATTTCTTCTTCTCAATAATTTTATTGTGTGGTGGTGAATGAAACCTTCTAGGTCATTGTACTAAACGGTTATCAAAAACTAAATGAACTTTGTTATTCCTATATTTATCTTCAGTATTCTACAATGTAAAGAAACAATCAGATTATAACTTAAAATCATAAATTATATTATTCAATTCTATACATTAAATTAGATTTTTCAAGCTTCCTGGTGCTGTATCAAATTCTGTTTATATTTGAGTATATAAAATGACAAATATTTATAGCATTTCTTCTGAAAATTAAAAGAGTAATGCTTCTTGGAATCAAAGGAGAAAGACGTGAGAGTAGATAAATAAGATAAGAGGGGTGAAAGGCATGAAGGTAATGAGATGACTACCATCAAAGAACATATTTCCCATAAATAAAAATGTTGCAATAAATTATATTTCCTGGAGAAATCACTATACACTGCAAAAGAAAACAATAGTGGTTTAAATGATTTTTTAAAAAATTTTTAACAAAATCCAAGTTGAAACACATATACCTTTTAAAGGGGATAATGACAGTTTCAGGTAATGGAGATGATGTCATATATTGAACAAAGGAAAGAACTGTCCATCTGTGGAGAGATTTGTCTCAAAACCTGAGGAGTCTGGTTGAGCCATTTTTTCAATATTGTCTGTTATTGACTTTAATCTTCGAACATGCTTAGTCTTACACAGCTCACTATGATTGCTTTATTTATTTATTTTATTAAATCCATTTGTTTATTTATGTGTGTGTATGTATGTTTGTATGTATGTGCTCATGCACATGTGAGTATGTGGGGGGTCAGAGGACAACTTGAAGAAGTCAGATTTCTTCACCCAACGTGTGTTTTGTGATGATTTGATGTCAAGTACATTTACCTTCTGAGCAATAATGTCAGCCCTAATAGTTCCTCCATCTCCGTGTGTGTGTGTGTGTGTGTGTGTGTGTGTGTGTGTGTGTGTGTGCATGCATCATATCACAGCACTCTTGTAGCAGTGAGAAGGACAATTTCTGTGGTGTCTCTGTCTCCCCTCTCCATTTACATGGGTTCTAGGGTTCAAACTTAGGTTCTCATTCTTGTATAACAAGTCCTTTAACCTCTGAACCATCTCCCCAAGCCCCAAAATCCTTTGCATATGATAGAATCCTAGATTATGCATGTGCTTGTTTGTTTTTAAGTAAAAGACTTTGATTAGGTTTGTGTAACCTGCATTTTCTTAGGTCCTTAAAACCACAAAGCTTTTCCTTATTGCCAAGTTATTCTCAGTGAAGTTTGAGTACTTCACATGGAATTCTTTGACTTTGTATACAGTTTACAAAACCCTTTTACTGACAAAGAAGCATTAAAAAGTACTATTTCAGAAAGAAAAAGCAGGCATTTCTCTATTTTCTGAAACTCTTGCCCCTATAAATTTTTCTTATCATCAGTCCATTCATTTGCCCATTGAACATTTCCCAAACCCCTCACAGCTGTGAAATGCCTTTTCCCAGAAGGAAATCAAGTAACTGAGAATTTATTGCCTCTTGTTCATGAGAAACATGTCAGAAAAGAGGCAGCCCCAGTGCTCAGGTCTACATGATAGGAATAGTAATGATTATACAACTCTGCCCAAGGCTGAGCACACAGTTAATCTTGAATAAGTGTCAGTGTGAGTATCACCCTCAAGCACTTCAAACAGATTGGCTACTGTATCGTAGCATAGTACCTGAGAGGTAAACGTGCAAATCACCTTTCTTCTAATGAACATTCAGGAATGTGCAGCTGAGTGTGTATTATTTGTTTGATGATGTTGTTTGTTTGACAGTGAAGTTGAATGTAGTACATTAAACAGTTGGTTGCTGCAGTTTCTTGAAAGACAGCAAAGCCTGAAGCACCCTTAACTTTAGTCATCACTTGAAAGAAAAGCAAAGAGAATCATAGTATCCATCAGACACCAAGTAGAACTCAGCACTAGTCTAGATGCTGAGCATAAAGAAATGAACCAACAAAATCCTTCCTGCTGGGAAGTTTGAATTCTCAGAGCTGTAATCTCTAAAACATGGAAATAGAAGACAGAAGCAACAGAAATTTTAAAAACCCTGATGACTTTTTAAGGAGTGTTTCTTATGTCAGTAACCTCAGTTCTTCAGAAGGCAGAGCCATCAGTAGGCATGCATTCTAATGTTGAACTCTGGGTGAGTGAGAAACCTGTATGTATTTTTTTCTTCTAACTTCATCTTCTTTTTTTTTTTAGCAGTCCCAGTTAGGTTCTACATATTTTGCATGAAGAATTCTTATTTTCATGTTGTTCCATTCTCCTCCTAACTATCAGAACCGTTTCATATATGAGTGAGAAAAGTGATTAGAGTATATAGTGTAAGTTGATAACACGTTGAAATCTTAATCGAGATGTACTTATCAGTTTCTGTTAATACTCACCGCAATTTTAAACATCTTGAACCTATCTCCTTGAATATTTTACATTTTCTCTAAAGATTTTTATGGGAATGATTAACAATGTATAACACCAAAAAACTATTTTAACTGATCAATTTAAGAATTTAATATACCCTGAGATTTCTTTCTACTCAATTAAAAAGATCATATCCTGCCTTTGGCCCCTTCACATTCTGTCTCCCCTCAATTTCATTGGTAAATATTGCTGTTAGAGTTCTCAAAAGCATAACATATACACGACTGAGCACTCAGCAGGAGAGTTTCGGCATCTTCATTTTGCTAGAGACGCCTCACTACCTAGATATTGCCATTTATTTGGCATGTACCTTTTTAATTTCTGTTACTTATACTGATGAGCTCCCACTGACTTTCCTTGAATAATTTTATATTTCAAATTTAATTCAGTCAAGAAATGATCACAAAAATTTATCTTGAACTCTGCGTGGAAGATTTGTACTGCTACATAGGAGGCAAAATCTTGCAGAACTTACAGTGTTAATAGGGGGAATATAACTCAGCAATGTAAAGCAGGTTGCTTAATTTTGAGATTAGTCCTCTAATTAAATGAAATTGATGTGTTCTTGGTCAAAATGTTTCATGAATGCTAATAAAGCATTTTAAAATCTACCCAAACTGATAACATGATTGCCAATCAACAGGTGAGGGGATATACAAAACCGTGTGTGTGTGTGTGTGTGTGTGTGTGTGTCTGTGTGTGTGTGCACCAGTGTTGGCATGTGCATAAGTGTGCAGTAGTGTGTCCTGACAGTGATATATTTATATTCACCAAAAATGAATTATTTTCATCCACAACACTATGGAGAAATTCCACAAACATTTCACAAACATTACATTAAGTAAAAGCAGCAAGAGGAAAACACAGCACACACTGATACAATCTAAAATGCAAAATTGTTCTCCAGTGACACAGAACAAATTAGTGGTTGCCTAGGGCAAGATATTCAGAGAGAAAGTTAAATTGTTAAGGAATATGGGGACTATGGAGGGCAATGTAAATGTTCTTTTCTTGATTGCAGTGGGGATTTTTGTTGACGTGCATGCACAACTGAATGGACTTCCCAGAGTGTGCAGGTTGAATGAATATATTTATTATATAAATTCATTCCTTAACAAAATTGATAAAAAATAACTTCTGAGCAGAAAGGGAGAAGTAAACAGTGTCATATAAAGCAAACATAGGTTGACTTCCCATGAGAAACCTTACTCTTTCTGAGGAGTGAATAGGGGGTAAGGTGGAGGGAATGTGGGGGAAATGGGAGGAATAAAGGGAGTGAGAATGGGGATAGCTATTTAAAATGAGAAAAGATTGTACTAAAATGTTCTTAATTAAAAAGGAAAATGAAAGAAAATAAGCAAGCATAGTAAAGTTTAATATCATAGTTATCTTTGATATTTGTTCTCAAATTCACTACAACTATTCAAAATGATGGTTAAATGGAATTTATTACCATGAAGTCTTCCTGTAATGCCCCTGTCTCACACACTCACCCTTGACAATTTAAATATCATAAATGAAGAAATTTAGGTTATAATATTGCAACCTACTTTATTGCACTAACTCATAGTCCTGAGGTTCTGATAAGAAGCATTCCTACAAGTTCATTATTTATCCTGACATTTGCCGACAACTGACAGCCCTATTTGGAAAAGTCATGGAATCTTTCAGAGTGAGAGATATGTCAGAAGACATAAGCCACTGGGGGTACATTTTGAGGTTGGATTGTGCTATCCCAGGTCCCTTGGGGAATCTGAGAACCCCCTCCCAAAAGATGTACTCTGAACTCCACTCATGTTCTATGACTTGTGTGTGCACAACACACACACATACACACACACAAACACACATACTAAAATACATTCAGTATCTGTTGATACCCTTATTTTACATAACACTTTCTGTTTTGAATTCACAGCTAAAGCAATAAAGCAAGATAAAGAAATACAACAGCACATGTGTCTGTTGGTAGAGACTGCTCATACATTCCCGGCTGCCCAAACCCGAAATAATCACTTAGAAAATATATTATTTGCAATACTGTTTGGTCAATATTTTAAAGGTGTTTCTAGCTAGCTCTTAAATCAAAGCTATTACCATGAGGCTCATAGCCTAATAATAAGGTTCTAGCTGATAGCTCATGACTTTCTCCCCTGGCAGCTATATGTCATCTCCCTAACTCTGCCTACTCTCTCCCAACATTCAGTTTAGTCTTCACACCCTTCGTCCAACAACAGATGAGAACAGAGGCAATGACCCACATCGGAGCACTGGACTGAGCTCCTAAGATCTAGTTGAAGATTGCAAGGAGTGAGAGTATGAACAAGGAATCCATGAAGGGGTCATCCACTGAGACAGTTTGCCTTAGCTAATGGGAGCTCACCAACTCCAACTGGACTGGGAGTGAACGAGCATGGGAACAACCAATCCCCTCTGAAGGGGGTTGACAGCTGGGGAAGACTGAGGGGCCACTGTTAGTGACACTGGGATGTATCTCTACTTACATATACTGAAAGAACTCTCTTAAAGGAGCCATAGCAATTCTGCTCATCTCTAGCAAATAGCCCATCCACCAAAAAAAAAGTGGCTAAACTTTCGTTTTATTTGTGTCTAGAATTCCTTCCCAAGCTCTCTCAGGCTTTGTATGGCTTTTGCTGGCACATGTTGGCACACCAATCTGTTGGCTGAGGCTATTCATTCATTCCCAGCTGCCTAAACCCAAAATAATCACTCAGAATCTATATTATTTGCAATACTGTTTAGCCAATAGCTTGAGCGTATTTCTAGATGACTCTCACATCTTAAATTAACCCATTTCTATTATTTCATATTTTATCACAAGGTTTGTGGCCTACCAGCAAAGTGTCAGCTGATGGCTCTCGTCTTTCTACTCTGGTGGCTACATGGCATCTCCCTGACTCTGCCTTCTCTCCCAGCATTCGATTTAGTTTCCCACATAGGTCTACTCTGCTCTGTCATAGGACCAAAAAGCTTCTTTATTCATTAACCAATAAAAGCAACATATATAGAGAAAGACTTTCCATATCACATATGGGAAAGGAAAGGGATGAAAGCCCTGATCCCACACAGGAAGACTTCTAAAAATCCCAGCAAGAAGGGATTCAATCTAACAAACATTATAGCAAAGTAGCAACATACAAAACCTAGCTATGTCTCCCAGATACCAATAATGAATATATTAACAAATACATCAGTAACACAATAACATTCACAACATTTAAAAAACTAAAATTACCAAAGACAAATCTAAATTGTAACACACTAAAGAAAGAAATTGAAGATACTAGGCATCAGAAGATGGAAAGAGTTCCCATATATAAGGGTCAGCAAATTATTATTGTTAAAATGGTCATATTATCAAATGAGTGATTCACTGCAAAGCTCACCACAGATTTTGTTACAAGCCTTAAACCCATATGGAACCATCAAAGATTCAGAAAAACTGAAGCAATCCATAGCAAACAGAAAACACTAGGCATCTCAATCCCAGAGTTTAAGTAACAATCCCAGTTCTTAAACTAACATATTCCCAATGCAATGGCTTAAAACTGAATAAACAGGCTATTGGATATAATACAGAACCCATAAATAAACCCATACAACCACAATCGCTGAAAAAAATAGGCCAGGAATTTGATGGAGAATTGGAAGGAGCATAAGGAAGAGTTTGAAAGGAAGAAGGGGAAAAGAAAAATATTGTAATTAAGTGATATGCTCAAAAATTTAACAAGGGAACCAAAACTATCATTAAATAAAATTCAGTTTCTTTAAAAAATAGATATATCAAAAGAAATCAAAGTCAGAAACAATAGAGATAATTGCCTGCCTGAGTTATGCCCATACTCATGATAGTCAAGTTACTGAATCAGCCTAAATATGCTTGAAGACATAAAGAAAATATGTTCAAGACATACAGTGAAGTTCTATTCAACCGCAAAGAAGAGTGAAATCATCCTGTTTGCACAAAAATGGAGAAAAGTGACAATTATCTATTTAAGTCAAATGACTTAGAAAGACAAATAATGCTCCTTTTCTCTTACATGAAGATTCTGCATGAAACAAGAAAGTGGAGATGGTGTCTGAAAGAAGACTATTTGAGAAGATGAAGGAGACCAAGGGAGGAATGACAAGAGAGGGTGTTTGAGTAATTAATCAAAGTTCATGATACATAATATACATGCATGTCTGTGTCACGGTGGAACTCATTGTTTTGTGCAAATACTGCATGTTGACAAAACAACACCCAGTATAGTAACATGGTGCTTGGATTGCCAACTGCATAAAAATCTTACAAAAATATCAGCTCGGGGTGGGGATATCTGGGGGTTCCACTGAAGCTGACAGGCTTGCCTTTCTGTAGATGTACTTCAGGTCCTTGTTAAAATGTGACCTTCTCAACCAAACATTGTTGACCTTCTTGTTAAACTATAGCCAAACTGACTCAAACTTACATATACCATACTTAGACACATGCAAACACACACACACACACACACACACACACACACACACACACACACACGCACGCACATACACACCTGGAAGGGGCAGGGAGAAAGAAGAAAGAAGGGAAGAGGGAAGAGAGACAAAGGTAGAGACAAAAAGAGAGAAACATTCACAATTGCCCTTCTAAGTTTGGGGCTTTATGCACCATATAAAAAATATGCTTAGTCCACAAGTGACAGCTCATGCTGGAGAGAATGTACAGCAAGGAGAATACTCCCTCATTTCTGGTTGGTGTGCAAACTTGTATAATCACTTTAGAAGTCACTGTAGTAATTTCTCAGAAAACTGAGAATTAACCTATCACAAGAGGCAGCTATACCTCTCTTGGGTTTATACCCAGAGGATGCTCAATCATGCCACAAGGACAGTTGATCTTCTATGTTCACAAAAGCTTTATTTGTAATAGCCAGAACCTGGAAATGACCTAGATGTCCCTCAACCTAAGAATATGATAAAGAAAATGTGGTTCATCTATCCAGTTACTCAGCTGTTAAAAACAAGGTAAATGAATGGGACTAGAAAAAAAGAATCGTCCTGAGTGAGGTAGCCCAAACCAAGAAAGACAACCATAGTATGCAGTCACTCATAAATGGATATTAGCTATAATAAAGGATAACTGTACAAGAATTCACAGGTTCAAAGAATCAAGGTAACAAGGAGGATTCATGGCTGGTCACCCAGATATCCTTGGGAAGAGGAAACAGAAGTTTCATGAGTTGGGTGAGGAAGAGTAGAGAAGGGAACATGAGTGATCAGGTTGGAAAAAGAGCAGAGAGAGAGTACTGAAAGTGACAACTGGAAAGGGGGAGTTTCTGGGTCAGGAAAATCTACAAGGAAGACCTCAGCTTAGATTCATAGCAATAGCTGATGGCAAAACTGGCCATTTCCTGTGACCAGAACAGTCCCTAGCCCAACTGTCATCAGAGAGTCATCATCCAGAAACCGATAGAAACAGATGAAGATCCACAGCCAAACATTAGGTGTACTTTGGAAAATCCTGCAGAAGACTTGTAGAAGCCAGAGAGGTCAAGCATACCATAAGAAAACTCACAGAATCAACTCACCTGGGCTCATAGAGGTTCACATTGAACTAATTGAACTGACAACCTGGGAGACTTGGGCACTCTGCATATATGTTACAGTTGTGTGTCTTGATCCGTTTTGGTGGGGGATTCCTAACAGTGGGAACAGGGTCGTCTCTGACTCCTTTAGTGGCATTTTAGGACGCTACTCCTCAAACTGGGTCACCAGGGCCAACGTTAATACATAGGAGATGCTTAGTCTTACTGTAACTTAATATGCCATGTTTTGTTGATGTTCATGGAAGACCTGCCCTTTCCTGAATAGAAATGGTGGAGGAGTAGATTAAAAGGTGAGAACAGAAGGGATGGGGGAATGGAATGAGAGGAGAAAAAGGAGAGAAAACTGAGACCAGGATATAAAATAAATAAATCAATAAATTTATTTTAGTAATATGTTTAGTCACAAGTATCTTTCCATTGCTATTAAATATTTTACATAGAAATATCATCCCACACAAATATATATATATATATATATATATATATATATATATATATATATATATATATATATACAGGCAGAATTCCTAAAGACTATTCCAATAGAGGGTCTAGACAAATGTCTCTGTGATTAGAAACTCTTACTGCATAATCATTAGGACCAGGGTTCAGATCCAGCACTCCCTAACAAGTTGTGAATGCTTATAAAATAAATAAATATAAAAGAAATAAACATGTAAAGAAACAAATCTCTGATGATACACATAATGTTTATCTTAGTAATGAGTAAGTAATAGGCTAAAGAAGGGATTAGATATAAGAAGGGAGTCTCATTTTCTACGTTATATATTTTATAATGTTTAAATATTTTATAGCAAGAGTATATTGCTTTTACAAATCAACAATGATAACAAAATACTCCTAGTAGAAAGATTATCACAGCCAAAAATCCTATGTGTTGCCTCTATTTAGTACTCTAAATTTTAGTGGTATTGATTAATGTTTAAAATTAAAATGAAAATTTATCTGATTTTCTTTAGAGTCAACCCTTGTACATAAATATATTCATATTTATTATATATTATATATACACCAGTGTTTCACACAGTTCTCTACCAGTTAATCTTTTTGTTGATTAAAAAAACACACAATAATTTAGTTTTTGGTCCTAAGAACTGAATTCCCTATGGTTTAATTAATACTATTATAGGATTAGAATACAATTTTACAATGAACTCAGAGGATGCCATTCAAAATCATTTTTAATTCATTTGGACTTAAAAATAAAATAAGACACTGATTAGAGATACAAAGAGCTAGCTAATCTTAAAGTCAGAGGTTAATCCAGGATTATGTACCTTAATGGTTTTGTGTGTAATTTCATCATTTGAAGGCAATGACTTAAATGCTATTTCCATGTTTGCTTAAATAGGTTCTCACTAGAGCAATTCACTGAAATTTAATTACAGCCCAGATGGGACTGTTCCTGCCAGGACGTTTGCAAAGCTGGTATCATAAATGCTCATTCTAACTGCAATGCCACTGAAGACCAGCACCCATAGAGACAGTTGAGAAAGAAGAACTTCCATGAACACAGAAATATTTGGATTGCTCAGATGACAGCAGCTCTACGAAAATTTCTGGTTGAAATAACTCTATGGCTCAAGTGTTCTCATTCAGTGACTTGTAACCCCCTTGAGGGGGTCGAACTTCCCTTTCAGAGGTGTGATCAAAAACCATGGGAAAACACAAATATTTCTATTACAAATAATTTAGTAGCAAATTACAATTATTAAGTAGCAGCCAAAATAAATTTTTCGTTGGTGGTCACTGCAACATTTGAAACTGTATTAAAGGATCGCAACATTAGGAAGGTTGAGAACCACTGGTCTAGCTGGAAAGAGTTCACCATTCACTTGTAATGACTTCATTCTAGAATTGCCAGTGTGTTTGGAGGCCCTGGATTCAGAGGCTTGACATCATCAGCACTTGGGGAGGGGGGCAGGTGTTGTTCTTGTTGCTTGAATTACTGAGTGACTTTTCCAATTACATGTACCTTAAATTCTAGAACTCAGCATTAATCATTTTAGTTGACATACATAATAAATGAATACAGACTTTAGGTTGTTGTTTTTCTAATGTGTTCATTTCCACTTGTTGAAATTTTCTTTCACTGTTATCCTTGAAATGAGGTATATATTTTTAGGATCTGAGGAAAGGTATATGATATATATTATAATGCATTAATGATCATAAGTAAGTTCATGACTTTTTAATGTTGACAATTTTGACAACATGCTTTCTTCTTCTACTCTGATATCATATAGAAAAAAACTAATTTTATTTCCATAAAGAGTTTCTGCACTCATGTACTACAAAGTCAACTGATAAACTTTTCTCACTCCAGTACCTGGTGTATTGGTATGCATTGAACAAGTGACAAAGGACATCCTAAGAGAAAGATCTGGCGTGTAACATATTTCTTCCATCAGACCATTAAACTTGCTAGCATGACATCCTGAGCAGAGTTGGCATTTCCTAGGTGGTATGAGGTATCACTGACTTGAATCAAGCAAAACCTAAACCTATACCTGTATCAATTTTTCTTCCAAGGACTTCGACTTGCTTAGCTAGTGTTACCCCAAGACATTCTATGTTATTTGTGGCTTTTGTGAAGAGTGTCTTTCCCTCATTTTTTCCTAGGTCGGTTCAACCTTTGTATATAGGAAAGTTACTGATTCTTTTTGTTAATCATGCATCCAACTACTTCACTAAAGATGATTATAAACTGTAGGAGTTCCCTGATAGAAATTTTTGGTCCCTTATGCATATAGCATACAATTATACCATCTGCAAATAGCCATACTTTGAATTCTTCATTTCCAATTTGTATCCACTTAATCTCCTCTAACTGTCTTACTACTTTAGCAAGAACTTCAAGTACTATATTAAATATACATGGGGAAAGAGGACAGTCTTGTCTTCCTCCTGGTTTTAGTATACTTGCTTTGAGTATCAGTCCATTTAATTTGATACTAATTGTATGCTTGCAGTACATTGCCTTTAATATGTTTAGCTATGTCTCTTGTATCCCTGATGTCTACAAGACTTTTATCAGGAAGTGGTGTTGGGTTGTGTCAAAGGTTTTTTTCAGTGTCTAATGAGATGATCATATTTTTTTTCTTTCAGTTTGTTTATATGGTGCTTTACATGGAAAGACTTTCATTTGCTCACCATCCTGCATCTCTAGGATAGAGCCTACTTGATCATGAGGAATGATATGTTCAACTTGAGACCCATGTCACAAGAGTGAGCACAGGCCTAACACTGCCTGGAGAGCCATGAGCCAGAGGTTGAAAAGCCTAGAGACCTACATAGAACCAAACACAACCAGCAATTAATAATAATAATTATTATTATTATTAATATTATTCATAAGTCAATTAAATGATTCCAAATGATTCTCTGCTATACTTGTAGATAAGAGCCTAACATAACCAACATCAGAGAGGTTTTATCCAGCAACTAATGGGAGCAAATGCAGAGACCCACAAGCCAAACATTAGGTGGAGCTCCACGAACCTCCTGAAGAGGATGAGGGAGGATTGTAGGAGTCCAAGGGGTCAAGGACACCATAGGAAAACCCACAGAATCAACTAACCTGAGCTCATAGCGGCTCACGAAGACTGGAGTGACAAATCAGTGAGCCTCCTGGACTATGACCTAAGGTCCTCTGCATATATGTTATGATTCTGGAGTTTGTTGTTCTTATGGAACTCCTTACTGTGAAAGCAGTGGCAATCTCTGACTCATTTGCCTGCTACTGGAACCCTTTTCCTCCTCCTAAGTTGCCTTGTCAAATCTTGATATAAGGTGATGTACCTAGTCTTATTGCAATTTGATATCCAATTTGATTGATGCCCCTTGTATGTCTGCCCTTTTCTGAAGGAAAACAGAGGAGGAGTTGATCTGACAGAGAGGAGAGGTGGGAGAGAGTCTAGAAAGAGAAAAGGAAGAGGAAATTGTGGTGTGGTTATAATATTGGAAAAAAGAAGAAATAATAATAAAAAGACAAAAAGTATTTTCCCTACAATAATCTTATTTGTAGGAAGGGACTGATAGAGTTTGACTATTTAATCAATTTGCTTCAAAAAAATTAATTTTTATTATATGGGAAGTGAATGCCATGTGCTGAGGATAAATAAAAGTAAGAAAGTCAGATAATACTCTCAGGGGCATGTATTACCGGGACTGACTGACCAGATGACTGAGCAGTTAAGAAACATGTACTGTCCTCGCATAGGAAATTGAGTCTCAGTTATCAGCACATAAGTGAGGTAGCTCACAAGCACCTGTAACTCCATCTCAAGAGATTAAAATGCCCTTGCCTATCCTTTAAGGACACCTGCATTCATGTGTTTATATATTCATATTCACATGGATATATAGACATACATACAACTAAAAATAATATAAATCTTTCTCTGAGGTTTGTATTCTTGCAGAAACATACACATCAAATAAACAACAAAAAAATCAAAGAGTTTCTCAGAATGAGTTTGATAATACAGAAAATAACCTGAAAAAAGTGAGCAAAAAGTAGATAGCTAATGTAATTTTTATATATATTCTCAGTGCTGAAAATCTTATTTAATATAATAAAAGCCCAGGCCCTGGCTTACTTTTCAAAATTATGGAATGAACTCATTTTTCATTGTTCTTTGAGGTTGGATGCATCTTCAAAATTGTAGGATCCAAATGATCAAAAAAGAAATTAGTGAGATTTAAGGCCATTCACAAAACAAATTTGCATCTTCTGTCTTCTGCTGCAGAGTCAAAGGGGAAGGGTAGAATCTGAGACATGTGCTGTCTTCCCTTTAATATTGCAAGAAAATGAAAAACCATCAGTGAAGGGAGGAGTTATGACTTTTAGGGCTTGAAGGTTCCTTGGAGTTTTTTGTTTATTTGCTTTTTAAAGAACTGTTTCTACCAATATTTCAGATACATTCATTGTACTACTGACAGGATTTGAATTAGTTATAAAATCATCAGTTGTCCTTAAACAACACTGAGTATTTATGTTGGAAAAAAAAAACTACCAAATAGCTTCCACATATTAACCCAGACCCAGAGAAAGGATTATATTCTTTACTTCTTTATTTAAGAACAATAAAAAAAATTTAACCTAATATAATCTAAAAAAGAGAAACTGTACTCTATTATAAACGTATTCAAAGTCACAGCTTTGGGTCATGT
This sequence comes from Myodes glareolus, assembly GCF_982192425.1. Classification (NCBI taxonomy): domain Eukaryota; kingdom Metazoa; phylum Chordata; class Mammalia; order Rodentia; family Cricetidae; genus Myodes; species Myodes glareolus. Next base: position 94,247,049 of record NC_142031.1, read on the forward strand.
CTGAGTTCTTTATTTCACAGATCATTCATTTCTATTTTGACGTAAAGGGGGATGTGGCAATATTTCTTCTTTATACATCCACATCTTGTATGTTTCCTCCAACTTAAAGTTCCAATTCAAGCAACACACAAAAGAGTGTATTATTATTTTCACTCCCACGTTATTATTTATCTAACATCTTTCTGCCTAAAGGTCCTTCAAATGATTTGTAAGCATCACTTGCCAAATACTCATAGTGTTCCTTTGAGGTATGTAAACTTGAAGTTGTACTAATTAAAAATTATTATCAAACTCATTAGATAGACACACCTGTATGATATAACCCTCTGTAGGCATTGAAAGACGTCTGATGGAGAGCGTGTGGAAGGAAAACAATGGCTGATGTATTTGACTGGCATAAGAGCATTTAACTTGGGAACTGGAGTGTATTACAGAGGGACTCTGAGTGACATTCCTCTCGCTAAGGTCTTTTCTGTGGCATGATCGGCCTATCTCAAAAAACAAAATTGAAAGCATGAGCATAAATACATGAAAAAAATGATTTTACCAATAAGATGATTTTTAAACCAAAATGTAAATGAGAGTGCCCCAAACTGTGTTTATGAAAATTTTGATAATATCAATGGAAGTCTAAATTAAGACTTGCTCTCTCCTAGGATGGAAGGAACTTTTCATCTTAATCATTGTCGTGATAACTTCTCCATTCTAGTGTCTAATTAGAATGACTGCGTCTTGGGAAGAGTTCAGAGATGTGTCTGTAATGTTTGCCTTTCTGAGTTATTCTTGTCATATTACCTGAGGATGACACTTCCTGGTTTGGTGACGGCTTCTATGCTACATCCCTATTACACAGTCTTTCTCATCAACTATGAAATCTATCACTTTAAGTTTGGGACACTTTGTCTGTGATGCTTCTATATAGAATTATCTAGACCAACAGCTGGGGTACCTGAATGGGACTGAACCAGACCCTCTGCATGTGGGCAACAGTTGTAGCCTGGTCTGAGGGACCCCTGGCACTGGGACCAGAATCTATCTCTAGTGCATGAGATGGCTTTTAGAAGCCCATTCTTTAAGGTGGAATGCCTTGTTCAGCCTTAATACAGGGGTGAGGGGCTTGATCTTGGTTCAACTGAATGTACCAGGCTTTGTTGACTCCCTCTAGGAAGCTTGTACTCTCACTATCTACTTTAAGAAGATCCTCTGTATTAAAGGGAGTCTTGTCCTGATGACTTCCCTGTCCTAACATACTTAGCTATAGCAAGCATGAGTCTTAATTAAATTGCAACTTACACATTTCTTCTTCTGTATCATTTCCTTTTTTTTAATTTTTCTTTTCCAAACTGAATTTGCAACATGGATATGTAAAAAGTCAAGCTATTATCTAACAAATAGGAGAAAGAATTTGCAAATAAAGGGGGCTTTCCATTGTAGATGGAAAGGTCTATTTTTTAAATGCTTTTACCTTTTTCTTTTCTTTTTTATGTTTTACTATAGCCAAATCCTTTAATTCACAGAAATATACAAAGTTTACCTGGTACAAGGCATTTTAAAAATTGACAGTGAACTTTGTTGTAGGGAGGAGGGCTGCTTTTTTGTCCTGGCCGCCCAGCTAGTTTACACCCAAAATAATCACACAGAAACTGTATTAATTAAAACACTGCTTAGCCATTAGCTCTAACTTCTTATTGGCTAACTCTTACGTATTAGTTTAACCCATCTCCATTAATCTGTGTATTACCACGTGGCAGTGGCTAACCAGAGATTCTAACCATCTCAGGCGGAGGATCCATGGCTTCTCTCTCTCTCCGCTCTTCTTTCTTCCAGCATTCAGTTCTGTTTTCCCACCTAACTAAGTTCTGCCCTATCAAAAGGCCAAGGCAGTTTCTTTATCCATTACCCAATGAAAGCAACACATGAACAGAATTCCCTCCTACACCAGAACTTCATAATAAAACCTCTGGTATAATTATTAAATTATGTAAGTGGTATTGAAGCAATAAATTGTATACTATTTCAGTCTGTCTTTCATATCTTATGGTACCTGATGTTTATCTTAAATGCTATATTTGACTCAGGTGGGAGACAAAGTGTAGAAAGTATGAGAGTGTCTCAGAGTGTTCACTAAGCCTCATTTGGTAGTGATAGTGATGTGCGACAGCAGGTAATGAAATATCACAACTTTTCATTTAAAATTTCATATACTGGAAGTTTACTTAAATTACAACAAATAGTTTTCACATCTAGAGCTCAGCCAAGCATCAGAGAATGAATTTTGTGCTGTTTGAAAGCATTCATGTGAGCGTTCCAGCATTCTCTCTCCTCACTAAAAACAACTTCCCCTCAGATAATAAACACTGAGAGAAACAAGTGTTCTGTAACTCATCTATTTTTATTTTAAATGATTTGCCCATTTCTGAAGAGCCAAAAAGGGAATTAAGTTTCATCAAAAAGCTCTATTCATGTTTTCCATAACAGAATTAATAGCCTGTCATTTCACTTATATGCATTTCTTTCTGTCTGTGATTACAGAGCAGCGGCTCTCTGATTTGTTCTCCCTAGTGTGGGCATCTGATTGTAGGCCATGGTTAGATTATATCTGTCTGTAAGGAAGCTTGTCACCAGTGCATTTTGGAGCATTCCAGTCCAGAATGCTCTCTGATGATTCTGTGCCGGAATCTGAAGGGAGGTAAAATATCTTCAACTACACCTTCTCACAGTTTTTTGTAAAGTCACAATTATAAAAGCAGCAAGCATACAAGTTATGAAAGATTGATGAAATGCATCAGATGATCCTGTTATATGAGATTGGTAGATGGCAAATTGTCCTTAGGACATGCATAAGAGGAAAAGGCACAGTTCAGATAAAATGGATGCTCACTGTTTATTCTTATAGCATCAATGCATGTGTGCATTTGAAAAGCTAGTAACCCTAGGAATTATCGATTAGCAAATTTTGCCTTTGCTAATATCTCTATTTCTTAGTCTCATAGTTGATATATTTAACTCTCTTCATATTAGGGGTTCTTAATCAGTACTGTCATCATTTAATGAGGTATAATTTTATATGTAGCAAAATTCGTCAGTTTCTCTCTCCATTTAGACTACATAATAGTGAGGGAAGTCCTGTATATGTGTTGCTTTTATTGGTTAATAATTAAAGAAGCTACTTTGGCCTGCAGCATGGCAGAAAATAGCTAGGTGGAGAAAACTAAATTAAACACTGGGTGAAAAAAGGTGGAGTCAGTGAGATGCTATGTTGCTGCCACAGGAGACAGACGTGCCAGAACCTTGCCTGCAAGCCACGAGCCTCATGGTAAAATATAAAATAATGGAAATGGGTTAAGATATAAGAGTTAGCTAGAAATACACTTAAGCTATTAGCCAAACAGTATTGCAATTAATATAGTTTCTGTATGGTTTCTTCAAGACTGGGCAGTCAGGAACAAATGAGCAGCCTCCAACAATATAATACTCAATAAAATTCATATACTATAAATTTTCTTTAAATCTACTTAAATAGTGCTATTATTTTGTCAGTTAATAATTCAGAGAGAATATACATTATTTTTTCTCTTTTTAATTGCATTTTACTAAACTCTACATTTTTTCTCTGCTTTCCTCCTTGCCTCCCCTCTCCCCTTCAACCCTCTCCCAAAGTCCCTATTCTCTCAATTTACTCAGAAGATCTTGTTTTTCTACTACCCCAGTAGATTAGAACTATGTATGTCTGTGTGAATACCTGCTGTGGTATATGTGTGTGTGTGTGTGTGTGTGTGTGTGTGTGTGTGTGGTATGTGTATATGTGTGTTGTATGTGAAGGTATGTATCTGTGTGTATGTCTGTGTGAAGTGTGTGTGTGTCTGTGTGTGTGTTTGTAGTTAGGATTGCATATCTTCCTTAGTCTCCATCTTACTTCTGAGACAAGGTCTCTCCCTGAATTGTTGATCATTGATTAGGCTACGCAGGAAGGCCACTACCTCCAGGAGCCCTCCCATCTCCACATATCAGCCAGCATACAAATTACTTATTTATACTGCCATGTTTGATTTTTCACGTAAGCGCTGATTGAGCCTTTGTCCCACTCACTACATTGCCATTTAAATCTGGGACTGGGATGTCTCTTCTCCCTACCCTACGTCCACTACCAATGATGCCTTTTCACAAATTGTGCAAACTTCAGAAGCAAAAGCAATTGTTCATCTTTTAGCCTTTCACCTGGGTAACTGTATATCAACAATTTTGTATAACGCAGGAGTGCTAAATACATGCATTGTTATAAAAATGTCAAAAATAATTCTCTAATGGTCAGGAAACTGCCAGCTACATTACAAAATGTTGCTACTGGCACAATACTGAAGATTGAATATCTTCTAAAAGAATAAGGTTTATTTGATCATGGTCCTCAAGCTAAAAGCCTTCTACAGCTACTATGGTAACACCAGTCTAGCTGTCAGAGTCCAGGGGCAGCACACTTCATCATAAGAGGAGAGACAGGGAGTGCAATATGTTTCTTGACTCTTCTTGTAAAGTTACCTGGGCTACATTCAGGTGCTCCTGTCCAATTCTAGTCCCCAGTTGAAGACCCCACCTTGTTATACTAAGTCAAATTCCATCCCCTATTGTAATATCTCACCATGAATGAGGTTCAAGCTCTGAGTTTAAGCAAGGACAACCCGTTATCAAACAGTAACCCCAGCTGATAGATTAGTAGAAAGTCGAGGGACGAATGCCTATGATAGTGTTTTCTCATCCTTTACTTCTTAAATTGGCATGGTTTTTTAATTCTGTTCTCTCCAGTTCTTCATCTGGTGTTGCCCTGCTCTTCTCATCTCTCCCCACTGTCTTCTCATCACCTGCACTCAGAAAGAATGTTACAGAGATGGAAAGGATTGTTTTCCTCTAGGTCACCAAGATGTCTCCCGTGAACTCTCAGTAACCAATGTCAGTAACCATTTGGACCTTTTTTACTCATGCATGTTGACTCCTACAAATGTATTTGTTCATGACATACATAATAAATATATGAAGAAGAAATCCATCTTTGAGAAACAGAGACACTGAAGTTTGGCGTTGCAAGCTGTCATCCTCAATGTCCCCCAGATCCTGTGAGGAATGTGAGGAGGGACTGCACAGATGCTGACTCCAGCATTAGCACTTTTTGAGCCACAAACCTGTGAAGGGAAAGGAGCTGGAAACATGTCCTAAAAATAAATAGTTCCTCCTTCTGAGCTCTCAAAGGAGGAAACCATGCATTTGTTATCCCTGCAGTATTAGTTTTAAAAAGTCCCTAGTCTTTCTCAGATGACTCCATTGGAATATCAGGACCTTTAATATATGAGAGTATTTTCACAAAAAGGTAATGAGTTAGCTTTCTACATGAAGGACATGCAATTTACAGGACAAGCAAGAATCTTGTCACATAAACTTCAGTAAAGGAAGTGAGCAAGAGAGTTCTGTGTCTCCTAAGCAGGGTTCTTCGCAGTCCTGTACCCAACTGACTCACTAGGTTGGCAGCAGAATCTCAAAGGGGCTCAAGCAAACACCAGTGTTTGGAAAAAGTACCTTCTGCCCCTTGTCAGAATGAACAAACAAGGAAGACTACTATGGAAACAACACTTTCTTAAATCAGAAGAAATTAGACCAAGGTTGACTGATGCTCCCTGGAAGGTGGGTTCAGAGGCACACACCTTCAAGAATCTGAGTGGGCAGTGCAGAAGATCCACAGTTACAATGGAAAACACCTATGATGACCTAGCATGAAGGAGGCACTAATTTTTATAATTCCTTTCTCATCTGAGAAAAGGTAGAAGAGCAAAAGGCTTTCCTTCAGACACAAATGCATAAAAATGCTCACTCTCCGGACCTGACCGAATAAGGCTCTGTCTGTGGCCATAGCACTCTGAATATAGCTAATCTCCTCTCATTAGACTTTGATGTATCATTTTCAGTAATTCCACCAACAAACACATATACTTGGGCTTCGTGTAGCAGGCATTATGCTAGGCTTTGGGATTATAAGCAAGTCTATCTATAGAAGTCTGGATCTACCTTTTCCCTGAAAAGGCAGGGATTTTATTCCCTAGTAGAAAGTACAATACTTTTCTCAGAAGTTCTTTGTTTTAAGTGTGTTTGTGTGTGTGGGGGGGGGTGACTGTAGGTACAGGCATGCCTGTGGGGGTCAGAAGACATTTAGATGTCAGCTCTCATCTTCCATTTAGTTGATCCTTTTGTCTTGTTGATGCCATGCTACATACACCAGTCTAGCTAGCCTGAGAGCTTGCAGGCCAGTCCATAGTATCTTTCCATCAGTGATCTCACCATGGGAATGCTGGAATTAAAGATGTACATGGCTAGGTCTGGTTTGCTTTCTTCTTTCTGTGGCTCACTGGCAATCTAAACTCAAGCCATCAGACTCGATGTGTGAGCACTTTTACCCATTACACTGCCCGCTCAGCCTTTTAACTCAGAATTTTTACGGAATTTTTGAGTTTTAACAGAGGTAAGTGTCACACAGTCAGTCGCAAGTCACTCACTGGAATTTGGCATTCACTGGTATCCAAATGAAGTCTCTGCAACAACAATAATGATAACCACCAAAAAAATTACAGAATCAATTTTAGCAAGAAAAGAACTCTCTCTCATATGAACTCTCTGTGAGAGAACTAATCTACCCTATTCTGATTAAATCTATATCATAACAAAAGTCTTAGATGACAGAAAGATCTCTAGACTGTTACAGTCGTCTCCACAGCATGCCACACTCAGGAGACATTTTCATCATTGTTCATTGTGTTTATCACAAATACTTTGATATTGCAAGCACGACCTTCTTTGAGAAGCCTCACATACTAGCATCTAATTATCTTTCCGAAGCTCTAATCCTTTTGTTTGGGAAATCGTAATTTATTCCTATGGAAATATGATTATGATTTCAAGTAAAAAAAACCCAAACAAAATTTTAAAAAGCATTATATTTCATGCAAATATCCCCAGCAATAAAGAAATAAGAACACAGAACAGTGATGATAAGCTGGCAAAAATTTGACCCAATGTACTATTCTAAAATTTTTCTAAGCATCATATGCTTGAAAGCACATGGCTTATTTGGGCTACTAAAAGTATTTTCTATGCCACCTTTTTTCTCCTGATATGTTGTATGGATATTTTCAATATTTTGAAGTGTTTGTATTCTCCATAATTTCTAAATGTCACTTTGCCTAATTTTTTTTAACTCTTCTCACTGCAATTTCATTCTAACTGTAAAGTTACTGTCAGTCATGGTCGTCCATGCCAATAGTCCCAACTATTTGGGAGGTAAAAGCAAGAGAATCAAAGGAGCCCAAAAACTGAAGTTCAACCTCTGCAAGGGAACTCATAAGAACCCATTATAAATATAATTTTTTTCAAAAGAAAATAATGATATCAGCAGCTTTGAGAATAAATCCTACAGATCATTTAATATGTCTTCAACTTTCTACCACTACATATTTAAAGTTAACAAAAACTTCCCCTATAGAATATTACATACTATACACATAATGATTTAGGAATTATATTATATCTGAGGCACTCAACTTATTTTTTTCATTTTAAAAACAATCTCATTTTACATACCAATTCCAGTTCCCTCTCCCTCACCTTCTCCCACTACCCTCACCTTCTCCGCACCCCACCCGCATTCACTCTTCAGAGAAGGTGAGGCCTCCCATGGGAAGTCAAGAAAGTCTGTCACATCACTTGAGGCAGGTCCAAGGCCCTCTCCACTATATCTAGGCTGAGCAAAGTATCCCTCCATAGGGTATGGGCTCCAAAGAGCCATGCACTAGGAACAAATACTGGTTCCACTGTTAGTGACCCCACAAACTGCCCATGCCACAAAACTATCACCTTCATTCAGAGGGCCTAGTTTGGTCTTATGCTGCTTTCCCAGCTGTCAGCCTGGGGTCAGTCAGTTCCCACTGGCTCGAGTCACCTGTTTCTGTGGGTATCCCCATCATGGTCTTGGCCCCCTTGTCTATATCACTTCTCCCTCTCTATGACTGGACTCCAGGAGTTTGATTCAGTATTTAGCTGTGGATCTCTGTATCTGCTTCCATCAGTTACTGGATAAAGATTCTATGATGACAATTAAGGTAGTCAGCGATATGATTACAGGGGAAGGGAAGTTTAGGTACACTCCCCACTGTTGCTTAGATTCATAGCTGGCATCATCTTTGTGGATTCCTGGGAATTTCCATAGTGACTGGTTTCTCACTAACCATACAATGGCTCATCTTTCAAGGTATCTCATTCTTTGTTCTGCCTCTCTGTCCATTACTCAACTCGTTCTTCCTGATCCCTCATGTTCTCTTCGCTGCTCCCCTTTTCCCTCCTTACTCGCTTCCACCCTTTCCTTTTTGCCCATACTGTCAGTTTGCTAAGGAGATCTTGTCTACTTTCCCTGCCCAGATGTATCCATGTATGTCTCTCTTAGAGATCTTCTTGTTTCCTGTCCTCTCTGGGGTTGTGGACTGTAAGCTGGTTATTTTTGTTTTATGTCTAATATCCACTTATGAGTGAGTGCATACCGTGTTTGTCTTTCTGTGTCTGGATTACCTCACTCGGGATGTTTTTTTGTTGTTCAGGTGGTGTTTTGTTTTTTTTTTCTGGTTCCATCTTTTTGCCTGCAAATTTCAAAATGTCATTGTTTTTAAACCCTGAGTAGTATTCCATTGTGTAAATGTACCACATTTTCTTTATCCATTCTTGGCTTGAGTGACAGCTAGCTTGTTTCCAGGTTCTGGCTGTTACAAATAATGCTGCTACGAACATAGTTGAGCAAATGTCCTTGTGGTATGTGTCTGCATCCTTTGGGTATAAGCCCAAGAGTGGTATTGCTGGGTCTTGTGGTAGATTGCTTCCCAATTTTTTGAGAAACTGCCATACTCTTTTCCAAAGTGGTGCAAGTTTGCACTACCACCAGCAATGGAGGAATATTTCCTTTCCTCCACATCTTCTCCAGCATAAGTTGTCATTAGTGTTTTTGATCTTAGTGATTCTGACATGTGTAAGATGGGATCTCAGAGTCATTTTAATTTACATTTCCCTGATGGCTAAGGATGTTGTGCAGTTCCTTAAGTCCTTCCACCTGTTAGAGATTCATCTGTTGAGAATTCTTGTTTAGATCTGTACCCCATTTTTAAATGTGATTATTTGATATTTTCATAACTAGGTTTTTTTTTAGTTATTTGTGTATTTTTGAGAAAAACCCTCTGTCTAAAGTGGAGTTGGTGAATATTTTTTTCCCATTCCTGTAGGCTGGCGTTTTGTCTTGTTGAATGTGTCCTTTGCCTTACAGAATTTTTTTCGTTTCAGGGGTCCCATTTATTAGTTGTTGATCTCAGTGTCTGTGCTAATAATGCTCAACTTCTTTAAAATATTTTCCCCAAAATTTCTTCCCAACAGTATCCTCTCTAGTACCACGAATGCTTTACACTTCTGTTGAGCCTTCTCTCTTTTCTTAAAACTATTTATTGAACCAGTTTCTTGACGGTATCTGAAGTCCCTGTCTTATCTCTCCTCTTTGCAGCTCTGACCACCACTTCTAGATCTGATTCTGGTGCATCTTTTCATCTAGCTCCTCCATGAGACAGTTCCACATTTCCTATGTTCCCTTCATTCAGACCTCTACTTCCAGTCCATGTTTACTCTACAACTAGTGCTTGAGGGAGACAAAGCACCTATATTCTAACTCTTCCACCTTCAATGCGACCATAAATTTTTTTTCTCATAGAAAACCTTCTTGTGGATCAAAGGGCATCTCCCAAAGAGTGATAAGGAAAACTGCCTGTAAGTTAGTCCCTTTTGTTAACATGTATTACTGCTGGCATCCTCCATGTTCAGTTTTTTCCTCTACCACCCCTGAACTTATCCAGATTTCCCCTGGACCTCATCCTCAGAATCTAGACTGTCAACACATCACAATTCTTTAAACAGATTTTCTCATATGATATATCCTGAGTAGTTTCCTCTCCCTTTCTTCCTCCCAGCTTCTCCAATCCCTTCCAGATTCACATCCTTTCTGTCTCTCATTTGAAAAGAACAGGCTTCTAAGAGACAGCAACCAAATATAACAAAATAGAATAGAATACAATAAGATAAGATAAAGCAAAAACTTTCATATCAAAGTTGGACATAACAAACAAACCGGAGGAAAAGAATCCCAAGAGCCTGCAAAAGAGTCAGAGACCCATTTGTTCTCATAGTCTGAAGTACCATGACAATACTAAGCTAATAGCTAGAACATATACACAGAGAACCTGATGCAGAACTGTTGTGGGTCCTGTCCTTGCTGTTTCAGTGTCTGTGACCTCATCAGCACCTTGTTTAGTTGATTCAAAAGATCTTCGATGTGACCATATTTTCTTTTCCTTTTGGATAGCTCTCTTATAAATCAAATGGCATCACATGATGAAAGAAAAAGTTTCCTGTAAGTTAGTTCCTTTGATTAGGACTTACTAGTTCTGGCACCCTCAGTACTTTTGTTCTGTCTCCTCTGAACCCCCTGAAGCTATCCAAATCTTCCTGGGCCTTATCCTCTGAATCTAGACTGTCAATGTATCACAACATTCTTTTTAACTTAAAATAGTCCTTGCTCTCTCTTTCTTCATCAGCTTCATTTCTTCTCAATCCACTATGCATCTCTGAGAGGATCTCCTTTCTCAACACCAGTCCTTGCTTCATATGAAGGACATGATGATCCCCATACAACACAACTGAGCATAGCAGTCCCTATTTTTGTCTTTTTAAACGTTTTTTAAATTGTATTTATTTATATTTTATGTATGAGTGCTTTCCTGCAGGCCAGAAGAGGGCACCAGAACTCACTATATATGGTTGTGAGCCTTCATATGGTTGCTGAGAATTGAACTCAGGACCTCTCAAAGAGCAACCAGTGCTCTTAACCACCAAGCTATCTCTCCAGCCCAGTAGTCCCTATTTCAAAGGCATTGACCATCCCATATGCTCTCTCACCTCCAATCTAATATCCCTTTTATCATTCTGTTTAGGCAACCTGACTTCTGACTAGTTCCTCTTATGTATTTTGTAATCCAGTAGTCCCTGTTTGCCAAACATGTTTCTCCTTTTCTCTCTCACTCTCTTCTTCCTTCTTACTCTCATGTATATTCATTCAGCCTTTTCATTCATAAATACTTAATTCGTCTCACCTCCCATTCCTAGGACAGCCCTTCAAAGCCCATATGTTTACTCTCCTTAAGTCTTCTGACACTCATCTATACATGTCTATTATTTTACCACAGAGTATTTCTAATGTGTTTCTCATAATAACAAATCACCAAAGATGTTAGAATGGTATCACGGCCCCTGTCTCATTTTGTTGCTGTGCCCTGGTGCATTCATCTTCTTTCCACCTGTGATTGTCAATTTTTCTCTGATAGAGGCTCACGTTTCCCTAATCATTCAACTATGAACATCCCAAGGCGGGAAACAGGGTAAGATAGTCTGGATAAATTCTAAGTCCAGACCAAAAACTCTTGGTCATAAGAACTCAAAAGAATTACTTAAACTTTCCTAAATCTACAATTCCTCATCACTAAATTTTGGATATTAGTATCAAAGTTCCTTAACGCATTAGATGGTTATGAAAATTAAATAAGATAATTTATGTGGAAGAACATTATAAAGCATTGTACAAATGTACCAAATTATTACTAATTCATGATAACAAAATTCATGAGATACTTAGTTCTGAGCCAAAAAGTTAAATTAATAATTTATAAAGAGGAATAAATATTTCTGCTGACAAGAGAGATGTGTGTATTCTTGAGGTGAAGCTTGGATTAAAGGGCCTAAGGAGCTGAGTAAATAATAAAGTTTGGGAGGAATAAGTCCTTAGGGACTTAAATGGTATTGGTAATAGTTTGCAGGGATCTTTTGTCTTTGGCAGGAATAATAGATAGGCAGTAGAGACAGGAGGCTTGGGATCCCTAATCTCAACTTGTTATGAAAATGTGTATTTTCTTTAAGAGAGAAAGGGTGAGCGTGATTGTGTTTTCTGAGTACATACATCATCAGCTGGAGAGAAGTTATATCTCATCACTAATAGTTCACCCACTGGATAGGCAGCTTCTGTTCTCCAGTCCCCCCAGCATCACAGTGACTCTAAGCGTGAGCTGTTTTCTCCACACACTCTACTGCAAACACTCATGCAGACTGTGGGAGTCAAGCCTGCCCGGGACATCATATCTTGTCTCTGTTACTCACGAGTTCCAAAATTTTGAGCAAGCTACTTCACACACTTCTAAGCCTGCCTTTTCTATATACAAATTGGGGATAATCATGTCCACTTTATCAGAAGACTGCATTAAGAGACATTATGGGTAAAATCTTGCAAATGCTTAATAAAGTCCATCTGTTGCTTGTGCACCTATTTAATTCTGTTCAATTTATTTTTTTTCTGTTCAGAATGTGTTATAACAACATTTTTATATGTATACATATTCTGTCAGAAACATCCTCTTGGTACAATCTTTGCCTTACCCAGATTTGTTAACTTCTCAGCATCCCCTAAAGTGTTTTGTTCATTAATATTGTTCATTACACATAATAATAAAAAACAAGACTGTTTTTTGCAGATATCTTGCTTTCACATCTAATATGTAAAATTGTAAGCCTTGTAAATCTTCATTCAACTCCAACTTTTCATCTGATAGCTTGTGTCTCACTTGGTCAACAATCTCTTAATCCGTAGCAATGGTTGATTGTACAAAGGGCATTCTGAAGCCATCATGAAACCTGAATAATGAAGTATAGTGATTCAAAAATTTTATTGCATATTCTTTTTTACCATTCCTTTTGCCTTTAGCTACTGCACCATCAATCATGGGCAGCAATCACCACAGCAGAACCAAGCATGTACAAAGCCAACTACAGGAGTATTGTAAATTTCATCACAGAACAAGTACTTGAGAGATAATAAAATATTAATTTGTACGTTACTAAGACTTTGGAAGAAACCAAGAGCACAAAGAATTAATAACTAGGTACTGTGTGAGACATGACAAAAAACAGAGCCAAGAGAATAAGACCCTTCACGCACTGCCAATGGAGACTGCAAATCTGAAAAAAATGACAGATGCCTCCTTAGGTTTTATTTCTTCAGAAATGTGAATGATCCCATCCTCCAATGACATCATAGGTAGTTATAATCAGTACCACTTTGCAGTGCACAGCACTATCGTGAAACTATTATTTTCCTTATTTTATATAAACATAGTTGATGCAATATCATTCTCTGCAAAGTTACTCAAATAACATTAAATTAAATTGGAATTTATAATCATCAGAAATTACTGTGAAATCTCTGATTTTCTGAGAATAGCAGCTTACTCAAATTTTGCCTACTAATTTGTAGCTACAATTGCATTTTCCACTTAATAAAAATAGATTTTTTTCTCATACAATATGTCCTGACTAAAGTTTTCTCTAACTCTATTCCTCTCAGTTCTGCTCCACCTCTCCTTCCCTCTAGATCTACCCTCATTCTGTCTCTCATTTAAAAGAAGAGGCTTCTAAGAGACAACAACAAAATATGGCAAAAGAAAATATAGGAAGGTAAAGCAAAAACTACCGTATCAAAGTTGAACACCGCAGCTCAACATAAAGATTCTTAAGAGCAGGAGTAAGAATTATAGACCCACTCATTCTCACACTCAGAAGACCCATAAAACACTAAGCTAAGCTATCATACAGAGGACCTGAGGCAGACCTATGTAAGCCCTGTGGTTCCTGCTTCAGTCTTAATGAGTTCATATGCACCTTGCTTAGTTGATTTAGAGAGCAGGCCTTGTTCTCCTGGTGTCCTCCCTACCCTCTGACTCTTAGACTCTTCCCACCTTTACTTTACTGGGTTCCCTGAGCTCTGATAGATGGGGTTTGATTCAGAAATCTTGCTTAGACTCTCTCTACAATCTTTGAATGTGGATCTCTGTGTCTTTCCCATCTGATGCTGAAGGAAGCTTCAGATGACGATGACTGAATAAGTCATTGATGTATGAATGAAGCAGAATATCATTAGGCATCATTTTATTGATATTTCTTAGAACAGTAGTATTCGGTTTTACTCTAGGTCTCTGGGCTATCTAACCTCTGGTTTGTTGTCACCCAAGCTGCATTGGATATGGGTTCCTTCTAGTGGGGTGAACCTTAAGTTAACTGAGATATTGGTTGCATAACAAGTTCTGGGTTACCATTATCTTAGCATTTTGCAGGCATGATGGATTGTAGGTCAAAAATTTTGCGGCTGATTGCTGTTTCTATTTCTCTTTTGATTACATACCTAGTACTTTCCCTCACCAAAGACTCTAGTATGTAGGGGTGAAAGTTCTATGTAAGCATTAGCTTGTTCAATGAGTTATGTGGATTTTGTCCTCAGAAAAAACTGAGTGTCCCACTGTCAATTTACAGAGAGCAATTCTTCATCTTAGCAACAGCCTGGGCTGGTTGGGAATTTCCATGAGATACCCTTGACAAACAACTCATATGACTACAAAGAACCCAGTCCCACTGCTGTAAGCCTCATCTGAAAACAAAGGAGGATCAGTAGAGACTCCATATCCCTCATCATTAGGAATCCTCATTAGAATCACCTTCACACATTTTAGGAATTTTCCACTACACTAGGTTTCCATATTATTGTAAAAATGCCTCTCAATTGTACATGCCTCTGCCTGCATTCGCCAGCTCTATCCTATCAGCCCCCCAGATGAACCTCTTGCCACCAGTCCACAAAAATCTACTCTATTTTCCCCTCCCAAGGATATGCATCATGGTTTCTAGGCCTTTTCTTTATACCTAACATCTCTGAGTCTAAGGATTGTAGCTTTATTTTCATTTAAATAATGGCTAATATCCATTTATAATAAAATACATATCACAGTTATCTTTCTTGGTCTGGGTTACATCACTCAGGATTTATATTCTAGTTCCATCCATCTAATTGCAAATTTAATGATGGTGTGTTTTTTTAATTGTTTTTATTGAGCTATATATTTTTCTCTACTGCCCTCCCTTCCTCTCCTCTTCCCTTCTACCCTCTCCCACGCTCCACATGCTCCCAATTTCCTCAGGAAATCTTGTCTTTTTCTACGTTCCATATAGATTAGATCCATGTATTCCTTTCTTAGGGTTGTTGCCTAGGTTCACTAGGATTGTGAATTGTAGGTTGTTTTTTCTTTGCTTTATATTGAAAAGCCTCTTTTCTGAGAAATCGCCATTCTGATTTCCAAAGCTGCTGTACAAGTTTGCACTTCCATCAGCAATGAAGGAGTGTTCCCTTTACCCCACAACTTCTCCAAATAAATTGTCATCAATAGTTTTGATCTTGGTCACTCTTACAGGTGTAAGATGCAATCTTGGAGTTGTTTTGATTTGCATTTCTCTGATAGCTAAGGATATTGAGCATTTCCTAAAGTGTCTTTCAGCCATTTTAGATTTTTCTGTTGAGAGTTCTCTGTTGAGTTTCTCTGTTTGTATTTTTTTGTTTCTTTGTCCAAAATCAGGTGTTTCTACATGTGTGGATTGATATCCAGTTCTTCGATTTCGTTCCATTGGTACTCCTGTCTAGTTTTATGCCAATATGAGACTGTTTTCAGTACTATAGCTCTGTAGTAGAGTTTGAAGTCAGGGACTGTGATGCCTCCAGAAGTTTCTTTATTTTACAATTGTTTTGGCAATCCTGAGTTTTTTGTTTGTCCATAGGAAGTTGAGTATTGTTTTTTCGAGGTCTGTGGAGAATTTTACTGAGATTTTTAATGGGCATTGCATTGAATCTGCAGATTGTTTTTGGTAAGATTGTCAATTTTACGAAGTTAATTCTTCATACCCAAAAGCTTGGGAGATTTTTCCATTTTCTTGTATCTTTGTCAATTCCTTTCTTCAAAGATTTAAAGTTCTTGTCTTAAGGTCTTCCACTTGTTTGGTTAGAGTTCCTTATAGACATTTTATGTTATTTGTGGCTATTGTGAAGGGTGATGTTTCTCTGAATCCTTTCTCAGCTCATTTATCATCTGTATAAAGGAGGGCTACTGATTTTTTTTAGTTAATATTGTATTTTACTACATTACCAAAGATGTTTATGAGTTGTATAAGTTCCTTGGTAAAATTTTTGAGTTTTTAACCCCTAAGTAATTCTTTATTGTGTAAGTGTATGACATTTTTTAATTCATTATTATGTTGAGGAACATCTAGGTTAGTTTCAGTTCCTGGCTATGATGAATAGAGCAACAATGAACATGGTTGAACAAGGGTCCTTGTTATAGAATGGAGCATTCTTTAGGTATATGCCCAAAAGTGGTACAGTTGGATCTGTAGGTAACTGGATTTTTAATTTTCTGAGAAACTACCATATTGATCTCCATAGTGGTTGTACAAATTTGCAATCCCACCATCAATAGGTGACTGTTCTCCTTGCTCCACATCCTTGCCAGTATGAGCTGCCACATGTATAGAAACTCTTCACTTTTAGTTAAACTGTGCCTATCACTGAACAAACTCTCAATGACCTGTATCTGTGTAGTTTCCCACAAAATTGGTTATATATAAGAAGTCTATACAAGGAATAATCTTTGGCTAAGCTTGGGATGCAGATTAAAGAGTATAACTTTGCAAAACCTATGAAATGGAATTCTTCACAAAAGGAAGATACAAGTGACAGCTGTTGTTGATATGGAACCCAGATGTCTAGCTTGGATATTCCTCATGACTAACACCTGGGATGTGAACACACACGATGAGACCCAGTGAGATTCACCATTCAGTGACTACTGTGACATGAGACTATAATCCAGATGCAGCATCTATAGGGTGATTTGGGATCTCATAACAGTGCAACAGACCTAACTAACAAGGTGAGCTTCTGTGCGAAATGCAAAACTTTTCATGCATTAGACGTAAAAACTTAACTCCAGAAGAAAATCTACTCCACACCCACCATGGCAAATCCTAATTAGGCATGAACAAGATTCACAGAAAAGGCAAAATAGGATTATGAATTCTCGCATGTGTACAGATACTTTTTAAATCCTCTCAGCACCCAGGTGGCCCTGTTTTCCAAACCAGATCTCAAGAGCAGTGATCTTTCTACAGGGATCTGGTCTAATGACCCTGCCTAAGACTTTCTTAACTTCTATCATAGTGATTTTTCTTGAATATTTATGACTCCTTGCTTGTATTATGTACTCATTTCTTTCAAATTATATTTTATTTCTACTGGTATGCTTAAAATATGTATCATAGCTATTTTGACTTCTGTGTTTGATAATACCAACATCTATGTCATTTCTCACTATTTCCAATACTTGCTTTGTCTTCTAAGGTTGAAATTTTATATTTAGAGTTTTTTTTGTAAGACAATTATACCATTTAAAAATGTAGCAATTAGAAACTGAGTTATTCGATATCTTAGAGTGAGGTCATAGGTTAGACCTGGCTAGGAGCTGGGCTGTCCTTGATACTTGCTGTGGGTGGAGGTGCCAAGTCCCTACTTTTCTCTGATTTCTATGACATATATCTACTTGCTGTTTATATCCTATTTGTTTCTCTGAAGAGTTTTTCGGTAGGATTTGTGTCTCCCTCTTCTTCACGTTAACTCTACTAATAGATGAAAATCTGCTGGTAGCATGGAAAGGTTCCAGGAAAAGAGTCAAGGTACAATCTTACTTTCCTCTGTTACTCGGAGGGGGGGGGGGGCGGCTACCACCTCTCAAACTACTCATCCATCTTATCCCTTCTTCTGTGTGACCCATGGAGGCTAGGGAAAAACATAGTGGCTTATTTCCTTCATATGTTCCATTTAGACTTAGGAAAGGACATTTTCTTTAGTTTAGAGAACTGTGAATGTATTTAAGATAGATTCATCTCCATTACTACATGAGACAGAGGAGATTTGTTATCTAAACTTTTCTTTGAGAATGTGCTGGGAATACAAGTGGTTAAACACATTGAAAAAATGATATCTCCTGCATATGCAAGATTAGGTCCCTAGAAATTTTAGCTTTCAAATAAGTTCACATTCAGATTCCAGAAACTCCACAGAATAGACATGTTCCTATTCTTTTCTGGCTCTGAGGATCTGCATTTCCATGGGAAATCTCAGCCCTTGTAATGGTTAATCCTCTCTTTCTATTCCACAACAATGGTTTCCCCTGTAACCTCACTTTTTAATGCAACTATCTCTAAATGCAGCTTGTTTGGATTCTTTTATTGTTGAGGGCAGAGTTTTTCTAAGTTCTACACAACAGACCTTGAAATAAATACCAAATATTGGATTTTTCAAAAGATCCAAAAATATAAATCCAGCACTGCTTATTCCATCAAACAAATAGATAAAACATAAAGTACATGAGAAGGATGGGAAGAAGTAGGGGGGAGGAGGAAATGACAACGGGAATCAGGGAAGAACCTCTTATCACTCTCTGTCCCTTTACCCTGTGTCATTTTCATCACAAACCTTACTTTCCCATTAATATATACTATTTTGTTAGTTATCTGTTTCCTAACTGAATCTTTTCCTATCTGTAAATCATAGCTCCATTAACACAAAGCTCTTCCTCAGCAATACTCTCCAAAGTCTATTCTGAGCCAAAGGATGAGTTAAAACGTCTAGATCTAACATTTACATTTAGCATGAACTTTGAAGAGTCACTTGAAGTTTTTTTCATCTCCAGTTCACAAGGGTTGTTAATAGAAAAATAAATAAAGAAACAAGCTTCTTCTCACTGATGTATGAAGAGCAAATTAGAGAATATACATAAACCGAAAACAGTGTCAGTCCGGCCTGAGAAATGAAGTAAAGGATCCCTCACAAGTGGTGATACCAAATGTGCCACAGCACCTATTGAGACAACCAAAAATAGAGTCTCCTGCTTCTAGCTCATACGCTCCCCATCTTTGTCACCAGTCAGAGCTCTGTGGAGGCTCAGCATGGAAGGGCATTAGAAGCATTTCAGGGCATAAGGCTAGGTGCTGTTATTTGTTTGATTTTTAAAACAGACTCAACTCACGCACTGTGTCGTAGAATAATCATTTAAAGACATTTACCATTGTGATTCCTTGATGCAAGCTTGCTTTAAACCTGTTAAAAAGAGAATGTGGGACATGCGAGGGTGGGTCTCAACCTTCCCTTTAGTTATTCACGTTTGGGTTCTAGAATGATTGCAAAAACATAATAATTCTATCTGGTATGAAGTTATTGATGGCAGAGTTGGTAGGTAGACCAAAGGAGGAAGAAACTTCACATAACCTATAAACTTGTAAGTAATTTCAGAGTCTAGAGCTACACATAAGTGGTCAAACACAGGTCCTACCCACCACCTTGGAAGGTGAATTTCCAGGATTTCTCTGAAAGACACTGGCAAATGTACACTCTGCTTTATAAAGTGGATTTTTTTATTTTGTGAAATGACTTGAAAGAC
This sequence comes from Myodes glareolus, assembly GCF_982192425.1. Classification (NCBI taxonomy): domain Eukaryota; kingdom Metazoa; phylum Chordata; class Mammalia; order Rodentia; family Cricetidae; genus Myodes; species Myodes glareolus. Next base: position 94,266,524 of record NC_142031.1, read on the forward strand.
AAAAGGATCATTAATATTTAAAATGTATTTTTAGTTACAATTAAAAGTCTTGACTACTTGAAAAAATAAGTTTATTATGGTTTTATTAGGTTACCATAGCCTATCTCAGCAGTCTACAAGTGGCTCTTGCATTTCTGAAAACAGATTTTATCTGGTAAGGAATCTTACTGAAGAATTTTATACAGAAGTCTGGTTAGCTTCCATTTGTCTTACTCTCTGCATTCTAATTTGCTTTACACAAATCTCGTAGAAGAATTTAGCAAATATATATGCAGTATCTATTTTTTTCATACAGTCTTCCATAGGTACATTGCCCCATCATTTGTACTTTAAACCCAAATGCCTGAATTCTATGTCTCTCTATACAACTAACCCATTCTGACACTGAGAGAGAAAACAAAAAAATAAGAATATTTCCAAGCAGTATAATTGTCTGCTTAGTTTGGCCAAATCAAGGCTGAAAAGTCACTGAAGAATTTAAAAAATGCAATGAATAGCAAATAAGGTGTTGTCTGAGTTTTCTGTCCTGCCTGGTCCCCACAGTCGTTAAGTCCCCCCCAAAAAAATCACACAGCGGTCTACATTAGTTTTAAACTGATTGACCCATTAGCTCAGACTTCTTATTAACTATTACAACTTATATTAGCCCATTATTCTTATCTGTGTTAGCCACGTGGCTTGGTACCTTATCTGCAGGGCAGTCACAGCTACCTTCTTCTGTGGCTGAGACAGGACAGCAGAATAGCACTTCCTTCTTCCCAGAATTCTCCTGTTCTCATTTACTCACCTCTACTTCCTGTCTGGTTGTCCTGCCTATACTTCCTGCCTGGCTACTGGCCAATTAGCAGTTATTTAAAATATAATTGACAGAATACAGACCATTTCCCACACCAACAAGGAGGTAGCCTTCCATGGCCCTTATACACAAAAGAGGTGTTAGCTATAGATAGATACATGCTAGCTACATACCTATGGTTGTTAGTAGTGATCTTAGTTAATCTCAGGTTGCTCAGAAGACAATATGGAAGATACTGACTATAGAAGCAAACCAAGTAGAATTCCTAGAAACGGTGTTTGAAGGAAAGAGATCACATTTGCAATGACAGAAAGAAAGAGAGAAGAAATGTGAGGAGACTAATATGTTAAGGGGTTACCAGGAAAGTAGGGCTTCTGAGGAGGACAGCATCCAATGTAACATTTTAATTTGTTCTCTGATGCTACCTGGGAAGAAGAAAACAAAACCAAATATGTAAAATATGTGTGTGTATGTTAAACTACAAACAGTTAGAGAACAACTAGAAATGATCCATAAGTAATAAGTAAAAGTATTAAGATCTACACAATAGATACATGACTTTGGGTAACTCAGGTAAGAGGGTTGTGGGTCATATACTCACTTATTTAGTTTCCTAAATAAGCTAAAGGTTGAAAATCATATACAAACATCCTACATTTAAGAAAGAAAGGGTTTTAATAGCCATGCAAAATCAGAATTTTATTAAAATTTCATTTCTATTTATTAAGTCATTGTGTATGGAAGTCCTAAACTCATTTAAAAGTTAAAGGTTAAATGTAGCATTTTCCATTCCAGTTGTTTCCATGGGTGGGTATGGGTATGCAAAGAATCTCACAAAAGGACTGTGAATGTAAATTTGAGTCTATACTATAAATCATGGAGGACAGGAACCAAAAGAAACAATACAAAAATGACACAGTGAGAACATTTGAAGTCACAGTAGACTAGAAAAAAAGGGGGTCATGATACAAAACCAGGTGGGGATGCTCATCGTTCCTTCAATTATGACAGAAGGAAGGAACAATGGAAGGGAGGGAGCAAGGAAGGCAGCAAGGAAAGGAATAGGAAGGAAGCAAGGAAAGGGAAAAGGAAAGAAGGAAGGACAGTGAAGAAGTTGGAGAAGCAGTCAAGACTTTTCTTTCTGTTTATTTTTTCATGTTTCCTTTTATTATTTTTGAGATTATAATTTAATGACCACATTTATCCTTTCCCTTTCCTGCCATTTTATTCTCCCATTATACCTCTCCCTGCATTCTTCCAATATCGTTGTTTATGTTTCATCAATTGTTATTTATTCATCAATAAATTTTTACATACATATATATTCCCAAATGTGACCTGCTGAGTCCATATAATGTTACTTGTATGCATGTTTTAGGGGATAAATACTTGGCACTGTAAAACAAGTTGGTATGCTGGTCCTGGAGAAAACCAACATTTCTGCTTTCCTCAGTTGCCTGCAGTTCTTATAGGGTTGAGGGTTCATGGGCTTTTTCCCATGAAGCGTGGTATAATCCTTGTTCAGCTCACATTTGGACAATAATTTTGGTGGAAATGTGGGTATATCTGCCAGTGTTACTAGGAGATAAAATCCCACAACAAACTCTATTTGTTTTTACTACTTTATGTGTATGATGTATTTATGATCATGCACCATATGCATATCTGGTGTGCACAGAGCCCAGAAGAGGGTTCTGGATAATTGTAAGCTACCATGGGGGTGCTGGAAACCAAACACAGGACCTCTACAGGGGCAATGAGTGCTTGTAACTGTTCAATCAGTCATTTAGTTCCAAAAGACTTTTACTGCAGAAAAAGAAATCAGAAGGTGACACAAAGCAGAATTAGATCAGCAAATACTTTAACACAAAAAAATGTCATACTCCATTGCATTAACTGATCTGATATTATAGAAAAAATGTGAACATATATCGTCTAGAGATAGTCTTATGCATGCATAAAATTTCCAAACAATATGGTTAGTGCCAAGGTTTCTTCTGTTTCTGTTGATTGAAAGCAGGAATACAAGGAATACAAGGTGTTTAGCTTATGGGAGATAAACAAGTAATTGAAATAGCAGTGGAAAATGCTTTCCTGAAATTACATAGATACATACATACATACATAATGCTAAAATATAAGATATAATCTTACATATCATATTTAATAAATAATCTTATAAATAATATATAATATAAGCTATATATATAGCTTAGATTTTAGAATAGAGATAAAGTAATTATGAGTTATTTTGAAATGTCATCTTAGTTTCCCAACAAAGTAAATAATCAGACATTGAAATACTGGAGAAAATACAACCTATAACTTTGATTTAATTGAAAATGTAGCAGACAACTTAACCAGACTATTTGTGGTAGCTGTAACCTAAAAATGATTGCAGCCATCAATGCTGAAAATGGGAGAAACAGTCTCTCTCAGGGAAGAGCATAGCAGTTGGTTATTCAATACCAAATAATCATTTTAGAAAACATATATATGTGTAACATTATACAGACTGTACAGGTTTTTGCTTGCATGTTTAAGAAAATATACATGCATACATATGTGTATGTAAAACCTATTAATGAAAAAAATGTGTCATGACTTTGAAAACAAGCAAGAAAGAGTGGAGGAATGTGATGGTTTGAAGTGGGGGAAGAGAAAGCAGAAATAATATAATTATATTATAATATCAAAAAATAAAAGAAATTACTCTTTTAAAGAAGTCATAGATAACTATATAAAACCATACCAGGCAGTTGTTTGAAATTTTTGTGATAATCCTATGTTTCAGAAAGAGTAATAAAACATGATATAAGTTATGAAAAAATGCCTGTGTCATTTGTGTTCTGAATATTTTTTATTTTCTCATGTTTGCCTTAATTTTCTTTGCAGAACACTTTTTAAAATTTTCTATATTTCTATAAAGTAAATCTTTTGTGAAGAGAACTTATTCATTCATTGAAAAAGTTTTGCTGAGCTTAAGCGATGTGGTTTGCAAGTTACTGAGACATTAAAACCACTCAAAGTGGTACAGACTCATGCACCTCCTTGAGCTACTTATGAGACACTAATGAAGACAGTCTCCAGGATGACAGAATGTTATGAAAGAGACATTCTTCTTTTGAGTGTTAAAGTGAGCTGTAGCAGAATTAGAAATACACAAAGTCAGACCAAATGGTCAGACATTGGCATTGTAGGTGGACTATCAAGTTTTGCTATGATTTAGGAACAAATACAATATTTACCATGTTATTTTAGCAAACAGTTACTTTGACTTAACTCACTCAGTGGCCATATAATACATACATTTAACAGTGCTTGATTAGGACTTTTTAATGCATGTGGACCCAGTGAATTAACATTAAAACAGATGATTTATGAAGCTAAAACATTACTTAACAAATTGCATTATGGACCAAGAATAATCTCAACAAGGATTCAAACTAAAACAACCAGAAGCCTAACAAACAAGGTTTCATTCTAGCATGAAAAGGCAAGGATGTTTTAAAACACTGCTTCTCAAACTGTGATTCAGAACCCCGTTGGCGGTCGATCGACCCTTTCTTTCCCAGGAGTCGCACATCAGATATCCTGCATGTCTGGCATTTACATCATGATTCACAAGAGTAGCAAAATTATAGACATGAAGTAGAAACAAAATAATTTTATGGTTGTGGGTTACAACATCATGTGAGGAATGGTATTAGAGAGTCTCAGTGTTAGGAAGGCTGAAAACCACTATGATGGGATAATACACAAAAGATATGGGGAGTGTACTGTTTAGGTTTATAGTTGTTGGACTGATAATGTCAACTAGAAAGATCATAGGATTATTTGGAAAGAGGAAACAAAAATTGAGAAAATAGCCCTAGCAGATTAGCTTGTAGGTGAGCCTGTGGCATTTTTTTCTTGATTAATGACTGATGAGAATGGACCCAGACCTTTGCGGGCTGTGTCATTCCTGGTCAGGCGGCCTTTGGTTGAATAAGAAGACAGGCAGACTGGGCAAGCCATGAATAACAAGCCTGAAAGCATTTTTTCCTTCATGTTTTCATGTCATATCCAGACTCTAGGTTCCTGCCTTCAGCTCCTGCCTTGACTTCTCCTAATGACCAAATAAACCCTTTCCTCCACAAGGTGCTTTGGGTCATGATGCATTGTCACAGAAGAAGAAGGCAAACTTAAACAGGCATCATATCTTAAATGTAAATGGGATAACATTTCTGAGCCCCCGAATGACTCAGGAAGAGAGTGACTAGAACAGAAAATGGTGTTGTGTTTTGAACACTGACTAGACATTTGCAAAAGAAAGAAAGAGGAAAAGGGGAGGAAGGTGGAGGGAAGGAGGGAGGGAGGGAGAGAGGGAGGGAGGGAGGGAAGAAAAAGGAAAGAAAGAAAGGAAGGAAGGAAGGAAGGAAGGAAGGAAGGAAGGAAGGAAGGAAGGAAGGAAGGAAGGAAGGGAGGGAAGAAGGAAGGAAGGGGAAAAGGGGGGAGGGAGGGAGGGAAGGAAGGAAGGAAAAGGTGAGCAGAGCATGCTAAGGGGGAAAATAATGAAAGAGTCAGAGGACTAGAAAAACGTGAAATATTTGTAAAACAAAAATCAACTGGCCTTGCTAAATATACTTAGATCAAGACTAGAAAAAATCCAAGATTAAAAAAATGTGAAGAAAAACAAGAAAATATGAAGTTACTTATATGCCATACAAAGGAGTATCTGTTTCATGCTACATGTTTGTAAAAATAAAATTAATATTGAACCCTTTAAATGATATCTTTTATGAACAGTTCATAGATATAATAAATACTAGGAACAAGGACTGGAACACTGCACATTCAATGCCCCCACCACAGCAATGAAGGGGATAAGAGCCTGCAAATCCAGCAACACAAAGGAAGTAAACAATAAGCATGCTCATGCTCATTCAAAAAACAAACAAAAATCTCCACCATAAAACCTACAAAGCCACCTACTGATGGGGACAAGTTTTCTGCCACAAGACTCTATCCTGGTCTTCCTGTTCACATCTTCCATTGTCTGAATCACAACCATGGGCGTCTCATCATCTGTTTGTCACTTACAAGTTGCGAGTCGCGGCTTGAGCCATTTCTCCAAATATACCACTCTCCTAATGGACTTATTAAGACTTGTATCCAACCATTGTCCTGATTCTTCCCTTATATTTTGGCCAGCCTTTTCTACAAGACTTCCTCCATTTCTGAAATCTGTAATATTCTTATTAAATCAGATGCTTTAAATACCAAATTCCATCTCTGTCACATAATGCCAATGAAAAACAAATTTTAGAGATGTTTTTAATTCTACTAGGTTTGTTCTTTCCTGAACACCCTCAAAGTGCACTGAACTCAAATATGCTGGCTCATGTTTCTCCCTTCTATCATTTAACATGACTAGAGCATTGACCCCAGTGAGCCCCTGTTGTGAGAAAAATTCAGTACCAGGAAAGTGAGGAAATTCAAACATGTATCAGACAGTTTACACAGCTTATAACATCTAGAGTAACACTCAGAAAAGGACAAATGCTGCATGGTAACCACAGTAAGAACAAACCCACCATGGAGCAAGGAGGAAACTCTCCAAGCCCTGTACCTGACTGAGAAGCTATTGGCAAGTGATGGCTTCTATGGGAGAAGAGTCATTTCCTTTTAGACTCTGAAATTTAGAGTATGGCCCCTGGTAGGTTGCTCATGCCCAAGTGAGTGGCCTCGCGCCTCTTTCCCATATGGGTTGCACTAATTGGACTTAGTGGACAAGATAAAATCAACAAATGATTTTAGAAAGAAGACATGAAGATGGAGGAGAGATGTGGTTGGGACTTCTAGGGGGAGCCAGAAATGGAGGAGTATAGATGCTATTTACGTACATTGTATATTTGTATAAAATTTTCAAATGATAAATAAAATTATTATTTAAAACATTATTTAAAAGACCTAACTATGAGGTTCAATACATTTTGTTTTGGTTTTGTAGTTCGTAAAATGTGATAGGCCTTTCTGTGTTTCTCTGGGAGTTTATCTAAACTCCAAACACATTTACATTTGCATATCCAACATGAATTGGCATTCAAATGAATACTTGTCAAAAATATGCTATGATTCATTTTCAGCATCATAGAGGCTTGGGTGAAATGCCTCTTCCACCACAGTCATAAATTCATCAACTCTTGGAATCTAGAGTAATTTGAGTATGGAGGCAGATACAAAAGCATAAACAATTCATTTCAGTGCAGATGCAGATGCAGCTGTAGCCATGTTACAGAAAAGGCACGTGACCATGAGACTTTTATCAGAATCTCCTCCCAAGATGCTGCAATGGTCCCATGTAATGTTGAATACAGAAAACAACATATTTATTAATTTCAGTTACAATGACCGTGAGAGTCTGCCTTTGAATTGCAATGTCCACAGTACGTTTTCCTGTCTTCTGTGAGACTTCTCAGGTCTCGGAACTCATTAGGAAAGCAAAGAGACTGCAGAATTCACTAAAGTGAAATGCAAACGGCCAGGAGACCTTTTGCTGCAAATCTGCTGAGAGAATTGCCTATTAGGAAAGATGTGACTACGTTGTATTCCCCAAAGTCCTCTTGTGGACAATGAGTGATGGTAATAGGGAACAAGAGTTCAGAAGCATCTATGGAGAATGCAAATTTTGTAAAGGGTCTGATTGACATTTTCCTAGGTTATACCCTCTAGCTCAGAAAAGGAAGGCGAATTCTAATAGTGGAAGAGCAGCACCAGCCCTTCCTGAGTCCTCCAGCTGAAAAATCCAAAGCAGCAGGAAATGATCTTAGATTTATTTCCCCGCCAGCAGTAGAGTCAGCAGGGAGAGGCCCCAAGTCACAATGAAGACCATGGAATCAACTTCAGAGGAGAAATTATAGACAAGAACTCCAGAAAGATATCTTCCATGACAGTGAGATGAAACATACTTATTCAAAGACATGGAAAACTATAGAACTCAAATGCCAAGGAGTAGCTTCCATGTAAAGCAAGGCTGTCCACATTTGGATGAGAGGATAAAAGCCACTCCTGGTTTAGTATTTCTGGAATAGCTCTGGTGTTCTACACTTCAACAAGATGGCACATAATGGATCAGAGTCTGTGGACTGGAGACAACACAAATGTAAGAAGGAAAAACAGACAAAGCAAAGTTGAACTTTTCTACCTACTACACACAAACAGCCAAACAATATTCAAATTTAATGATCGGCACATGGAAACCTAATCACAAAGAACCTCCATCTCTACACAATAGGGTGCAAATTCTTTGCAAAATTAGCTTTCTTGAGAAATAATGAACAATCAGTTATTGTACAATATACAATATATTAAAGACCCAGTCCTACAGAGATATATTATTATTTGACGAAATAGAAGGAATTATTTATATTAAAAGAGAAGCCCCTGGCATCAGTGATGATTAGGAGGAAATGTTTCATTTTAGAGAACTGAAATTATAATGTTTTCCCAGTTCTGCATTTGTAGAGTGTTTCTCCTTCTATTTCTCTCAAGACCAATCTCATCACTGAAGTGACATTATTTTTTTAATAGGAGCAGTTGCTGAAAAATGATAAGATTTTATGCCATAGCTACTTGTGAGGTTCAAGCAAGATAATACCTGCAGATGCACTTGAGTAATTATTAATTGCTATGACTACACATGGTGTCATATAAGAGAAGTTTTTGTCAGGACCACCAGCCCCAAAATAAATGCACAGTGACTTAATATTAATTATAAATGCTCAGCTAATAGCTTAGGCTTATTACTAACTAGCTCTTACAACTTAACCCTTATTTCTTATTTAAGTTCTACCACTCATGGCTTGTTACCTTGTTTTCTACAGGTCCTGCTTCCCTTCCATCTGGCTAGAGATTCCTCAGACTCCAACTATCTTCTTTTCATGATCCTCATAGTTGGGCTTTCCCATCCCAATATCTTCTTGCCCAGCTATAGGCTAGACAGCTCTTTATTAACCAATGAAAGTAATATATATTTACACTGTTCAAAGATTGTTCCAAAGCAGTGCCAGATTCACTAAGTAGCTTGAAAGTATCAGAGTGAGTATGGGTGTTAGGAAGGGTTCCTTGCAAACAACCCCTTCTGGTTTGCCTACAGTTCAATGTCTTGTACACTGACATTATTAAGGTAATGTTCTGTTTGACAGGGGCTGAGGGGATTCTCTTTTGTTTGTGCTTAGTTGTTATTACTATGGCATTCTTGACCTTGACGCTACTCATCGTTTTATGGACTAAAAGTTAAAAATTGAGTATGAAAACAAAAATTAGCTTTCTTGCCTTTTTCTTATTGAGAGCCTTTTTTTAAAAAATAGAGAAAACTTTAAGTCACTACAGGAAATAGAAGAAAGAAAGACCAACAGCCAGGTCACTTGATCAAATTTATGTAAAAAAGAAGAAAAAGGGAAGTTTTTGTCTAAAAGAGGGCGTGAGGTGCCATCCCTCTCATAGACCATGCTATAGGAATAACACAGACAATGAAGTTCTGTTTGTAAATTAACCTTGAACACAAAGTCCTCCAGGGGTGTCAGGGGCTCTATAACTTGAATAACGAATTTATTGACATACAAGTTAGTCAGTAGACTGGATCTTATTTAGAGAAAAAGAAAGACTCAAAAAATGTAAAAATGGAGAATTCTATACTACATGTAGAATGGAAAACTTCAGTTTGATAATACACATAAATTGCAAAGAGATAATATGTATTTAGAGTTCATAATATGTCAAATATTATTAATTCTCTGAATTTTTACAATAACTCAATGGAGTTTTATTAGCTTTGGTTTATAGATAATAAATTAATGCAGGATCATACATATGCTCAAAAGATTGATTATATATATGTATATATATATGAATCCAATAATTCATAATGGTATTAAAGAGATATGTCAATGGATAAAACACTTGTGGAAACAAAGAGATTGGAATTCAGATACCAGCACCTCCTTAAAATATGAGCATAGGCATGGATATAAGATCTTTTAACCCCAGAAGTGAGGGACAAAGATGAATGGATCCCTGGAGCTCTCTAAGCAGCTGGCCTAGGCACATTGGCGAGGTCCAGATTCAATGAGAGATCCTGTCTCTAAAAATAAGGTGGAGAAAAGTCAAGGGAGCAGTCAGTCCTTCACTAGTCTCTGGATGCATACATCGGACAGACAAGAATGCATACTACTCACACACACACACACACAAAAATACACAGGACTACAAATATCATAGCATACAACTCTGACTTGATAGGCTGTAGGCAGTTATGGACCCACACTAAGTGATGAAGTAGAAAATTGTTCTATCCTAACATTTAAATGCCTGCCTGGAACTAACTTTTCATCAATTGTGCTGAAAATAATGACCTAGCCCTTGATGATCCCATTTGGAATAAAAGTTTCTTAAGCTATTCTTTCTGGATCTTAATCAAAGTGTAACATTTTCCAGTGAGGTTTTTTTTTTATGTGTGTCTTTTGGAAGGTGGAAAATTGTGTGACTTTTGTGGAAGTCATGGAGCACTACAGATCCAGGAATAGTGAGATCAGGGAGATGACCGCTATTGTCAATAGTACACAGAGTTAATCTCTTTGACTGGTGTGTATCCAAAGTAGCAACCCATTCCTTCTGGAACTCAGAAGAGCATTACCCACCCAACCTGCTGGCATTATCCTAGAATTTCTGTGCTCACCACAGATCCTTGGTTCTACATTTTCATCATTCTTCTCCAAGTTCAGCTGCATTGCAGAGTTAAGTCAATGATTATAAATAAAGACTAAGTGAAAGAAAAAATACGATCTATTAAAAAATAGTATAGCTTCACTTACTGCTTCTTTCTTGAATAATAGGTATCTGTCCCTTGTGATGCTTCATACTGCAAAGCTGTTGCTTTCAGCAGATTTAGGATGCATCTGAGCCTTCCCTGGCAGAGTTTAAACAAATTGCTTTTTGCATTGAGTTTCTGGTACAACTGGTCTGAGTTCAGAAATGTATTCTCAGACCCCTTGTGTCACTGGCCAAAGCAATGATTACAGATCATTCTTATTTTCTTTTCAAATACAAGTGCACATGTGCCCCAGGCTGTCTATCCTTCAATTCAGCCTGAGCTGAAGCAGGGCTTGAACTTCTGCCTCTACCTTCTTGTTCCAAAAAAATCTCCGTTCTGAACTAATCTGTGCTAGTAAACCCATTTCCTATGGATGGATTCCACTGAAAATTTGAATTAACCTTTTAGTAACTGGTATAATAAAGGTAAAGTAAAAGACTTAAAAGACATATTTAACACAAATGCATGTCCTATCCATGATTATTCAAAGAGATGAATATCAAAATCAATTAATAAAAGCAGACAGCTATAGTTTGGTACTTTATAAAAATATTCCCCAAAACGGTGACTATTGATGTGCTCCTCGTTCTGACTTCTCGCCATGATGATTTACAATTCTACATGAGGGTCTGGGGTCATTGGGACTTGACCACTAAAGGAAAAGAATACCCAGAAAGGAAGGCAGAGAAGGTACACAGGGCAGGGACAAGTATTTTTCTTTCAAGTGGAAGTGTTCTCCAACAATATGAATTTAAGCTCCTTGGAGACAGCACATTACACACAACACAAAAATTGAAAATCAGGGGTGGTTAGTGAGAAGGGTGACTCATGTGATATTGGATTTTTCTAGAAAATAATATTTCTAAATTAGGGCTTTTGGTTATGGATGACAGATGGTGACAAGAATAATGTAAATCCAACAAAATAAACCACCAATTCAAAGGTGCAAATGAGAACCCATTGACAATGACCTCCAGAGTTATTCAACCTCAAAAGTACTTGGCAGTTCACACTGATTGTGGTTCTATTCCTACCAAAGTTTCTGAATTTTATTATCATTAGCAAATAACCTTTAATTAGAATGACTTATGCACAGCACTGATGTCACAGAAACATTCTGCTTTGGGAAGAAAAAAAAACAGTGTACTTAGGGAAACGTTCTACTATTTAATCATGTCTCTGGAAAATTCCTCTCAAGAATGAGAAATTTACAAATAGGTCACATTGCTTTGAACTTGACTGTTCTTGTTACCTAAGGTCATTTGGGTACCGTTATGAGTAATCACCTAGTCTCAAACCACTAGCCTACAGAGAATGTAGTCTTTGTAATATGGATGAGTTTTCAAGTTACTTTTGGAAAACTTATAATTTTTGACATAAGTTTTAGGTAAACCTTACCTCATGCTTTTATCTGGAGTTTAAAAAGAAAAGCAACTGTATTTCCTGTGAGGTTGTAGAGGTGGTGTTTAAGAGGACAGGCAAATTTCAAATTTCAAGCGAAAGAAAGGAATGTTTATAAAGCAAAATAGAATCCCGTGCTTTGAGCTAGGACTGCCCATCTTCCCAGTCATTCTGCTCTAAAGTACTTTGCAGTTCATTCTGTCACTTCAGTACATTCCTGAAAACAAGCAGGTGTAAGGATGGGATGATGGAAGGAAGAGAAGAGAGAAGGAAGGAACGAGGAAGGAAGGAAAGAAGGGAGAAAAGAAATAATATTTTCAGTGTTTTTGAATAATCATCGTCATGCCATTGTCATTTATTTTGTACATATTGTTTTATAGATGCTCTATTTTGACATTTAGTGTGATGTCTTAATTTATCAAATCGGTCCATTTGTATTTGCTAAGTCAAATCTTGGGAAAGATCAGAGATGATCCACAAGCACTCACTCCTGGTTGGCTAGACTACAGGCATCCTTGCTCCCAGTTCAAACATGCTAAATCCATTGGCTTCCGTAGGCTTTCATACATGTGTTATAGCTGGCTGTGTAATAACCTCAGTAAATTACTGGTACTTGTCCCATATTGTCAAATGTCCCAGAAATCAGATCGCTACCCCAATAATAAAACTGATATTCTAGAAAAAGGAAATTTCTTGTTCAATATTTCAGAGTAAGAAGTCTATTTGTTCTGCCCTCTGCAACAATCCAATCATTTTTGCACATTACATGTCAAAATAAACTAATCACATAATTTTAAACTCAAGATATTAAAAACAAAAAAAATGACTCTTGCTTTTGCTGCAGTTTAGAATTGGCTATTTATTTAGTGATGGTGAATATAAAATAACATAACTGATTTGCGCCTCACAGAATAAAGCCTATTTATTTTTTAATCTTAAAAATAGCTCTTAGTGCTCTAAATAAAGTCTGCAAAGGAAAAGTGTTGGTCCTGTCTCCTGTTTGTTTTGTTTTTGTTTTGCTTTGGCCTCTGTGACACTTACCACATTATATATTAACATTACTCTTGATAGTGTGTCTCTTCACATGGTCATATAATTCTTTGAGGGTAAGAATCTCATTTCTACATGTGCAATAGTACATAATAATACATAATAATAGTAGTTGCTCTATAAATATTAAGTACATATAAAATAATGAATGTTACTCCTGAGTTTTATGTGCATGTGTGTGCGTGTGTGCGTGTGTGCATATGCATGTGCAAGCATTTCTTTGGTCCATGTTATACCTTGGCTTGAGTATAGATGAGAGTCACAAGAGGAGCATGGAATATTAATAAGTCCTATGTCAAGACTTTTATGAATAAATTAAATTATTATCTCACACTACTGAATACCCTGCATAGTTAGCAGCAGCAGATATGAACACAGATAGCCTGTGCATGCCAGCTGCCAGCTCCCTCTTGGTCACCTTGTAACCACCTTCAGGCTTGACTGATACCCAAATGTCTGGATCACATCATACCATCTGGACTTCAGTCCTCCTCCACGTGAACTCTCAGTACTGGCCCTGCTTAGCTGTTAATTAATGGTGCTCATAGAACAAAGTGTCCTAGTCATAATCACACAAACTACAAATGCGGCTTTCCCCCAAGAGCAATAATTGTCAAATACTTTTCATTTCAAACTTTATCCTTGTTCTCAGTTTAAAACTATATTGCTTATGCATTAAGAGTAATGGTAGCCTTCCTTGGGGAAGAACATACCAATTGGTTGTACAGTGTCAAGCAGTCATCCATGAAAACATATAAACAGGTAATACTGTATTGTACATACTGAACTTAAGCATACACATGCGCGCACGCGGTAACAATTAGAAAAAAAAAGCCACAAATTTTAAAGAAAGCAGGGAGGGGTATATGAAAGGTTTGGAGGGAGGAAATGGAAATAAAAATGCTGTATTAAATTATACTTTCATTCAAAAAAGAAAAAGAATACATGGTGCTAAGAGGTTTGGTTAGGGAAATTGTCTGTCTTCCAGTTGTTGGAGACTACTTTTTTATAGGAGAGATTGAAAGACTAAATCACTAAATGGTTAAGTTCAATGTTGGAATGTTCCAGATTCCCTAGCCAGGCTCAGCTAGATGCCTGTGACTTTCCACACATCGGCAAGTTCCCTTCATAAAAGGTTTACAGCTCAGGCTGGTCTCAGACAGAGTTAAACCAACACTACGCAGAAAGGGAAGGGAAAACAGTGTGAGGCCAATTAAAACAAATTGGTAGTGAAAGCAACAGCTGGATGTCAACATGTTCTGCTCTGCTACTGGCATGTGGAGGAGGAGATTTTCAGAGAAGCCATACTGTCAGCGGAAAGGGATATGTCCCCATCACAAAATGTACTGGGGACAAAGCACACCTGCATCTCAGCAGGAGCATCCCTGCACCATCTCTAAAGAAGGTTTCCTGCATGAATGAGAACATGGGCAAGAAACATGATTCTCCTCTAAAACCTCCACCTGCTCTATTACCGTGTGGAACGACATCCTTGTCCATAGTACTGAGCTCAACATATTTAGCAGATGGTCTCACAACAGAGACAGCCAATCCTGAGAAGTCACATGACTTGTAGCCTGAGTTCAGAGGATTTGATATGCCCTCCAGTCCTCCAGCATCCCTCACACCTCATCTGTAAAGAGGGCAGTGTAATAATATATATTCTGCTTTGCAGAAGTATTGTTATATTATGAGAAATTAAACAAGAACAAATATTGAAGATGCCACAAATCACCTACCCAATAAAAACTTTACTAATGGTTGGCAGAAGAATTGTTTTTGTATCTTATCTTTTCTTTTCTTTTTTTCACTTCTTTTTGCCCAGGTGTATTATTTTACATTATAACATTCCAACCACAGTTCCCATAGTCTCACAATTATCTTTTAAGAAGAAATGCACCCAGTTTGGTTTAAAAGGTTCCCATAATCTTAGCAGTTTCATCACTGTTCAATATCCAAATTCTTAGCTCCCAAGGTCCAAATGAGGAACAGAAGGAGGGAAAACATGAGTAAGGAAGTCAGGACCACGAGGAGTGCCTCCAGCCACTGAGACACTGGGATGGATCTAATTGGAGCTCACCTAGGCCAGCTGGACTGGGAGTGATGGAGCATGTGATCAAACTGGACATTCTGAATGTAGCTGGCAATGTAGGCTGACTGAGAAGCCAAGGACAATGGCACTGGGTTTCGATTCTACTGCATGGACTGACTTTGTGGAACCTGGTTTGTTTAAATGCTTACCTTTATAGACCTGGATGGAGGGAGGAAGACCTTGGACTTCCCACAGGGCGTGGAAACCTGACTGAGCTTAAGACTAGAGAGGAAGGGGGAGGTGGGGAGGAGGAGGGAAAAGGAAGGAGGGAATGAGGTGGAAATTTTTAATAAATAAATTAATTAATTAAAAAAGAATTTGGCGGAAGAATTTTTTAATCCAATTTTCTACTTGCTATATGTCATGCAATGGTGGGTCTCGAATTGCACCATTATTTCCTTTCATATCACTGGGCTAATCCAGGAGTAAATTCTTGCTATGAAATTGTAGGTCAGTTGAAATATATCATAGGGGTGAATGATTTGTTAGTTACCTTGTTGATAGTCAGTCTCCGAATCAGAAACCTTCATTTAAATTTGCATATAAAACCTTAAGACTCAGAGAATGTACATTGTGATATTAAGTAAACAGTCATAAATTAATCACAAGATATTAGTTCAAGCATTATGATATTTAGAGCACATAGAAACTGTGTGACCAGACAGCAGCAGGTATGCAGCAATGAAACAGATAGCCAATGTAAGGAGACAGTTTGTCTCCTCTTAAGAGAATTCTTTCTAGAGGAGGAGTTTCATGCAAAACATAAAATAGTATCAGGTTGAACATCTAATATGCCCGGAAAGACCACCAGTGTGAGGTCAAATGAACACCAATCAGTAGTTAGGCTTTCTACCATACCTCTTCCTCATTCCTTCAGCCTTACCCAGCTCAGTCAGAAAAGTTTGTTGAGAAAGACTGTAACCAGGCAGTGGTGGCACACGCCTTTAATCCCAGCACACAGGAGGCAGAGACAGACAGATTCCTGGGAGTTTAAGATCAGCTTGGTCTACAGAGCAAGTTCCAGTCAGCCTGGTCTCCAAAGCTACACAGAGAAACCCTGTCTAGAAAACAGAGAGAAGGGGGGGGGGGGGAGAGAACGAGAACATAGAACTGAAAAAAAAAAGTAGGTGACAAAAGGAAAAAAATCCTTCTCATCCCACCACCTACCACACAAGACCTCATCTGAATTGTGGGGAATGAATTTCTATTACCCAGAGGTTGTATTTTAATTATTACTCTTGTGACCAGCTGTGATCTGAGGAATTTTTAAATGTACTAAACCCAGGAGTCTGAAGAAGTTATCAGAACTCCTCACATCTCCATTAACAACGGGGAGAGAAAAAAATAGGTCCCATGGAAATTTAAAGTAAGAAGAGAGGGAAAAATTAAAACACATTTTGAGTTACATCAATCTTTTAAAAGTATGGTCATGCATCCTTAGACTAGAAGGTATATGAAAATGAGTAAGGCTTAAGACATGTCACAAACGCAAACATTTGGCGTAATTTGAATGTGGTTGCAGAACTTTGCTTCATGATAAATGGTAATAGAACTAGACACAGAACACAAAACTCTTCCAGGCCCTTGCAAAACAATTACCAGCACTTTACAGTGTCTTTCATTGCAGGAGACAAACTGTCGGCCCAGCTTCCACTTCACTGAAGAAGCTAAAAAAACTTTCACTGTTGGCTGTAGACTGTTTATCTCAAGTATTTTGTCATCTCATGTTTTTTTTCCTTTCTCATCAGAAAGTAAAAGGCATGATCATTGGGATCTTTGAAGTTATCTAAATCAGAGACGTCTTGCAGGTATATGACCTGTATGGTCTCCTAGGGATATCTTGAAACAGCTATGAGCTAAATTTAATGGTCTGCTACCGTAGCCTTGAAACTGTTAATAATTTCTCCTGTGAAGTTGTGTTTTGCAAATGAAGCCCAGTGATAGATTAAAAAGAACCATGAGCATAGATAAACTCAGACCTATCACCCGATTTGCTCATTTTGTTGGAGAGGCCTCCTACTTAATCACAGAATCCTGGCAAGCTCATCAGGAATGGGAACTCACCCAGGTTCAGAACAGTGGTCTGAATGATGTGATCCCTCAAAATTCACAGTTTGAAATACACTACTACATGAGATGTTGCTAGGGAGTCAGAGCTTTGGGGAATGGTGAGGTTATGAGAACCGAGACCTTTTTAATAGAATTACTGCATTTTAGAATGTGTCTAGGGGAAGCTGCATTTCCGTTCTACCATTGGAGGACACAGAAAGTGTCAGTTATGAACCAAGCCATGAACTCTTTCTAAACAGCACTAGCACTTTGATCTCTGGATGTCATCCTTCCAAAACCACAAGGAATAAGTCCCTGTTGTTTATAAGCTTCCTGGTGTGAACTTACTAAAACAACAGATTGCAAAAAAAGAAGGAACTAACAAGTGAGAGTAAACTCATAGTTGAGAGACACCGCACTTTCATCTGGAACCAGAACTCTCTTCACACACAGGAAAGCCTCAGTGGGTTTCTGAAACACAGTTGTCATTTCCTTTCTCATTCTTGTTTCATATCCATGACTCTTTGGCCTCACTCATTAGTAACCCAAATAAAATGCTGATAGGAAGTGCATTTGTCAAATCCAATAAAGTTAGCTTTGTGTAGCATTTTCTCTGTTCTGGGTAAAACAAAATTTTTCAATTTTTATAATGCCATCAAATATGAATAAAATACATCACGACAGGCCAAGAATGAGGCCACTAAAGAAAAGGAAAAGCCTTTTATCTGAGTAGCTGCATTGCTTTTTCTGTTTGATGGGGTTTTTTGCTTCATTTTGTTTTGCTTTGTTATGTTTTTTTTTAAGTAAGCTCTCTCTTATATTTATTTTGTACTAGACTCACCAAGACCAGATACTCTGGGTCCTAGAACTAAGCAAACAAGCATTCTGTACTCTTCATAATAGAACCTCTGGTTTGGTACCAGCTTGACCTTTGTTAAGCTGGATGATACCATTCAGTTTTGAAATAAATAGAACCTAAAATAGGAAAGGAATCAGCAAAAGATTGCTTAATTCTGTTTCTAGAGCATTATTCTATATTATTTCTATAGTATTATTCTATATTTTTTGTTGGTATTTATAAAAATACTATGTTAATCTAGCTATTATTTCAGCTTCCAACTGAAATATTTGAAATACACACATTCCTTCCATGGTTTTAATGTAAATATAATTAAATTTACATTGAGTATTGGGATTTGGGCTACAGAGTTTAATGACAGTGTGACAGAAGAAGTTGTGACTTGTCTTGACACCAAGCAGCTTTTTTCTTTTCTGTTTTGTGATTGTATCTCATAAGGTCTAGGCTGGTCTCAGACACACCATGCAGCTTAAGTTCTTTATCTTGCCTTCACTTCCCAAATGCTGGGATTATACACTGCTCTACTATACCTAGCTTTAGTTCAACACCTTTTTATGACTTAGTAAATGACAGCATATTGTAATAATGAAAAGACTAGATTGCTTAAGTCTGCCATATGTATCACATGCAAAACTAAGCATATTTGTAGTGGGCACAACCCTAAGTGGAATTAAGATGGAGGAGCAAAATGATGGCAAAGTAAGAATTCCCAGCAATCCTCATTTCATAGATGACAATTTAAACATCTATTCACATACAAAGTCCCCCCTGAAGAGTTAATAAAACTAGAAGCAGGTTCCAATTGCCTAGTTTTAACATAAGAATATGAAAAGAACATAGGACACTGGGAAGTCGAGACTTGCATGTATCTGCCCCCTCTAAGATCAGCATGGAAGAAAATGACTCCCACTTGGACAAGGAGAGAATTTCAAATTTATGCCTTAGAGTTGGAACCTAGTTTCAGACCCAACATGCTGAAACTCATTATGAGAAAGAACCACATGACTCTGAGCCTTGTGTCTCTGAATTTACTACATAATTCCATGCAGACATGGTCTCAGATAACAGTCTTGTATTTTGTCCAAGATCATCTTTAACTAATTGTAAGGTATCCTAGAACATGTGTATAATACAGCATTAGACAATGATTAGCTGCATGAGTCTTGATTTTACCTCCGTGCTTCCCTTGTTCCAGTGACTGTGAACTATGGTGAGACACATCATTGTGGAGTTGGTGGCAGTGGCCTAGATTATCCCTTGTTCAATCTCAGACAGTAGAGGAGAGAACGAACCATTGCTTACCTTACAGGAGAGGGTAATAAGTCATCAGACTTATACAAAAGGCCCTAAGTCAGTGAGGCTGAGTTCTATGTAGAATCCTTTTGCTTTGCCATCTTGTTTAGTCATAATCTTAGTCCATGGACAATAAAATAGCCATATATGTTAAAGGAGAATGGGTCTATCATTCTAAAATATAGACAACACACTAACCATAAGTTTAGTTGCAGAAAACCTGAACTTAGGAGTATGTGTTGCTAAATAGTAGAACTAACAACAGGCACAGAGAAAGCATGCTTCTTCTTTATAAAAAAAAGTAAACAAATAAAGTTAGATTATGAAGACTGGAATCACAGAAGATCTGCCAATGGTCAAGCATTTTATATGAAAGAAAGTATCAAGAACTTCTAAGTAACCGTGATATTATCTAACCAAAAAAAAAAAAAAGACTCCAGAAAATGGCCATAAAATAACCAAGCTGAGTGAATTTTTATAGATGTGTTGATGAAACTTAGCAGACTTCAAGAGGCACAGCAAAACTGTTTAATACTTTCCTGGAGAAATGATAGAAACTGAAATATTTTTAAAAATCAAACAGAAATCTTGGAATGGAATAGTTTACTAAATAATTTAAAGAATTCAGTAACTGAGGTTAACAACAGATCAAAAGAAAAGGAAAATTCAGTAATCTAAAAAAAAGCTATTTGAAAATATATCATCTGTGTAGTAAAACTAAAAAATAAAACTAGACATTTAGTAAAAGAATAAAATATAATAAAAAATGAATATGTAAAAACATAGAAGCACGTGGATAAGGGAACAAATAATTCAGTTATTGTATCTTAATGGGACTTGAACATGCAAAATGGCTATAAAGTTTTCTATATCCAAGTATTGCAATATATAATTCAATCAAATAACTAATAACATAAAAATTGAAAATAATACATACACATATGTGTAAAGAAGTCATCCATCATCATTCAGATTCAACCAAATCTACCTCAAAATATCTTTTAGCCATATCCTCAATGGTAATGACAGAAAAAACTTTCTAAGTCATATGAGAAAAGAAAAAAATGACAATGAAGAAAAGTCCACTTCACCAGAATGTGTCTCAGAAGAAATATTATAGAATTTCTGGAAAGTAAATGAGACATTCTTAAGGAAAAACACTCACCAAGAATATTTTACGTATTAGAATTGCCTTTTTTAAGGGAAGGAAAAATCAGTACATTCCCAGGCAAAATCTAAAAAAGCTTAACACCATATTTTCCCATAAATACATGCAGAGGAACTTTACAAAAATAATAGAATGAGACATTAATGGCTAAAAAGAAAACATTGAAAATTAAAAACAATTGCTTTAAATAAAGCCAATAAAGTTATCTCTAATATTGTAACTAAGTATCACAAACAAATTTTATCTTTAATATGAATACTAAACAACAAATCAATTAAAATAACTATATTCATGCTAATATGTTAAGTGTTAGGAAATAGAAGAAGTTGTAAAGTAGTGTGTAAATATCAAAACATGGGTGGTGCCGGAGAATTGTCTGTATTCTGCCAATCATGTTTTAAATAAACACTGATTGGCCAGGCAGGAAGTATAGGTGGCTCAACCAGACAGGAAGTAGAGATGGGACGATGAAAACAGGAGTATTCTGGGAAGCAGGAAGCTCCCTCCACTGTTCTGTCCAGATCACCGAAGAAGCAAGATGTGAGCTGCCCTGCTGAGAAAGGTGCTGAGCCATGTGGCTAACATAGATAAGAATAATGGGTTACTGTAACTTATAAGAGCTAGCAAGAAGCCTGAGCTAATGGACAAATCAGTTTATAACCTAATGTAGACTCTGTGTGATTTTCTTTGGGGCTTGCCTACTGTGGGGAACTGGGCAGGACATAAACCCCAACAAGCAGGCTGCTTCATGTTACATATGGGAAAGAACAGACAGCAGGTAGAGATCATTTTTGCTACTATTTTCCTCAATTTATTTTTGTCTTTTTCTATCATTATGATTATTGTTAAGTTTCGTTCATTTCAAAATAGCTTCTTATAATCAAAAGTTTTTATGCAATCTCAATAATAACTGCAAAGAAAATCACTATAACGGATATATCAAAACTAATAAGCATAAATGAGCATTTCCTGTCTCAACCACCTGTTTTCAAATACCTGGCAGTCATTTCCCAAATAATTGAAACAGAAGCTTAATATTGCTTATAAATGCTTGGCCAATAGATCAGATTCATTACAAACTAGCTCTTATATTTTAAGGTAATCCTAATTTCTTATTTGTGCTCTACCACATGGTGGTACCTTTATTATCATGACACATTCATCTCCTACTCTCTCTGGCTAGCAACTCCTAACTCTGCCCTTCTCCTTCCTGTTATCCTTAGACTGGTCACCCTGCGTATACTTCCTGCCTGGCTACTGGCCAATCAATGTTTTATTAAACCAAATTGAGTGACAAAGCTTTACATTGTACAAGAGGATTATTTCACAGAAAATAAGGAATCAAATAAAATTCCTGAAAATATCACTTGACCACAAATAGAATTGTTAAAAAAATAGCAATGATGTTTCAAGAAAACAGAAAACAACAAATTATATTTACTATAATTATGTCTAATATAATTATATTAAATCTAAATGAATTAAATATTTTAAAGCAGAATGAGTTAATGGACAAAAATGAAAATCTAATATGTCTTACTTACAATAAACTCATTTTTCCCCAAGCACAGAAAGTAAAAGGAATACAATAAAATAATTCATGAAAATGGAATAAAAAGTTATAGCCTTCCTTATATGAGATAAAATGACCTTCTAAATCAAATGCAATAGAAAGAGACAAAGAAAGTCATAATAAAATGACACAGAGGGCAATCAGAAAGAGAAAATAATAATTCAATCCACCCATCTCTCCATCTATTTATCTATCTATACATCAAGTATTGTAGCACCCAAATATACAAAATAAATATAGACTTGCTTAGTGATAGAATATTAAACTAGCAAAAAAGTTAAATTTCTATGAATATCTAGTAACCCCAATAAATATTCATAAAACATTTTTTGCAACACCTGAACAATATGGCAGCTAGTAAACAAATACAGAAAACTCTAGAGTGCAAAATCAATGTGGAAAATAAGTTTTGTTTCTGTAAAACAATAGTTAATTCTTTAAAAAGTCAGTTAAACATGCAAGCTCATTTATAGGACTAACAAAAGGTATACCTTAGAGATACCTAAGTGATTTATAACAAAGAGGTGAAAGATCTCCACAATAAAATTTACAAGCTGTTTATTAATAAATTTGAAGAGAAACAAATAAAGAAACCAGTTAAACAACCAACAATATTATTTCCATTGATTGGAAATTAATGGTGGTTAAATACAGTACAACCAAAATAATCTACAAATTCGACATAATTCCTAATCAGAATACAACCAAAATTCTTTGCCATAATAAAGAAAATTCTACACAAAACACACAACCCCAAATTGGCACAAAAATTTTGTAGAAAATGAACAAAATAGGAGACTTTATACTTCCTAATTTCACAATATACAATAAAGCTAAAATAAAAAATTATGACAATGTCATTAGAAACACCACACATATGTATTCACATGCAAATACGCACTTACACATGAACACACATGCACACATTGAGGTGGTATGCTAGACAGAATAAAAGAGAACAGACAACCTAGAAGTAAGCCCATACATCTTTAGCTAGATGATCTTCTACCAGTTGCTAAGAACCTGTTCTGGATCATTCTGCATAAATTTTAAATGTATGAGCAAAAGCTTTTGCTTACAGATATGCAACAAAATTCAACATAAAATGCCAGAAAAATTAGGTGTAACAGCTGAAGTCATGAAAGTACTGGAAGAAAACAAGGGAAAGAAATACTTTAGGATATCTAAAAAAGGGAGAATTTTTTTTTTTACAGGATCTAAAAATCAGTGTTAAAACAGACAAATGAGATTAGATCAATTTAAAATTCTCTTCACAGCAATATAAACATCAGAACAAAGAAACTGGGTAGAAATCCTTATACAAACTATACAGGGAGGGCTGGAGAGATGGCTCAGTGGTTAAGAGCATTGCCTGCTCTTTCAAAGGTCCCGAGTTCAAGTCCCAGCAACCACATGGTGGCTCACAACCACCTGTAATGAGGCATACACACAGACAGAATATTGTATACATAACAAATAAATAAATAAATATTAAAAAAAAAACTATACAGGGATTAAATCCAGATTTCGTAAGGAACTCAAACAAACCAATCACAAATACGTCACTAATCAGATTTTATTTAATGATTAACAGGTTCAGAGTAGGTAGCACATGGCTTTCATCCTAACACTTGACAGGCAGGGACAGGATGATATGTGTGAGTTAAATCCTAGTCTGGTCTACATAGTGAGTTCCAAGACAGCAGGACAACATAGAGAGATCCTGTCTCATGAAACAAACAAAAATGAATAATAAATCTAAAAAGGTATCTTTTTCCACAGAAGCTGCACAACAAACAAATATGTAGCAAAATGCTCATTAATAATTAATAAAAATCAAAGTTGCAATAGGGTATTACTTCATCCAACAAAGAATGGCTAATGGTATCGAGCGAAAACCAATCAAGTGCTGTCCGGGACACAAAAACAAAGTAACACTTGCAGGATGCTAGTGGACTTGTAAATTGATATAGCTATTATGCCCAGCAATGAAAGTTTCTCAAAAGATTGCAAATAGGACCAGCACACATCCCACTACTTGGCATACATCCAAAAGAAATGAAAGAATCTGTGAAAAATACATCTATTTCTGATGTTTATTGAAGTCCCATCCAAATTATTGAAAGAATGAAAACATTGCAAGTGTCTATCAAATGATAGTAGGTAAGGAAAATGTGCACACACATTGTATTTTCATGATGAAATTCTATTATCTCTGGCACCATGAATAAGTGTGGAGGTCATCATGTTAAGTAAAGGAATTCAGGAAAACTAAAAAAAAAAAAAAAAAAAAAAAAAAACCTGATTTCACTCATTTCTGGAATCCTAAAAGCTGATTCTATGGAAATTAAGAGTAAAAGCATCCTTCCCTGGATGATAATGAAGGTTTGGAGGGCTGGATGGGCAATGATTGCTCAACAGGTATCAATATACAGTTTTCTGGGGAAATAAGCATGACTAGGTATGCTATTACAAAATACGATGAATATGAAATAACACACAGGAAACTTCAAAAGAGTGGGAAGGAAAGGTGCTGAGTACATCATTACAGAAAAGAAAAACATCTGAGGAGACATATACACATACCCTTTAGATACACTATAAAATGGGTATAAACACTACAGGGTGACTAATAGGTGCAGCTTCATGGGTCAATGAAAGTAATGAATTAACAAACAAAATATTTGTTTACAAACAAATAAGTAAAATAGTTTGTACTTTTTTTGAAATTGTATAAAATACACAAATATATATAAAGTACTATGTAACTGATAGTGAACAGTACAAAATAGAAGTGCAAGTTTGAAAATATAAATTACTTAATAGTCAAGATAATTAGTAAAATATTCATGATAGAATGACATATCTTTCCTAGAGTTCTGATCAAGAATGGCAAATGAGTCTCAAAACATCAAACTTCACATGAGATATATATTTTTAGAATCATAAAATAGGTAAAGTAAAGCATTTTTTAATTTCAGCAACAACTTGCTCAAAATACAGTATATATAAATATAAAATCAGAGGTAAGACACTAAGTACAAATAATAAGACTTCAAGACATCCATCTCAGGCCCCAAAGTGGCTGCCACTAGTGAAAAAAGAATAAGAAGGTAAATGCTGGAAGATGCTGAATAAAAGAATGTTGGTCCTAGAATTGCATGTGCACCAAAATACTATTTACCTGTGAGAGCTAATTAAAAGCATTGCTAGATGTGTAAATTCCCAAATGCCACACTAGGCATTTATTGAAAATCACTAAAAGAAAAAGTTAATTAGAAAAATAAAGATACTTGTAAGTATATGCACATGAGGCACTAAGGTTAAATAAACATCAGTGTGAAATACAGATCTCACCTTAAAGAGAATAAAACTTTATAATTGAACCAAAAACATGAGTGACTATAGCCTGGGAACAGATATTTAGGTTGCTCCTAACCTGAAAGATATTTCATGAAATTTTTAAAGCTACAGGAGAAAGTTACTACCAATGAAGTAATTTTCCAAATGTGCTGGTGGGAGCATCAAGAAGAGATTTAGATTACAGTAGAAAACGTTTCTATAGGTCTTAAATATTATTGAGTGCATCATTAGTATTTAAACTAATGAAAGTGAGTGGTCTGTCAAGCTAATAAATCCCATGTCATTTTTGTTTGTTTTGTTTGTTGTTGTTGTTGTTACTGCTGCTGTTTTTGTTTTTTTTTCTCTATTGTTCAAATGATATAAGATTTAACACTGAACCTAAATATGGACAGGGGCTAAAGACAGCCCAAGGCAATATTGCATTTTATCTGTAACATTACAATTCTTTCTTTACAGTCACGAAATTCTAGTCACCCCATCAACTATATAGAATCGTGTAGAATATCAGTGCAGCTTTTGTTCAAGAACTTCAGGCACTTATCTTGTATAGGTCATTGTGATCTACCTAGAAAAGAGAAGAGGAACAGGAAAAGAGGTACATGAATATCCAGAGTTAAAACCTGAGCATTGTTGATGTGGCTGGACCTAAGGGAATGCTGAGAAATAAAAAATCAGAGGCAGAGATCAGAAAATAATTTTTGTATTATTTTGACTATATCCTTTATGAACAACACATTTAACATTCATACCATGAATGTACAGAAACTTTATGAATGTTGAATTTGGAAATATAATGAAAAGTTGGTAAGATTAAATGAAGAAAGTTGATGTGGAAAGTCCTTCTGTATATATGTTGCTTTTAATGGTTAATAAGTAAAGAAGTTCCTTGAGACTGTGGCAGTAAAACTAAACTGAATGCTTCAAGAAAGTAGGTGGAGTCAGGGAGACACCATGTAGCCACCAGAGGAGACAGATGCTCGGAGCCTTGCTGATAAATCATGAGCCTCATGGTAAAATATAAAATGACAGAAATGGGTTAATTTAAGAAGTAAGAGCTAGCTAGAAATACCCTTAAGCTATTGGTCAAGCAATGTTTTAATAACACAATTTCTATGTGATTATTTCCGGTCTGGGCAGGCAGGAAACAAACAAGAAACTATCCATTACAGATTGATACCCAATGTGGATCTCTGTGAATTTGAGCATACCTGGTCTATAAGAGCTAGTTCCAGGACAAGCTCCAAAGCTACAGAAACCCTCCACCATACACACAAAGAAACAATTTACTTCCTCAGCATAAGAAATGGTGGCTTACTTGTTTGAGAAGCACAAACTGGCTCTTTTAGGATGCTGAGCATTTAAATGCAAATTGTGAGCAGCATGCTACTAATTGCTTAATGGTGATATAGACCCATTCAACCCTGGAGCTGGGGCAGCATGCATGATTCTCAGAGGCAACAAACATGTCTTCAGCATGTTGGACTGGGTGGAAACAACAGGCAAGGAAGCAGAGTTGGTCCTAGCTGTGCCTGTGAAGCATTTGGGGGGTAAATGTGCTCTTGGTCAAAACAATTATTACAGGTATACATTAAAGACAAATTCAGGTGGGAAAAAACCTCTAAATGGGTCACTGTATTAGATAAGTTTGAGAGAGAAAGAGAGATGAAAAAGAATATAGTGAGTTATAAAAAATTGTTTTTAAAAATAAAGCAAAATCTTTAAAGAGATAGAGTATAGACAGTCATAGTTTAAAGGAGTAAAGAAAAATAAACCACATAAAGATGGAAAATACCGAGAGTTTGGATTATGGATATTATTGTGTCTTCTTTGAAATTTTTGACAGTACAGAGAGACATTTCATTGTATGGGTTGCTAAGTTAAACCAACATACATATTTTAAAGACATCTTGACTTCAAAATTTGGGTCTGAGGATATACTGCTTTGGAAAAGGGGTTCTATATCATGAGGGGCCGGCTTGTTGGGGTTTCTGTCCCGCCCAGTACCCCACAGCCGGCAAACCCCAAAGAAAATCACACACAAGACTCCATAAGACTATAAACTGATTGGCCCATTAGGTCAGGCTTCTTATTAGTCCTTGTAACTTATATTAATCCATTATCATTATTTATGTTAGCCATAATGGCTCAGTACCTTTTCCAGCTGGGCAGCTTACATGTTTCCTCTCCAGTGGTCTGGGCAGAACTGAGGAGGGAGCTTCCTGCTTGCCAGAATACTCCCAGTCTCTTTGCTCCACCTCTACTTCCTGTCTGGCTTTCCCACCTATACTGCCTGCCTGGCCAATCAGCATTTTATTAAAATATGATTGACAGAATACAGATAATTCTCTCATACCAGGGTTCTACTTTTGTTCCCACAGAGAATGAGAACCTGTCGATTCCTTCTGAACCAGTATGGTTTTATGAAATAAGACCCCTTGATAGGTCTCTGTAAACCCCTAAAAAATACTTCACCCAAAAAATAGCAGGAAGCACTTTAAAGAAATTGACACCCAAGTTCCTTAAATGACAGTTTATAAATGTTTGTTTACATTTAAAGGGGAATATGATATAGAGATGAATACTTTGCTTTGGTATGGATCTTGGCCTAAATTGATACAAATTTAAGGTCAATTTTGTTATATGTATATTTAGGCTCTTGTTTAAGGTATTGTGTTTGTGCAGCTCATTTAAAAATGTAAGCATGACTAAGAAATACAGGTTAATAAATAGTCATCTATAATAGTCAAGCTAGTCATGTTAGGTAGGTTTTCTAGATGTGCAGAGATATATTTCAGATAGATAGGAATTCTTCAAACCTTTTGAAGACTTACAGAATATGGAATTTTAAATGTTTTTTAAAATTTAGGACTTTTCATGACAATGAAACACATCTGCTCCTGGCAACACCAATCTACTTCAAGATGATGATGGGCCTCAGAGAGGCTCCTTATGGAGTTTGCTAGTCATTTGGGCAAGAAACTGCTCTTGCTTAGACTGCTTGATGTTATGCTGTATAAACCAGACTTGCAGAACCCAGAGAAAAATGATTGATGAACTTGCCTAAAGATAAGAAAGTCTTTCAGGTCTTCTGATTCTGAAAGAGTATGCCAGACATTCTGGATAGCAGAAAAGAAAGTAACTGGCAAACTGCTAATATAGGTGGAACAGTATATATTTGAAATTTCCTGCTTCATGGAGAAGGCTATCTTATACTATGGGACTGTAGGCTGAAGTTAGATGTCACAAATTACAGACGAACTTTGGATGACTATCCAAGTAGCAAGATGTCTCTGTCAATTCTAGAGTTTTGTAAGTTGCTTAATGTACTTCCTGTTTACTTAGGTAATATTATATTCTTCTGGGGTCTTTGATGGAGCTGAAGAATAGATAGGTATAGTTTTTTTTAGTTATGATAAAAAGTATATTGTATCTTTTAACTATAATTCTTGCTTGATAACTGTTCTTCATATGTAATTTTGCTGTGCTAGCGTTAAAGCCCTTTTTGTTTAGAGAGAAAGGGAAGATGATGTGGGAAGTTCTTCTGTATATATGCTGCTCTTTTTGGTTAATAAATAAAAAAGCTGCTTGGACCTACAGCATGGCAGAATAGAGCTAGGTGGGAAAACTAAAGTGAATGCTGGACAAAAGAGTCAGAGTCAAGGAGACACCATGTAGCTGGCAGAGGAGCCAGATTCCTGGTACCTTGCTGGTAAGCCACAACTGTTATGGTAAAATGTAAAACTAGAAATGGGTTAATTTAAGATGAAAGAGCTAACTACAATACACTTAAGCCATTGGCCAAGCAGTGTTTTAATAATACAGGTTCTGTGTGAGTATTTTGGGTCTGGGCAACTGGGAAATGAACGAGAAGCCTCCCACTATGGAAAGGAATTAGTGAAATTATGACTTCTGTTAGAATCCAGGATTAGGCTGCTTACAGATCCATCCAAATGTAGCCCTCTCTGTCTCCATCCTCACTGCAGATTCTAGGATGCCTGTTGTTATAGGGAGACATGGACATCCTACTGGGAGAAGTGTCTGCTATTAGTCTGTAAACAGACTCGCTGAGTGGTATTCAGATTCCAGGGTAATGAGGTTCTCATTTCCCCAAGAAAGCTCATAGAGCAAAGACTGCCAGGCTTTCCAGGAGTCACTTACTCCCTTTCCTTCCATTGCAGGGTGAGCCTTCAGGCAGACTGGCTCATGCTGTGAAACATTCCCCTTCCTCAGAGACCTATAATTCTGACCTAATTCTGCCTCATGAACCTAAACTTTCATCAGAGACCCTGCCATGCTGCTGTCTATATGTGTGTGCATGGTCTCAATAACTCTCCTAACAAATTTTGTATCCAAAGAACAATAGGCCTTTCAGTGTCTCCCTTAAGTTCCAAATTTGAGCACATTAAACTTCTTGAACTGCTAGACACTCAATGTTTTTAGCAAATCCCAATGCCTTGCTTTATGTTTTTATGCTTTGGATCTTCATTTCAGGTACTTCTCTGGGGCTTTCAGCAGCACTATACCTCAGTCTTCCAAAGTCTGGTAGCAAGATCCAGAACATGTACTGTGTTACCATGTTTATCTATTTCAAGAATTCTTTTAATTTCTCTTCTGACTACCTCAATGACCTATGGTGGCAAATTTTTAAAAATGTGTGGTCTGGTCTCAGTGTATTTCTTAAATTTCTAAATTTTCTCCCATTGATGATCTCTACTTTTATAACATTGTGAAGATAAAAGTTATATGATGTGATTGCAATTTTTATAGTTTTTATGGATTTTTTTCCAAAGAGAATAAGAGACAATTCAGATTTAAATGTAGAACTTACCACATTATTGTGTTCATCATTTCAAAATGGAAGATATCTTTAGTCAAATCAATCATCCCCATTTCAAGAAGACGTAATATATGTTATTTAGTATAAAATATTTATTTGTGTTTAATAGATTATATCAATTTCATGGGCACATAGAGTTCATTAACTTGTTTGTACATAACTATTTTATATAAAATCATTGTGAAATGGTGCAGGACAATTGTCTATATTCTGTCAATTATGTTTTAAATAAATGATGATTGTCCAGTAGCCAGGCAGGAGTATAGGCAGGACAACCAGACAGGAAAATTCTGGGAAGAGGGAAGCTCCCTCTACAGTCCTGTGCAGACACAGAAGAAGCAAGATGTGATTGCCCTGCTGAAAAAGATACTGAGCCATGTGGCTAACATATAGTTGAGTAATGGGTTAATATAAGTTATAAGAGTTAATAACTGAACTAATGGGGTAATCAGTTTATGGTTAATGTAGACCTCTGTGTGATTTCTTTGGGACTTAATGATTGCAGGAATCAAGCAGCACAAGGACCAGGTGGGACAGAAACAAGGCAGGACAGAAACTCAGACAACAGTGAAACATGAAATTTATATAATTTTAATGACATTTACTTATGAAACATTGTCAAGCTTTTTATATTGCTGATATTTATACATTACATTGATGTAGCATATTTAAGCAAAGTTTCTTCAAGTTTGTCTGTCTTTCTTTATGGAACTGATAAAAAAAAACCTGCCTTCATCTTGTACTTGAAAGCTATTTTATAATAAAAAAATAACCTAGGTTCCTTCCTGTTTATGATTAAATCTTTGTTTCTCAAGGATTGAACTATGTCCCACCTGTCCCCTTAACTACAAATTGTTCTATACTATCTGTTCTAGGAAACTACAACCATGCCTGTGTTTCAAAAGTTATTATGACCACCTGTTTTTATGATTACCTCATTATGACCATCTTGGAACTGAGTCTTTGTTTCAGAAGGTTGTTAAGACTAATTTGTTATACATGTGCTCTGCCCACCAAACCCTCCATTTGGCATCTCCACCCTGACCCCTGATCTATTAAAAACATTGTCCTCCTCACATCAATGCTGATCTCTCAAATTCCACCTTAGGGGAGACCACCTATTTATACAAATTAAAAGAAATATAGCTTGCTTTAATTAATTTGGCCATGAAGATTTGGGTTGGTGTTTTTTCTCCTTGCATCTTTTGAGGTTAACAGTACTTCAGTGAAATATACACTTCAATTCTAACAACATCACTGCAAGAAAGTGCCACTTTACACATTTCACAAATAATAATGCGCAGACTTGAAATGTAGACTCTGTACAGTACAGATTGTGCCTTTGAAGATTTGATTACATCTGAAGGTCTCCCATTCTAACATTCATCCAGAAAACATGTTCACTTCCATGTGACTTTTATGTTTAATGTGAATATACAGAGTGTGAGAGTCCCACCCCATCACAAAAAAAGGAAATTAAGGTCCAAGAAAAAATCCTACAACAAACCCTATTGCTTAAAAGAGAATCCGGGTTTCAGACACACTGAGTGAGTATGCAGACTGCTTCCCAGTGTGACAAATGTCCTCTTTCAGTAGCACAAGAAGGCACTTGTCACCTAATAACCCTGCCAGAACTGTCTTTGACAGGCTGCTTTCAAAGCAAACACATTTGGAGGTACAGCCACAATAGAGCTGCAGCAGCTTCCTGGGAAAGTGATCAACATCACAAAGGGAGAGAAATGGCCCACTTTCCCAGTGGTTATAAAAAGAGTACTAATTATGCTAACACATTTAGAAAACATCCTTTATAGCTGGTACAAGAGGATGCTGACAAACAAGCCTGAAATGGAATGGCCTGTGATCCAGACCTCTCCTATTGGAAGGTATTTCAGGTGCCCCCACAGTCTCACGGCACTGTGATTTACAGAAGCTGCCCCATTAACCTAAAAGTGGGGAAATAAGAGCTTGTTCCACCATTGCCTTTTATTGACAGTCACGTAAGTGTCCATTAGCAGCACCCTTTGCCTCCCCACTTCTTTGGGCCAAGATATGAGGATGCAAAGAAGAATTAGGTACAGTGGCTGAACACTAGCACAGGAAAATTCAAATTTCTCTATTATTAACTACAGGAAATAGTTATCATTTTTCAATTCTACAGTCAATAAAGGTGCATGCGTGTGCATGTGTGTGTGTGTGAAAAACAGAGATTCCATTTGTGAGTCTAATATTTTCTATGCCTTTTGCTTCTTTACATAATTTCCTCCAATGCTAAGGAGAGAGTGAAGACATCCATCCAAAAGTCTAGCTATTGTTCAAGACCTTGTAATTAAGGATATACCTATAATTAACCAGAAGGCAGAGAGAAATGGCATTATAGACAAAAAATGGGAACTGGAAGCCACTTTTGTAGAAATTAGCTCCTAATGTGCAACTAGTGATGTTTAAAAGATTTATGACTGCCTTGTCTTACTGTCTCAAGTTTCAATAAGTCAAAATAACTCTACTGAGTCAGAAGAGCAGGGCTTCCCAAAGTGAGATCCTTGAAGAGCTACAATTATGTTTGTTGTGACCAGTCTGTGGGGGCCCCAAAAGATTACTAGGGAAAGCAACTCACTAAAATGCAATATCACTTTGCCAGAGGGGCAGCAAGAGGAAGCACCCCATCCTTCTAGAGAGCATTATTTAAAGGCAAAAACCAGAAAAGTTATATTAGCAGGTTTTGGGGTGATGAGTTCAATTCTGATGGGCTTGTGCCTAGGGACGTTTCACAAATTTTTATTTTTGAACCTCACCCTCACATGTTGCTTGTCAAGTTTTCTTATTGGCTGACCTTCAGGTGGGGACATTCTATGATTATCTGTGTTTTCCAGATGGCTACCCTGCTACTTTTGCCCCTGGTCATTTCTGAGGACTGAAATGTTTTAAGGAAAATAGCTTACACAAGACACAAGATGAAGGAGAAGGACAAAATAGAGAAACTTTGGTTCTTCAATGTTGGCAAAGAGAAGGCTACAAAACTTCTAACTGCTGAAACAGGCTGGTCACTGAGGTTGTCCATCATCACAATGCCAATACACATACTCTACGGTAGAAATTTCAAATATTGAAGAAACATATGATGTATGAAGCTGTATGTGGAATGACATGAAATACAGCATGTGCAAGACAGATCCAACAGTCCCCAACCTGGACAAAGGTCCAGCATGTCCATTTGAGGTATTGAACTCTCTCCCTGATACAGCCTACAATAATAGAAATGTACTGCCTTTTCATAAAATATCATGCTTTTCTAATACCTAGCTTAAATGGTTATCTAAGAGTCTCCATATAATTCTTTGTTCTGAGACTCAAAACCTGGAACCCCTTTGGAGGCGTCCACTAAGCCTTGATATCCATCCATATCATTATAATTTGTTCAAAGATATCTGCCGTATAAATACTGTATCCAAGGCCTGGAGGGATGGCTCAGCCGTTAAAGGCTAGGCTCACAACCAAAGATATAAATACTGTATCCAAGCTTCCAATTTGTATTGTTAAGAATCAGCACCTGGTGGAGCAGTGTAAGCCATATATAATGAAGTATATAATATTTTATCAAAATAGTGCACAATATTTCTGATGTCCAAGACCTGCAACCATTATTCTTTTTGATGCTCATGATATTCAAAGATGGTCTATAAAGATGGGGAAACAAAGCAAAATCCAGAACTCTTTTTGCCTAAACAAGAAAAAAACTAAGAACAACCCACTAGGCATTAGAGCCATCCATCTCTATGAATACTATGTGAAGATTTACCTTCTAATGTTTCAGCAATATAATAATGTCTATAGGGTCTTTTTCAGTATTCATTACTATGATATAGCTCTTTCTATATATTGCCAGCTGTGATTTAATGTTCTCAAATACCCCAAAATACAGCAATGTACTGTGAAAAGATGGTTATGATAATGACTGAAACATCTGAATGCCAATGTCAGTATCATCACCTCCCAGCTGATTTTGAAAAAGATAATGATCTTATGTACCAGTACCTTCCAAACCTATATAATGGAGTTAATTTTATTCTGTCCTAATTTTCTGCCAAAACTTCTTAAACCAAAACTTGAAGGATTTATAGAGAAGCTAAATTAACAAAAATAACAACAAAACACTGTAAGTCACCGTAAACTATAAATTGCTATTATCTAAAATAAAGATTAAGTTTATGATAAAAATGACTAAGTGAGACAAGTTATTGCTTTATTGTCGGAACTTGGTTCATGAATTTAGCTGAGAGTTTGTGAGTAAACTCCAAGCAAGCAAGACAAGAGTCCTGTAATCTCTGATCTTCCATAGCTTCTATTGTTTTCAGAATGTGCATTGTGTTCCTCCTACGTGCAGCAACAGGAGTGGGTTTGCTTCAGATTACACATACTACTTTTGTTATTCCAATAACGTTTCCAAGCATGAGTTGTCCTCATGACTCTAAACAGACTAAACATATGTGAATCTGCTCACATGACCTTGTTTAACCCTCAAAATATCCTCAGAGTATAAATCGTCTGATGATCTGACTAAAGTTGTCTATTGGACAAAACTTTGACTCAATTTTGTGATCCGGTCTCCCAAATTCATGTTGCCAACTAGAGCAGTAACACTTTATCCTGTTTGTTGTTGCTGTTTTGTTTACACTGTAGATTATGCATGGGTTTTCTTGTTCAACATAAACTCCTGCCTTTCGGCTTGGCAGGTGTGCACAGGGATAAGGGGAAAAGAGGAAACTAGAGAAGTGATTCACAGTAGTGAAGCCTGAAATCTGCAGGGTAGGCTGATCCCATGACTTCGCCAAGCTGACTCATAAAGTTAACTATCACTGAGAATCACAGCACAGTCAATTAACTGAGAATTTACAACCCATTTCTATAGTATCTTACATAAATAAATGCACCAAACTGTCCACTGACTATATTAATATAAACTAGAAAATGAGTCCAGGTCGATATACTTTCATTGTACCTTTTTCCTCCATGAATTAATTTATAAATATCAAAATTAAAATCAACCATTTGAAAGACAAAATTGGACAGTTCAAGAGACTGCCAGTCAACCATGAAACTCTCTCAGTGTTGTTTCCCTTGGCTGCTGCTCAGACTCTCGTGTCTCTACCCAATCCACCACTGGCCTCTCTAGAGTCTTTCACTGAATTTTTGAGGTTCATCTATGTAGATTTTTCTAAATTTTAAAACCTTGGTTGCGATTCTAACCCTAATTCATAGTCACAATCCCAAAAGAAGCTCAACTTCCATCTGAAATCATCATATAGAATGTTAGCCTCACATCTACCAAAGGAACATCTTTGTCAATGATGACACAACTATTCATTTTTAACTGCAAAGATGAATAGTGAATTTCTAGTGTATTTTTCATGTATCCATATCACGTGTATGTATGTGTGCACCGATCTTATTTTCTTGACTTTCCCTGGGATTTTAAATTGACAATGCGAAGAATGTCAACAGAGCACTCGGTGATGACTACAAAAGCCTGTTTTGCTTTCTGTAGAAATAAACCAAACTTAATCTTTAAGATCCACTGAAAATATTTCCCTTGCTGGGAATATTCTCCTGATGTGTGATCCACTTCAGAGTGAATTTTTCTTTCCCTCAATTCTGACACAGTTAATGACTTATCTAGATCTTTACTCAGCAAACATTTATGAACATGTATTCTGTGGACAAACAGCAACTCAGAAAAAGGTTACTCAGTGAATAAATAAATAGTACATGTATGTTAAATAGCAAAATACTATCTATTACTATAGCAAGCAAATAAATAAAAACAAATATAATATATAGATTTTAAGGAGGATATAATAACAGTGTTTAGTGCTATGAAGAAAACCAAGGTTTGGTAACAGGGCAGAAATCCACAGAAGTATAATTGCCCATGTGAGTTGACTTTGAGGAGTGTCTGAGTGAGATGAAAGGCTAGAGCAAAGACAGTTCTAGGAAGTAATCTGAGCAAATGGAAAAGTTTATGTACAAGCCGAGAGCAGACACTTGAATATGACTGAAAGCAGAGGACAGAGGTAAAATGCATTGAAAGAGATAGCAAAGGGGCACATTTTGTATTTTATATATCAAGACAAGGAGTTACAAAGGAATTTAACATAAGCTGTCTCAAAACAAACAAAAAAGTATTCCAATCCCTAGAGAACAGGGCAATGTGTAATATAGTAGAAAGAAGAATATTGTACTTCAGTCCAGAAAACAAACACTAAGGCATGATAGCAAGTAAACATGAGAGTTCTATCCTCAGCACAGGTTATTAACACTCCCAGAGGCTGTTTCCTGTCTTGTACAATGAAAGCAAGATTGTCTGAAGACAGAAGTGAAACCAATGCAGTCCAAAAAGCTGAGCGAAACCTGGAGATTGACACTCGCTGTGAAAACCCTTCTACAAGAAAGTACTTCAGGGATGAGGAAGTGTTCTCCACGACAAATTCAGGAAGGAAAATAACTTCACTGTGGCTGCACTGATAAAATCATGTGCCCCAAGAGAGTATGCTCAATCAGCAAGCAGGATGGGAGGAAGGAAGTCATCCCTAAATCACTGACTGAGAAACAGACTGTCTTCAGACGAAATGATGCCTACTGGTCCACTTGGACTCACGGTCAAGCCTGTCTCTCATCTCACCAACACCTGACTTTACTGAGCACAAGCTATCAGCCTCTCTGTCCTGAAACTGACTTTCACAATCTACTTCCCTGGATGTTTCTACCTGGTACAAATGATCTGACGTGCTAGAGAAGTGCATTTCTCTCTAAGTAGAGCAATCACATTCTGGACTTCATTCTTCATCTTTCCACGAACTCATTTGGTGGGAGACTGAGACACAGCTCTGGATAACTGATACGCTCTGTTTTCTGAATCTGTAAGGCTCAGGGGTCAGACCCTACTTTAGATGCCCTCAGCAGGCAACACCTGCCAGGGAGAAACTGGTGACCAGCCAGACATTAAGATCATCTTGTAGTTTCCACACTATGCACTTCAGTAGGACTGTGAAATTTAGATGAAATGTAATATTTGAAAACATTTAGAATACTGTAAAGATCTTTGGATGATCACTGAAGGGAGCAAATTGAGTAGGGACTATACATCATTCCTATTTAGCTGAGTAGAGCTATTCCATGGAATATGAGGAAAAATCCCATTCTAGAAGAGCTGTATATAGGGCAACAGGGAGGTCAAACTCATAGACACTGACTCAGTTATTAAAAAGAGACACTTTTTCTAATGTTAACATTTTGTAGGAATAAGTGTTTTAAGTTTTCCTTCGAGAAATAGAAAATTCCTCTGTAAAAAATTTAGAGATGCCATTAATTCTATACATATTTGGATGCCCATATATATGCATATATGTGCATGTGCATACATATGCATGGAGATGGATATACAATGTCTAATGTGCAGGTTTAAAATCATTAAGAATAGTTAGAAATTATTTAAATATTTTTAAGGTATTATGCCAAAATACTACCCGAAGTCTGCAATATTTCTAAGCATGGCACTTCATATAACTGGCTTTGTCATGTAATCATGAAACTGGTTCTGTCAGGTATTGTTTTAATAAACAAGAGTTGGTTAAGCTGGGTGGTGATGTCACAGGCTTTTATTCCCTGCACTTGGGAGGCAGAGGTAGGTGGATCTCAGTGAGTTTGAGGTCACCTTGATCTATAAAGCAATCTCCTGGACAGCCAGGAATGATACACAAAGAAACCCTGTTTCGGAAAAAAAAAATAGAGTGAAAATTTTATAACAATTTCAAGAGGTCAACACTATAATTATCTCCCATTTTATAATGAAGAAACAGGCACAGAAAGGTTAAGCAGTTCATTTAAGTGCTAATTCTTGCTAATTAGTGACCCAGTTGGGATTTGAACTCTGACTTTTAGGTGCAGAAACCCACGATCTTAAATATTATATTGGATTGCTTCTTCTACAGAAATTGATTTTTTTAAATATCCAATCCTAGTTTTCTTTGACTCTTGCCTTCTTTATCACAAGGATTCACTGAATTGTGGACATTTATTATGGTCATGGTTTATTTTAGCGACTATGGTGAGTATTGATAATAATTACATGAAATTTCTAAGTTCCAGCAACTTGATGTGGTTGTGGGTATCTGTACTGAAGATGGGAGCCTAGTAGTTTAGAGAATTCAAGGAAAATGCTTTAGACTCAGGAAACAAGTGGTAGAGTTGGGATTTGCTGTTTAACTATTTGACAACAATATCGACACACTTAAATATTTTGTAATAAAACTTAATTCTCCATATGTCCATTTTAAAGACTCCAACGGTGAGCCTTGAGACTAGGTCTATGAGGAAATTCATTTCTCCCATGTTTTCTTCAATCTCACAGACTCAGAATTGATGGGGAATCATTGCCAACCAATTATCTTTTTTAAATTGATTTTTATTGAGCTCTACATTTTCCTCTGCTCCTCTCCCTACCGTTCCCCTAACCCCTCCAACATTTAGGTTGTTTCCAGGTTCGGGCTATGACAAACAATGCTGCTATGAACATAGTTGAGCACATGTCCTTGTGGCACGATTGAGCATCCTTTGGATATATACCCAAAAGTGGTATTACTGGGTCTTGAGGAAGGTTGTTTCCTAATTTTCTGAGAAATCGCCACACTGACATCCAAAGAGTGTAGCTTTCTGGGACCTGGAGAAAAACGGCACATGACCCAGGTTCTCTCTCTGTCTCTGTGGTTCCCTCACACCACAGCTGAGCTTGGACTTCTCGTTCCTTTTTCATGAGTTTTTCCCTTACAACAAATAAAAGTATAATTGTTTTAAATTTTAGCTAGCCTGCTTATTTCCTGAGTCAAGCTAACTTCAACACAGAATTATAAATCAGATGCAAAGAATTGACAATCAAACTTGTGTTCCAGCTCAAATTCAATGCTTTCCTTTAAAAGGTTCCCCATTCCTTTGTGCAGATTCAAATACATTTAGCCTCCAATGAAATGCCAGAACTATAAAAGCACCAAAAACTTTAGGCTGTTGTCCTCAAAGAAACCACTACGGTTATCTGACATCTTCTAAACAAAAATGATCACAAATTATATAAACT
The DNA here is from genome assembly GCF_982192425.1 of Myodes glareolus. Taxonomy (NCBI): domain Eukaryota; kingdom Metazoa; phylum Chordata; class Mammalia; order Rodentia; family Cricetidae; genus Myodes; species Myodes glareolus. The sequence goes on from NC_142031.1 coordinate 94,305,982, forward strand.
TCTCTAACTCAATGCAACAGTGGAAAAAAAGCTCAAGCCCTGGTTCTGCTTCTGCTGCCTATTAACACTACATAATTCTTTGAACAACCCTGAAATCAAAAGACATAGTCATAAAACTGAAAAACTCTGGGATCAGTGTCAAGAGAAATATTCTCCCCTGAAAAGCTGCTTGCAGAATAGAGAAATCGCTACAATGGATCACATAATTAAATAACAAAAGCATAATCAGAATAACTATCTCCAAAAATCTGACTAAATTAGGCCATATAAAAGAAGAAAAGAAAGCCTGGAGAAGTAATTTTGGTTGAGGACATAAAATTAACTAAGGAGCTGAGGAACTGTTAAAGTCCAAAAGCCTGGTGTAATGACGAAAGGAGTTTAAATTCTTGGCAAATTTTCAAGACACATAAAATTAGGGCAGTTTCTCCTAACCGATTTTTAATTACAACAGCATTTTATTCAGAAGTAGCTAATTTTTTTAACCTACCATTGTATATCCTGCCGTTAATTGGAGATCCATTACAGAACACTTGGTTCCCCTATCGCCACTCACCTAAGGGTCTAAGGCAATGAAGACATTTAGAGCAGAAACTAAAGGCAGAAGCTCACTGAGGGACAAGTGGAAATAAAGGATTCAGAGAAACAGTTGGCTAGTGAAGGAACAAAAGGAGAGCGGAGAAGGAGGGAGAAAGGGAGATAAGCAGGCAGATAGGCAAGCAGGAAGGAAGGGAGGAAAAGAAGGGAGGAAGGGAGGGAAGGGAAGGGAGATTTTTCTCTCAAGCCACACATCTCTTGTCTCAGCTTGGCTTCAGTAGAAAGCAGAGCATGGGACAAAGGCTCAAGAGCAATATTTTATCTGGAAATCTGACTTAAGTGCCAGAAATGAGGTATAGAAAACCAGAACAAGCAAGAGGATTCCAAGAATATGTGGTGGAGCTAATTGGCTAATACTACTTATGGGAAAGTAGTTTGAAATCTCTCAGAATATATGTCTGCCTAAAAGGAAGCCTAGAATGAAGAAAATAAGAAATCCATCCAAGGCATCTCCTCTTTGGTAGAGGTCCGTATCCAGCAATCAAGCACACACACACACACACACACACACACACACACACACACACAACACACTCACCACACACACTTCAGGATTCCATCTGTGAGTGCCAAGTGGCAGCCTATGAGCGAGATGATAAAGGGCAGGCTAGAGAGACTGTCAAGGAGCTCCTACCTGAAGCACAGCATCCACAGAAAATGTCACTGTAGCAGTGGCTAGAATAGAAATGCACCACACGGAATTTGAATGGTGCACAAAAGGAGCCTGATGAAATTGCCATTATTATCCAAGAAATATTCCATCTGAATCCAACCAGCTGTTTCATAAAAGTTTTGTTGATTCAGAAAATTGATACCAAAATCCAATGTCTCCTTGATAAAGTTAGGGTGGCATTTCAAAATATTTATAAATATTTATTATACTAGACTCTGATTTTCTTCTTCATAGATTTTTACATCATTGAAAACTCTGTTTTTTCTCTAATAAAAATTGAATCTCTTGCAGGTGGTGATGACACACACCTTTAATTCAGCACTCAGGAAGCAGAGGCAGGCAGATATCTGTGAGTTTGAGGCCAGTTTGGTCTTCAGAGTGAGTTCCAGGACAGCCAGTGCTACACACAGAGAAACTGTTTGGACAAGTCAAAAGAAAACAAAAATCCCACAGGATCAAATCCTGCCTCCAGCTGCTTGTTGTTTCCTGGATTAGTCAAGATATCTTCAAGGTGATTAAGGTCACCTAAGTAGGTGACCTCTTCAAGGTGACTAAAGTTACCTGATTGCAAGGCCAGTAGCTATCTCTCTGCTTGGAACCTTATTGGGCTGGCACAGTTAGAGAGCTTTTATGAAGCACTCATCCTGGCATCTTCCCCAACTTGCTCTGCTTATTGACTTTAGTCTTTCTCTCCAGCCTGGCTTCCTTTCTCTTCTCTGTAAAGGTCTGAATGTCGGAATTCCCTGAAGTGAGGATCACTTTCACAGTGAAGTGATCACATCGGTATGTCTCCCCACCGCAGAAAGTTCTTTCCCTATCTCTGACTGTGGTAGTCTTCTGTTACTGGGACAAAAATACCTACGAAAAACCCTCTTACAAGAGGCAGGGCTTTGTTTAGCTCACAATTTTAGAGATTCAGCTCAATAGTTCTATTGCTTTGGGGCCTGAGGTAGAGAAGCAAGTTAAAACCGGGTTGGAATAGAGTGGTAAAAAGCACGTTTCCTAGTGACAGGCAGGAGATAAATATAGGGTAAAGAGGACCCAGGCTCTCAATAGTAAGAGCATGACTCCAAAGACCTCACTTCCTTCATCTTGGCCCCACCTCCAAAATGATCCTTCTCCTCCCATGGCACCATGGGAAGCAGCCAAGCATGCAGCATGTGACGTTTTATGGATATTTAAACTCCAAACTACAGCAACTACCTGCTACACACCATTGACTGTCTTCTCTTTGTGGCCCAATATTAATGCTGAATCCATCCTTTCAACTGCCCTTTCTAACTGAATGTGTGGCCTTTGAAGCTGTGTCTCCTTCCATACCCACTGTAAGGGAAGCCAACTTGGAAACTTCTAATTGCAAGTGAAAAAAAGAAGATCTGTTCATTTCTGGAAGGGCTCCATTCACCCAGAGCTAACCAAGGCTTTGATTCAAACCTTATTTTATCTTAGCATATTTTCATGTTTGCATAATTACGATGTGTTTGAATATACCATACACTTATGCTAAGTTTTGAATTTTGAATTTTGGCATATCTTGTCATTCTCCACTCTCTTGAAATAACCTCCTCCCTGCTAGCTCCCCACTAGACAATCCAATATAAAATGCATTTTTTACATATTTTTTCTCCATGTTAATATACTTACATATATTTATGTATGCACATATATGTATGCATGGCCACATATAGGAGACAAGGGATATAACATGTAATAATACGTAGTAATACCTTAGAAATACTTTTTAAAGATTTATGTTTAAAATATGTAGATATCTATGTGCATGTATGCATATGTGTATGTGCATACATGTGTGTGAGCACATGTGTATCTCTAGGCTAACACATGTGAATGCATGGTGTGGGAGGTACTTCTGTCTGTGTGTTGCTTTTCTTGGTTAATAAATAAAGAAACTGCCTTGGCCTGTTGATAGGGCAGAATTTAGGTAGGCAGGGAAGACAGAACTGAATGCTAGGAGAAAGAAGGCAGAGTCAGAGAGAGGCCATGGAGCCACCAGAGCCGGATATGCTGAATCTTTGCTGGTAAGCCACTGCCATATGGCAATACACAGATTAATGGAGATGGGTTAAATTAAGATGTAAGAGTTAACCAATAAGAAGCTAGAGCTAATGGGCCAAGCAGTGATTTAATTAATACAGTTTCTGTGTGGTTATTTTGATTCTAGGCAGCTGGGATGAACCAGCGGCCACCTCTCTCCAACAAATGCAAGTGCCTGAGGGCATTCAGAGGGCATCAGATCCCCTCAGCCTGTAGTTACAGGTGGTGAGCCACCTGACTTCAATGGAGGGAACTGAACTCTGGTCTTCTGCAAGAGCAGCAAATTCTACTAATCCCCAAGCCTCTTTCCAGACCCATGGAAATCTTTTAAAGCAAAACAGAGTTGTTATTCATCATCTTCCATGGACTGGAAACATTGAAGCTTACCTATTTATTTGTTGCTGAGTTTCCCCCAGTTAAAAGCTATATTATTGTAAAGAACTTTGTAGGCAACACCTGCATAATGAAACAGATCTTTTCACAGAACAGATTATCTAAATGGTGATTAACACCGTTACAAGGGTATATGTCTTTCATTATAGATGCTAAAACTTGCCCTCACAGATTTCTCTTAAATGTATGAACATGCTATTTTTACCCACTCCCAGAGGCAACTGATTTCATGTTTATATCAGTACTTCCTATCTGAAAGACATAAAGCGAATTCTACCACTAAGTTCATTTTTCTTAACGACTAATACATTTGTATATTTTTTCATTGTGTGTGTGATTACAGATTTTAATAACACTATTATCTCTACATTTGTCAACAGTTTTGATTATTTATGATTCTCTTTTATTTTTTTAGTTTTTATGAGATATAGATAATATTATCATTTTTCCTATTACATAATGGCATAATGTCCCCACCCCCATTCATTATTAGTTTATTCCCTTTGTTCATGGTTTTTTGGCCATAATGGAGAATTTTATATTTTATTACTCGATTAGTTCACTCTTTTATTTTACAGCTTCTGTCTGTTAGAGTTGCTACTAACAAATGGAATGTTAACATATTCTTCTTACACAGACTTGGTTATATTTTGTTTGTGTCATTTGCTTTTGAGTGTTTGAGACAGTATTTTATGCCACCCAGTCTGGATTTGAACTTACAAAGATGACCATAAACTCTTGAGCCTCCTACCTCTAACTCTCAAGCCCAGGCATTATGGGTGTGTACAGCCACACCAACACGTACATATTTAAATGTGTATCTATATCTGTCTGGGAGAAGCAAGTTACCCAGGGTTTAGTACTAGATAGTTACTTAAACTTGTCTGTGTGTGTGTTTGTGTGTGTGAAATCCAATGTTTTCCAATAGGTTAAAATATTTCCCTTGCCATATTTTAATGGGTCTTATATACAAGATTTACTCTAGATCCTTCCCACTTTCTACTTATACTTATGGATTCCTATGACCAAATCATAATGCCTTGTGAAAGTAGAATTTCTCTTCAATGATATATTCTGATTTTCTAGGGCAAGTTGCTTCTCTTTATTTCTCCCTTGGGTATTTTTAAAGGTTTATTCTTATACATAAATTTAATGATCATTTTTCTTAATATAATTACTAAGAATCTAGTAGAAAATATATTAAATATACATTATTTGGAAGAATATATAATTTAACAGAAACCAAATCTTCTAAATCAAGACCATATTTTATTTAGCATCAAAGATTTCTTACATCTGTGTTAAATTTGTAAACAATTCATTATATTTTACTATTAGAGAATGGCACTCAGATTTCCCTTTTAGGTGGCAAGTGCACTTTCCTGAATCCCTCTCTTATATGGCTACAGATTAGAGTTAGCCAATATTAAAATTCTATGGGGTTTTAAAAGGAAAATTAATTAAAGCCATTTATAAAAAAAACAGAAGCCATTTATCTCTGAGCAGAAATATCAGGCTAGTCCATATGATATTTGTTCTTCTCTCATCTTCTTCCAACCCCTGGCCCTACTGACCAATAGGAGCAGTCACCACTGTTTCATTGTGACCTCACAGAAGTGGACGTGAAGGGCTGGCAATTATCTATTAGCATCTGCACAGCCTTCTGTAGTCTTCTGCACCAGTTTCTTTCATGATTCCAGCTACCCATGGTGGGGATGTCTCATTGATGCTTTCACATTCTGTTCCTTCAACTTTCCTTTGCACACTATTGCATCCCACCTACCATGTTGAGTCCTGTTTAATACCTATTACAAATTTTTCTCTCAGAAATATAGTAGTTCAACTTCCCTGGTTAAAACAAGTCTAGTGATTACCATTTTTCTCTTCCCAGCAATCTTAGATTTTATAACATATATGTTGTGCTGTACAATTTTACCAAGAAGAAGCGGTAAATTTATTTTTTGATGTTTGTACATGTTCATCTCTTCCTTCTTTAAAATTTTTCTTTGGATACTGGAGACCAGTTTGCTAAAACTTCCACTTAGATTAATGTAAACAAGAAGAAACAGTGTTGGCGGAGACTGCTTGGTCATTCCTGGCCACTCAGACCCCAAATAATCACACTGAAACTATATTATTTGCTGCAATACTATTTGCCCAATAACTTAAGCATATTTCTAGCTGGCTCTTATATCCTAAACTAACCCATCTTAATTAATCTGTGCATCATCATAAGGTCGTAATCTACAGGCAAAATTTCAGTGGGCTCCAGCAGAGGCATCTGTCTCCTGTGGCAGCTACACGGCTTCTCTCTGGCTCCACCTTCTTTCCTCTTCTATTCACTTGGAATTCCCACCTTCTTCTATTCTGCTAAGCCACTGGGCAAAACAGCTTTATATATTAACCAATAAAAGCAACACATATACGGAAGGACTTCCCACACCAAAGCAGTACTCTGTGTGTGAGCAGTCCTAGCAGGTAAGAAACCCACTCCTGTTGGAACCTGATGCGGAACTTAACTGACGTCCCGCCCCTTCATGATCCCTAAACTTCATGGCAGGTAGACCATGGCATAAGTTTAGCACCTTGATTTCTTGGGACAAGTCTGACAGTCATGCAAGAATGCTGCTTTTATTGTTTTCTAAACACAAATAAACAAAAACTATTTCTACTGCTCAAGACCAACTGCACCAATGTGCAGTCTCTGCAGTCAAATAAAACTGAGTGGAGAGGGTCCCCATGTTGCTTTAAATCTCTCCTGTCTTCTAAATTTTTTTTCAGTTTTGAACAAGTGATTTTCTGATTTATACTGGCATGATCAATTTTAGCTCTGCCTGCCTGTTACTGTGTTCAAGGGTGAGTCTTGGCTATACAGTAAGGTACAATCTCAACTAAAAAGAAAATAAAATAAGAAAAAGAGTAAGAATGAAGGAAGGGGGCAAGTATAGAGAGGAAAAGAAAGAGAGGAAGGGAGAAAAAGAAAAAAAAATTTGATAAGAAGAATTATATGCAGTATCCAAACAGCAACTTAAGGATTCTGGCAATGTTGTCATGAGGGAAGAATGATGTCATTGGTACATAGAAGTGAAAGAGTAAAGGAAGTATCAGTACAAGTCCAGTGAACTAGAGGGTTAATAGTTAAATTTTCCTATTTGGACAGTCTATTGAAAAGAATTAAAGTGTGATATAAAACCTATCAGTGCTTAAAATTATTGAAACTACTTAATCATTTCCTATCCTTTATAAATAAGTATGTGGTACATACTTAAATCCTTTCATAATCAGGTATTATTATTATTCAGCCTATCATCTGGAAACTACAAAGCCATTAAATGATATACACATAGACTATATAGATTACGGAATTTAACAGTTACAGAATTAAAAACATATTCTGCGTAGATTATACCATAGAAATGAAAACATCAAAAATTATTTTAAAGATTTACTACTTAAAAGAAACATGTTTTTCAATGGGATTGCCCAAATGAATCCTCTAAATAGTTCTGCTAACTGAACAGATTATTTTTAATCCTTATAAGTATAAAGACATTAAAACTTAAAAAAAATGTAATGACTAAATTAAAGTTACATACAGGTAAGAATTGAAATTCAAGGAATGTTCAGTAAATTTTTTTAAAAATGAAGAATTTATACCAGACCCCTTCAACCTAGCAGTCCTCTGATATTACAGCTTTTTGCCCTTTTACTCAGTATAGAGTATCTAGAACATTTCTTAAAAGAATTCACTGTCATTATTTCCTGATTCAAAGAAAAATATTATTTTCCTGACTCTATAAACAATTGCAAATGAATATGTTCAGACTGTGTGTGTGTGTGTGTGTGTGTGTGTGTGTGTGTGTAGCTAGAGGTCAAGACAATGCAGAAATTGACAATTGCAAATATGCACCATTTTCCAGAGCTGAAGAGAGAAAAGACAAAAGAGACAGTGAGCTGAGCCCCAGGCCAGGAAAACCTTACAAATATCAGAACCTACAGCTTTCAGCAGGGAGCTGGAATCATAGAGTCTCCCATCTCAGACCAAGATGCACTGGAGGCAGAATGGGAATCGAAATGCCTCGATGACCCAGACTTCCAACAATTCTTCATTTGAGTGAAAGAATACCAGAAAAAAATCAACAGGAGAGAGGTGAGGAACAAAGCTTTGAAGGTGTTAGTTTAACTTCCCAGTGACAAGGTAAATATAGGGAGACCAGTAAACATTGACCCCGAGGTACATTTCCAGCAGAGCCATATGCAGAAGGCAAACCCAGAGCCTCAGTTTGCTCCAACTCACACATAGTGTCTTCATGTCTGATACATATAACTTACAGCTGTGTTTCAAATAAAGAATCAGAATATAATAGAGTAGCTACTAATGAGGAAATTTTCTTTAATGTCCGTAAACCAAGTAGAGTAGAAGAGAAAAGATTCAGCTGTAGTTGCTAGGGCAGACCGCTGAGAACAAAAAGTCAAGAGATGATTGAACATGAAGCCTGCAACAGTCTTCATCAGAGGTGGAGAATAAGATGTCAGAGGCATGAGAGCTAATTTATAAGAACTCCTACAAAATGAAAGGAAAGAAGGGAAGTAGTCAGTGTATGGTTAGAATTACCCTCCTCTGTAGACAGCTGAAATGTCCTGGGGGGAGGGATGACAAAAGCAGCTCATCTCTACAGAGAAGGTGAGGATTCAGGATGATGTTCTTTAGCTTTATTTTCTTTAAAATCTTACTTGTTTCTTGAAGATGAACATTACCCATGAGTGCTAAGTGTAAAAATTCAGTACAAAGATTTGAACGGTTAAGGCCTTCATTACACCCTTGAACACTTCTCCCCACATTAACCTCTTACTGGTGTGTGCCTATTGCCTTTCGTAATTTCTTCTACCTAGGTTTTAAAGCATCTTTATAGGCAATAAACACAAAGGGTGATTTGTCTTTACATTGCAGTTTTCACGTTGTGTTTTGTGGAGCCCTGACCTACATGGGCAACATGTGATCATATTTCTTTTTCTTTTTCACTTGTTTCTGCCTCTTAGGTTAGGGCTTTTTCTAGTCAGTAACTGCAACTCCATTGTTACCAGTAGCGGAAGGACTACAAGAGCCACAGACTGAGGAGATTCTGTTCCCTCAGACAGGGACTGTTTCAAAGCTAAAGGGAACTTATCTAAATCTCTGTCCCTCTCCAGAACTCAACATTCAAAGGTTGAGGTAGAATCCTGCTCCTGAGACAGGCTGAATAGGAAACAGCTCATCTTCTCCCGTTTCCCAAGAAGTTTTTGCGGTTGTTTTTTTTTTTTTTTTTTTTTTTTTTTTGCCCCTCCTTAAATACCCTTCTCCACCTGGCTCCTCCCTACAACTTCTGGTCAACTAGTTGCTGACTCAGCTTCCTGACCAAAGCTGAATTTTACTTAATCAAACACATCTTTACATCATTAAACAAATGTTCCAGAGCATAAAAAAGTAACACACCTTAAAATAATATTCTATGACATGATTAGGCTTTAGACTTTCTTAATAACAATCATTATAGAAGTGAGACAGAAATCTAAACTCCAAGTGATTTTCAAAAGTATTATACTTTAAATATATATATATCGGAGGTTTCTGGAGTTCTTTTGAGTCATTAAAGCAGGTCAAGAAAGGGTACAAGAGTACAAAATTTCTTTTCTCTACAAATATCTTTGCAATCATTCTACACACTAGATTTCTTCTATTAGTTCTTTGGGATAATATATTTTGAAGAAAAAATGTTAGATAATTAGGTAGATGATAAGCAGATATGGATAAGTGATAGGCAGATAGATAACAGAGAGACACATACATACATACATACATGATATAGAAATAGATAAGAGATAGATAGATAGATAGATAGATAGATAGATAGAAAGATAGATAGAGATAGATAGATAGATAGATAGATAGATAGATAGATAGATAGATAAGATAGATGATTGATGAATAGACAGTTGGATTCATGGATGTATTACCTCAAGCTATTTCATTGGATCCTGTAATCCTGTCTTCTAGTCTTAACTTGTTTCCATCTTAATTTTTTCTTATCAGATCCTGAATCCTTTGTACATGCTTCTAGGTATCTTCAACATACCTATATTTTATTTTGTTCAGAAAATAGCATTTGGTATGATACAATAATTTGGTTTTCTCTTATTTTTAATATTTCTCAAAGTTTGTTGATGGCAACTATATCCATATATTCTGTAAAAATCACTGAACACTTGTAATGGTCCAGGAATAACCATGACATCTTCTAGTCACCAAAGATTCAAGATCAAATTAGTCACATATATGCAGGGCTAGCTACTACCACTCACAGTACTTATACACATCTGAAAGCCTGATCACATTTCTTTCTTTTACCATGACTTGTGTTTCATAAAAGACATGACAAAAAGTCTCATTGAGAAAGAAATAAGAATAGATATTGAAGCCAAAAATTTGATCATTCTTTCAGTCACCTGGTCACGGTATATTAGTATGTTACTCGATGGATCAAAGTGCTCCTTTATCTGCTTCATCACAATCAGATCTTTAAATATTTAAAATGTTATTGAGGTTATTTTGTATTGTAAACTTTCAAAGTTGCTTCTACGTTTCTTGGTGTTTTGGGTGTTTATTTATATGTCATTCATTCTGTCTTCTGAAAATGACCTCAGAATAAATGTATGCACATGCTTTAAGTGTTTCTTTTCTGCAAGGTGATATGTTATATGACTTGTGGACAACTCTGTAATAAGCAAGACACAACAGTTACTCAGTATTCATAAGAACTATATAATAATATTAGAAAGGAAAATATTACTTCTTCATATTTGAAACTAAAAATAAATTAAAAAATATTAAGAAACTTTTATTCTGTTTTAGTTAGACACTCTTTTTGTTTGTATATGTTTTTTGAGACATGGTTTCTCTGTGTTGCCCTACCTGTCCTGGAACTCACTCTACAGGCTCTTCATGGAGGGGAGCAAGGAGCATGCAGACAGACGTGGTGCTGGAGAAATAGCTGAGAGGCCTACATCTTGCAGGCAATAGGAAGTCGACTGATTCAGTGGGTGATATTCCAAGCATAGAAAACCTCAAAGCCCACCCCCTTAGTGACACACTTTCTCCAACAAACTCATGTGGTGTAGGAGGTTCTTCTGTCTATGTGTTGCTTTAATTGGTTGAATAAAAAAAACTGCCTTGGCCTTTTGATAGGGCAGCCCTTAGGTAGGCAGAGTAGACAGAACTGAATGCTGGGAAGAAGGGCAGACGAAGAGCCTCCATGGAACTGCCAGGTCAGACATGTTGATTTTTTTTCTGGTAAGCCACGACCTCATGATGAACAGATTGTTTTAAATGGGTTAAATCAAGATGTGAGAGTTAGCCAATAAAAGGCTAGTGATAATGAGCCAGGCAGTGATTTAATTAATGCAATTTCTGTGTGATTGTTTTGGGTGTAAGCTAGCTGGGTGGCTGGGACCAAAAGCAGGCCCTCTCTCCTTCAACACTCATGTTTTCTCTCCCTATAAGATTATGGGCATGGAGAAAAATACATTTAAATTGCCACATCCTCTAAGGAACAAGTCATGGGCTTTTAAGAAAACAAAAAATATATCATTATATCATTTTCCACATTTAATCAATTTTCCATTGCTTTGCATCATTTAAATTTCTTGCATATTTTGAATATTAATCTCCTATTATGTGAAAAGATTTCAAATATTCTCCCACCCTGTAGGTTGTTTCTTCATTCCATTGGTTGATTTGAGTTACTCTAATAAGAACAAACAAGTGTTGAAGAAACAAAGGGCTCATCATCACTAACCATCAAAGAAATGCAAACCTGAATCCGTAAAAAGATATCATCCCATTCCTTTTTAGAATCAGTGTCACCAAAAAGACATGCAATAATAAATGATGGTGAGGAATTAGAAAAAAATTGAATGCCATAGTTGGTAGGGGTGTGTGCTAGTAGCGTTCATTTAAAAAGTAATACGGGGAATCCTCACAGAAGTGGCTTTGAAAGCACCCTATGATACAGCAATCCTTCCAGCCCAAGGGTAAAGGCAATGCAAAACATACACAAACAGGAATGCACACACACTTTCTTATACAAAAATCTCATTAACTGCAATATGGGTTGACCTGAATGACATCATTTTAAGCAAAATAAGCCATTCACAGAAAGATAAATACTATAAGTCATCATGTATATGTGAAAACTGAACACTGGGCTTTACAGAAGTACAGAGTAGAGCAGTGGTTATTAGAGCTGGGAAGTATGTGGGGAAGGACAGTAAAAAGATGGTTAATAGGTACGAGAACTGGGGATGCAATTTAATAGAAGGAATGATTTATTATATATTATATACTAAAATATTCTGTAACAGATAACAATTATGGAAAACAATTCACTACACATTTCAAAATAGTTATTATACTAAATGTTTAGGTCAGGTTATGGTGGTAAGCGCCTTTAATCCCAGCACTTGGGAGGCAAAGGCATGTGGATCTCTAAGTTCAAGGACTGGTCTACAGAGCGAGTTCCAGGAGAGACTCCAAAGCAACACAGAGAAACCCTGTCTCAAAAAACAAAACAAAACCAATTCATATATCCAGTACAAAGAAGTGTCATTATTTGAGATAATGATATGGCAATTACTCCAATTTGCTTTTTAAAGATTTATTATCAAAGTGTGTGTGTGTGCGTGCGTGTGTGTGTGTGTGTGTGTGCACATGTGAGCACAGAACTCAGAAAATGGCATCAGATTCCTGTAAGCTGGAGTTATAAATGATCATGAGCCATCACCTGTGAGTACTGAGAAACAAATTGAATTCAAAACTCAAAAGAGAAAAAAAGGAATATCATTCAGTTGTAAGAAAGAATGAAAATTTCATGAGAAAATGGACTCAGAGTGTCAAATATTATGTAATATAACCTCAACTCAAAAATAAGAAAAAGCATGTGCTCTCTCATGCTTATAAGTAAACAGATGTAAGGAAAGATGAAATATAGACAAAAGGATACATTACCCGTGAAAGAGGATATATTGCTAAATGTTTTATAGAATCAACTCATATTTTTTATATATTTTTTCTTTTTTTCCTGTCTTTTTTTTTCTTTCATTGTGGAGGTGGAGGTGATAGTGACTGAGTCTATTAAAATGTGACTGTTAGCAAAAATACAAAATTTTGAACACAGTTTCATGGCCTCTGAGTGGCCGAAATCTGAAGTTCAATGAAATGCATAAGTTTGGGACTTGGCAAGTATCAGAGTGCCTACCTTAAAACAAACAAAAATTAAAATTTAAAAAACTCTATTCTGTTCATTTTCAACATAAACACATCACTATGGAAAGTGTATGTGTGTCTGTGTTAATTCATTTGTTTGAGATAATTATTTTATGAAAAATAAACATATGAAATAATATGGGCATGCATTAAGATCACAAAGTATACATATATTAAATCATGATGCATTTATTGTGTTTATACAAATTTTATTCATCAATTACACTTCCGTGAAGCTGAATGAACCATAATTGTGTATGTATGACATTCAAAATCAAGTCAATGACAGAAAGTACGAACCAAATATTCTGCCATTGGCACATAAGTTAAGAACCATTTATAAAATCTACATTTAGAACTTGATTCTATTTTATTGTTTGTGGTTCTCTTATATTATTTTACTCCTTTGAATTCATTATGGGCAGAATTTTCTTTCCATCTATTGATCATTGTCATAAAATTTGATTTAAAATACCTGCTTAGTTCACACATTTTGCTCATATTGGAGTCAATCTTTGTCGACCACCCTTCCTCTATGGGATTGATCACAGCATCTTAGATCTTCCATGTGAATTAATTAGATTGTTTAACAAACATTTTCTGGGGAGGAGGTTAGAACCTATTATCCTCTTCCAAAGAGTTCCTCTAACTCTTTCCTGATTGTAAAAGCCAGGTAACATTGTGGCATTAGGATATGTACCCTATCTTCAGAATAGTAGTTCAGTGCTCAGTTGTTTGCTTTGGTCCTTAGCTTGGGAAAAGTGTGAGACTTGTCCATAAACAGAAAAAGGGATCAGTCAGAGATCTAGGCAACATTTCTACTTGGAATGTGGGGCTTTCTTTTGCTATTTCTCTATTCACTGTTGTTCCTTTCTATGTGATCACTGTGTTTGTATAATCCTAACTATACAGTCTAGTTTTTTAAGGCAGAAAATTGTATAATTTTCTATGTGCATCCTTCAGTCTTCTTTCTTTGGCCCCAAAACACTAATGACAGCTTATTCTCATACTTCAGAATTGTGCTGATAGGGAGCTCAACAGTTATATGAGTCCTCTACAAAAACTGCTCACTCTTGATGATTTCAGTCTTTACTTTTTAAAAAAAATCTTTTTTTTCAACCCTAGCCAAAATTTGTAGCAGGCGCCAATGGGAGGTTGATTTGTTGGTAGTTTCATTAGCAGTATAAGAAATAAAAGTCTCTAATATGTTTTAAGTTATTAGCTTCAGGCGAACAAAACATAAATGTTTTAAATGTGAATATTTTAGGTCACTGTACTGTCTGTAGGTGTGTGTTCCTGTGAGTATGCACATATATGTATAAGCATACGTGCATGTGAAAGCCACAGGTTAACATGACATCAAGTGTCTTCTTCAATGTCTTTTTAATCTTATTTTCTGAGACAAGGCGACTCAGTGACCTTGAGTTCAGCAATCAGTCTAGTCTGAGAGGCAAAAAGCCCTAGGGAACCTCCTATTTTTACCTCCCCGGCAGGGAGGTGAGCTGCTGAACTTTTTCACATGAATGAGGGAGATTCAAACTCAGAACGTTATGTCTACATAACAATCACTTTGCTTACTGTGCCATCCCACAACCCCAACCTCTCCGCACCAACCTGGGAATGTGAAACAGCACAGTTGTGAAATAAAGAGAATCAGTGTATAAGGAAGCTCTTTGTCTTTGCTATGTTCTGAGTATAGCAAGGAGTTCAAACAATCCTTTATAACCGCGCTCATATTACACACTTGGCAATAACTTCTAAGGCCATGAAGGTAATTATTTTCACATGAGCACCTTTTAGAGGAAAAAAATGAAAGCAGCAAGAAAGTGGGGGCATTGGCATTTGTATCTGCTGACTCATCTCAAAATGTTTATTAAGTTGATTAAATGTAGCTAACTTTCTGCTGAGTTCAAAGAAGAAAAGAAACCAGTATTTTTTCATGATCATTCTTTAAGCACTTCAAGGAAAGTAAATTCAGTTTCTTTATCAAGAACCAGTAAAGGGCCCTGCAGTCCTTCACCATTCATATACCCAAATGAGACTGTATAGTCCTTGTATTGGTCTATATGTCAAACTACAGAGACCTTTAAACTGAGGGTAATATTTCGATTCTATAGTACCTTAAAAGGAACTCAGGTGAAGGTTTATTTGCAATGTAACAAAATATGACTGTTTTAATCCTTTTTTAATGACTGGTCAAAAATCTTCAAGTTCTCTGAAGAACACACTGTTAGTCTTCTGCTGCCACTTTAAGAACTAACCACGCCCACCCCAGCCACTTTGGACCTCCTCCTCAGCCATCTTCTCTCTGGTGCGTGCATGTGTGTATGTGTGTGTGTCTTTGTTCTCTCTATGTTTGTCTATGTTTTTCTTTTTTTAAGTAATAAATATCTAGCTTTATGTATAGCCTTATGTCCATTTACTCTGCTGTCCGCCGCATCCAGCCGCCTGACTTTGCTGCTCGCCCGGGGACCCTGACTCCCCTCGCTGCATGATGCTGCCACTTGCAGCTGCTCCGTGAGCTGCCCCGGACATCCCAACATGGTATTATTTTTAAAAAGAACAATATTTTGGTGCCGCGGACTCGACAGATTCACCCGCCAAGGGCTGGTTCCGGCTTCACATATCGTCCGGGACTCTGAGCTCCAACTTCCCGGATTGAATCGGACCGAGGGCCTTCCTCAACCCCGCCAACTGCCTGGACTCCTTCCTACAAACAACACCGACTTCTAATTGTAAGTTTCCTCACTCCAGCCAGCTTATCTGAGCCTTTTTAACCCGGGATTGACCGTCCCTCCTGGTGTTTCTGGGCTTGGGGAGGGATACTTCGCCCCATCGCTGGCATACTGCTTACATCCTGTTAAGCCTATGCATTCCCTCACCTAGTGGCCCGGGGCCTCCAGTCGTCTTCCTCTCTTATTTCATTCTGTTCTTCTTTCTCATCTTTCTCATGGAAAAGGCTGATCCGGTTTGGCCTATACCCCCCACATGTGGATTGAGGACGCTCACCCACATGTCCTGGGTGGTCGATTATTTGCATCTCACCTAAACGGGGAGCCGTTCCCCATAGGCTCGAGATGCCATGGTTTTTGAGGGATTTTCACGGTCTTGACATGGAAAAGCAAGTCGTACCAGCCTAAATATGCCTTAAATTGTCTGTTTATGCGGGTTTTTCACGATTCAGACTCTGCATAACAACCAGGCGGCCCCCGGCTTTTAAAATTCCAGCGGTCTTTTCATTCAAGCCACAACATGTGGCCGCCGCCATGTTCATTGGCGTCAGGTGACTTTATCGCTAGATTCACTGAGAGCCAGATCACGTGACCAGGCCCTCCCACTGTTATGTATGTCCCGCTTTCCCCTCCCCCTCCTCAGTGTTCACTGAAATCCTCTCCTTAGCTGTGATTACAGGTGTTTTGCATACTGACATGCTTTCTGATAGGGCCCATCAGAGAGCATGCATTCTGCCTAATTCCTGTTCGGTCTTTCTCTATGTATGATGATTGTTCATTTCATCTCGTTTCAGACTACAAAATCATAAACTGGTATGTACTTTTAAGCTGTTTTCTACCATTGTCAGTTCTGCCACTAATCTTAATGTTACAAACAGTTTTTTTTCTTTCTGTCTGTCTTTTTACAAATATGGATCTTACCTATTAAGAGTCAATACAGTCAAACTCAAACCCAATCTTCCAGACAGATTCTATATTGCAGCTATACCTAATAATCAGCCCTCAACTGCTCAGAGATCTGAGGAATGCGATATTTAAATGTTTAATTATTTAAAAAACTTTTCAAAACAAAAAGAGACAGGTTGGCTCCTAGCAAGCACTCTGTTTCCTCTGAGAAGACAGAAGACCAATGTCCATCTGCAGTTTGCTTCGACTGCCAAGCGCTGACCATTGGGCAAAAACTGCCTTTCACCTAAACTGGAGACCTCCAAACATGGACAGGATCACTGGAATCAACAGTCTAGCTGCCCAGGGTCAAGGTAGGCCTGTCTTCCTAAAGATTTCCTAGTCCACAGGGTCTTCAAAAGCCTGACTGGCTCTGCGCTAAACAACAAAGGTCAAATGCAACCTTCAGCGACCAGGGAGGACCAAAGAGTAGCTCTAGATGCCAACCAAGTAAGTTCTCTGTCATTTTTTAATCAATAACTCAAGTAAAATCTTATCCTTCTCAAAGATCTCTGACAGTCTGATAGCTAAGAGGTTTTGCCAGGTTGCTTCACCAAATAAAAACAATATATATGTCTAAAACTTCTATTTCTTATGAGTTCCAGGGAGCCGAATTAAAAAACCCATCGTAAACAGGTCAGATACAAACCTCTCAATTCCCTGGTCCTAAAAATTTTTTCTCAATTTAACTTTGTCCTCTGTTCTGCCAAGACCCTAACCAGGTACAAGGGACATTTCCATGCCACAGACACCTGTCCCGTCGGGAGCAGAGACCAATTATGCCAGGATGTGAACACCCAGCTTCTCTCGGATCTCCCTTCCCCCCCAAAGACGACGCCCACAAATCAGCCGGAAGCAGTCTTGAGAATTCGCTGCCCCAATTCCTTCAACCTGTAATGTCTAACCTTCTACTTTTTATTATAAAAAGGATCCAGGAATGTTAGTCTTCTGCTGCCACTTTAAGAACTAACCACGCCCACCCCAGCCACTTTGGACCTCCCCCGCAGCCATCTTCTCTCTGGTGTGTGTGTGTGTGTGTGTGTGTCTTTGTTCTCTCTATGTTTGTCTATGTTTTTCTTTTTTTAAGTAATAAATGTCTAGTTTTATGTATAGCCTTATGTCCAATTACTCTGCTGTCCACTGCATCCAGCCGCCTGACTTTGCTGCTCACCCGGGACCCTGACTCCCCCCGCTGCATGGTGCTGCCACTTGCAGCTGCTCCGCGAGCTGCCCGGGACATCCCAACATGGTATTATTTTTAAAAAGAACAATACACACTGTGATTTTTTTCCTCTCATTTTTCTAATTAGCATGAAGAGGTCACTGTGATCTTTAAATTTTCTATGAAGCAGGATGCACAGGGCCTGCATAGAGTAGCACCAGGTCATTTGCATGTATATTATGGTTTCTAGTTTAGTGTTTTTGTGGGATTCCTCAGTGCGGGAACAAGTGAGTCTCTGTTTCTTGTGCCTTCTAGCAGTATCTTTTCCTTCTGTTTGATTGCTTTGTACAACTCCTATGTACTTATTTTATTTTACTATACTGTATCATATTACACTATATTATATTATGATTGTTATTCCATAGAAGCCTTTTTGTTTTCTAATAGTAGACAGAAAGTGGGCAGATCAAGAATGGAAGGGAGGAGGAGAGTAACTTCAAGGAGTAGAAGGGAGGGAAATCATAATCGTGATATATAATGGGAGACAGGGGCACACAGGAAATATTGGAGGGAGGAATGGGAAGAAGGGACATAATGTAATTCTAATTTAATCTTAAAGACTTTCAATAAGTATAAATAATTAATCAAACAGTAAGAAACATTCTCAACAGTTAGAAAAAAAAAAACTTGCCTCCATCAGAATGGACCCTCCTTGGAAATTCTCCCTAAAGTCTCTTTCAGACACAGAAAATCTCTCATTTTGAAGGTTGAGTCTTCGTAAGAGTCAAGCTTGATCAGGGTACCTGAGGAGGTACATCCTCAATCCCAGGAAACGCAAGTTTGTCTCCCGTCCATCCCTCCCCACTCTTCACTCCACTGATGGTCAGGATAGTTCAAAGTTGTCCCTGGATCTCCAACGTTCATGTGACCATGGGAGGCATGGCATCTGTGATAGAGGCATTCGAGACTGATGTCTGATTCAAATATTACTAGCTAGAGACGTTGGGTTTTAGAATTAAATAGGGCATGATTCTGAGTTAGACAAGTGGGAGATGATTTACACACAGAAGTCTGTCTAATCCCCCAGAGTACCTCAAACAGCTACTAAAATACAACTAACTAGAGGCCCAGGTCTTCATGAACTACGGTAACTCTTTGACCTTCTAAATTTCCAGACATTTATTACTGCAACTCTTCTCTTCCTGACTCTCCTATTACAAGCTGTCTTCCCCATCGAGTCAGTTCAAGTCACTCATTTAGTTTCATATTCTTCTTGACACCCAGCCAAGGATATATTGTTTTACCAATTTATCAAACTATAATGGCAAGCTAACACCAAACCATACATTCAATATTGACTACCCTGCCACCTCTGTAATGATATGAAATAATGAAATCAGGGAAATTTTCTCTTTTGTATACTGGAAAGTACATATAAACAAAAACAAGTAGAGAAAATAAAATAAGTAGAGGAAACAAAATAAACTGAAATATAAGCAATAAAGAAAACACAAAAGGGGAATCCTAAAATTGAAAAATTTAGGAAAGTGAAAGATAAGCTTCATCAACAGAATACAAGACATGAAAGAGAGAACCTCAGTCATGAAAGATACAATTGAACAAGAATACATTTGTCAAAGAAAATGTTAAATCTAAAAAATTTCCTGACACAAAACATCCAGGAAATCTGGAACACTATGAAAAGACTGAACCTACAAACAATAGGAATAGAAGAAAGAGTAGATTTCCAGCTAAAAATGGTCCAGAAAATATTTTTCAATAACATCATAGAAGAAATTTTTCTTAACCTAAAGAAGATGTCTACAAAGGTACAGCAAGCATACAGAACAACAAATAGATTGGACCATAAAAGAAAGTCTATTCACCACATAATAATCAAAACACTAAACATACAAAAGAAAGAGAGAATATAAAAAGCTGCAAAAGAATATGACCAAGTAGCATATAAAGATAAACCCATTAGAATTACACCTGATTTCTCAATGAATAATATAAAACTCAGCAGGGCCTGGACAGATGTTCTACATACTCTAATAGACCACAGATACCATCCCGGACTACTACATTCAGCAAAATTTTCAATCACCATACATGGAGGAAATTAGACATTCCATGACAAAGTGAAATTTTAAACATTATCTACCTTCAAATCAAGCCATGCAGAGAATGTTAGAAAAAATTCAAATGGAGGAGGTTAACTATATTCACAAAAATAAGACAATAAATAATCTCGTACCAATAAGATTCTAAGAAGAGAAATACACACACACAAACCACCACCACCAATACCACCACCAATCAACAATGAGAACAAAATAACTAAAATTAATAATCACTAGTAACTGATATTTCTCAATATCAATTACCTCAATTCTCAAATAAAAAGATAGATATTAGCTGGACATTGGTGACTCACTCCTTTAATCTCAGCACTTGGGAGGCAAAGGCAGGCAGATCTCTGTGCGTTTGAAGACAGCATCGTCTACAGATCAAGTTTTAGGACAGCCAGAGTAAAACAAAAATAACCCTATCTCAAAAAACCATAATAACAACAAAACTGATTAACAGAATGAATATGAACAAAGGACACATTCTTTTGTGGCATACAAGAAATACAGCTCAACGTCAAGGATAGACATTATCTCAGGGCAAAGGGTTGGAAGAGGATATTCCAAGTAAATGGACCTAAGAAGCAAACTAGTGTAGCCATTTTAATACCTAACAAAATAGACTTCAGACAAAAATTAATCGAAACAGATAGGAAAAAATAATACATATTCCTTAAAGAAAAAAGTTCATCAAGATGGCATTTCAATTCTTAACATCTATGCCCCAAACACAAGGCCATGCACTTAAATAAAAAATAAAAGAAAGGAAGAAACACTGCTACAGCTTAAATCAAATAATGATCCTCAAACACTGATAATAAAAGACTATGCCATCCAACTCTTTACCCTCAGAAATGAACAGGTCATCCAGACAAAAAACTTAAACAGAGAAATGCTGAAGCTAACTGACATTACAAATCAAATAAACCTAAAAGATATTTATAGGACATTCCACATAAACATAAAAGAATATACTTTCTTCTCAGTACTTCAGGGAACTTTCTCAAAAATTGACCACAAACTCAGACAGGATACAAAACAAGTCTCAGTAGATAGAAGAAAATTGAAATAGCTCCAGGCATCCTATCAGGCAACCATGAATTAAAGATAGGTATCAACAAAAACAGAAAGCTTACAAACTCATGGATAGTGAACAACTCTCTACTGAATGAAACATAGGTCAAGACAGAAATAAGGAAATTAAAGACTTGCTTTCAAGAATTCAATGAAACTGAATGTACAACATACCCAAAATTATGGGACACAATGTTATGCTAAGAAGAAAGTTCATAGTAATAAGTGCCTACATAAAAAAATTGCAGATGTTTCATACTAATAACTTAGCAATACATCTGAACTATCTAGAACAAAGAGAAGTTATCATACCCAAGAAGAATAGAATGTAGGAAGTAATCAAACATTGCTGAAGTCAGTAAAATAGAAGCAAGGAGAATAATAGAAAGAATCATTGAAACAAGAAGTTAATTCTTTGAGAAACTCAGCAGATAGACAAACCCTTATTCAAACTAACTAAAAGACAGAGAGAGAATATTCAAATTAATAAAATCAGAAACAAGAACCAACATCAAGAAAGTCCAGAGAATCATAAGAATATATCTGCATTCCACAAAATTGGAAAATCTACAAGAAATAGATAATTTTCTCTAAAGGCACAAATAAAGGAAAGCAAGGTCAGATAAACAATTTAAAAAGACATATAACCCCTTGTGAAATAGAAGCAGTCATTTAAAGTCTCTGAACCAAAAAAGAAAAAACCAACAAAAACAAACAAACAAACAAAAAAACACAAAAAAATGCTCAGGACCAGAGAATTTAGCAAAGTATTCTACCAAACTTTCAAAGAAGAATTAACACTAACACTCCTCAAATTTGTTCCACAAAAATAGAAATAGAAGCAACATTACCAAATTCATTTTATGAGGTCATACTCACCATGATACACAAGCCAAACAAAGATTCAACAAAGAAAATTACTGACCAACTTCCCACACGAACATTGATGCAAAAATAATCAATAAAATGCTTACAAACCACATCAAAGAAGATCATCCACCATGGTCAAGTAGGCTTTATCTTGAGATACAGGGAAAGTTGAACATATGAAAATTTGTCAATGAAATTCACCATATAAACAAACTGAAAGAAAAAAAAAACATGATCATCTCATTAGATGCCAAAAATGCCTTTGGCACAATCCAACACCCCTTCTTGATAAAAATTTTGGAAAGATCAGGGATATAAGGGACATACCTAAACATAATGGAAGCAATATATAGCAAGCCAATAGCTAATATCAAATTAAATGGAGATAAACTCAAAAAAATTCCACAAAACTCAGGATCAAGACAAAGTCCTCTTCATATCTATTCAGTATTTCACTTTAAGTTCTAGCTAAAGAAATAAGACAACAAAAGAAGAATCAAATTCTGGTTGTGGATGGCAGTAAGTGCAGAAACTCACAGCTGATCAAAGTCTCTATCATCTGTCTACCAATCTATCTATCTATCAATCTATCTATCTATCAATCTATCAGTCTATCTATCTATCTATCTATCTATCTATCTATCTATCTATCTATCTATCTATCTATCTATCTATCATCTATCTCCCCCCTACACCCAGGTACCATCCTGTGAGACGAGGCAGAGAGTTTGGTAAGAGCCAGAGAACGAAGAGCATCATCAAACAGTATCTTCGTGTCTTCTGGAAAAGTCAGGGCTGCTGGACTCTCAAAGTCCCAACACCTGTGTTTTCCTGCCCAAGACTCACACAAAACCAAGTCAATCAACATTGTAGCACAGAAGAACTTGAGGGGCAGCAGCTCAGGAGTCTCCATCACTAAATGGGATACTATTGATAGTTGACAGCTGCTCTGGCAAGGAGAATCAGTTTTCTTTAAGGGCGTTACCTCAGGTGCATCAACCAC
Source organism: Myodes glareolus (assembly GCF_982192425.1). NCBI lineage: Eukaryota > Metazoa > Chordata > Mammalia > Rodentia > Cricetidae > Myodes > Myodes glareolus. Next base: position 94,328,910 of record NC_142031.1, read on the forward strand.
TATTTAGTGAATGGTGTCTTACCTGTAAGTATAAAGACAGCACAAAATAGACTCCTTCGGTTATTGAAATAAATAGAATGTGGAAATGAAACTGGATTAGAGAGAGGAGATGTATCTGAGTGGAGTTGGTGGAAAAGTGGGTGGTGAATATGATCAAAATGTATTGTACTAAACTCTCAGAATTAATGATGCATCATTATAAACACTTACACTACACCTGTAATATTTGTATAAACTGTGTGGTTGTTTAAAAGTTAAGAGTTATGTATTAAATGAAGCAATATAACTTTATTTAGTGATAATGAAGATGTGCTACCATCCTCCAAAAAAAGTTCTTTTTCTCCACAGGAGTCAGATTGACAAACCCACAATAAAACGGAATTCCAGAAAATTCCTGCCTTTATACAGATCTACTGCCAGCTTCACACATCTTTATTTTATAACCTTTTGGGCTTGTAGATACATAACTCACTCACACACACAGAGTGTGTCATATGTGTGTGCAGCGTAATGTGTTAAGTGAGTATGCTTTATGAGATGGCTAGCTAGCACATGTATCACCAGCCTCAATTTATCCATCAGAAATTATTGTTTCTGCATTTGCATCTGTATTAATATAGGCTACACCCTAATGAGATGAAGTTTTCCAAAGAAAATAAAAGCTAAATTGTGAAGCACAACCTTCAGAGAACCACAGAGAACTGTGTTAGACACTTGAGTGGTTTTCTATTTAGGTTAATGTGGCAAAGCTAGCTTGTTGCTCACAAACCCCTTTTCCTTTCCTCCTGGGCTCACAGAGAAAGAACATTTTCAGAGCTCTTATTGGCCTGGATTCCTCAGTGACTACATGGTGCAAATTCTATCCTTCTATTACCATTTCCTCTTGAAATGATTAAATATAAGTTTGTACTTTGAAATCCACTGAGAATTTATTTTCCTGCCATCGCAGCTACCATGACCAAAAATGGGTGCGTTCACTTCATGTCCAACCTGGAAGGCAACCACAGATGGCTACATAAAGTCTAAATCACCTCGGAGTGAAGGATTTACAGATAGAACTAGCCATAATGTTAATGTGAGCGGCTCTCTTAAAGGATCCAACTTCTCTTGGTTGCAGTAGTGGAATCACTCCTTTACACCCATCTATCAAAAGTCCCAGTCCAAGAAGAGAGTAAGGATGGGTGGAAGGAGAAAGAGGAGGAGAAGAAGAGGAGGAGAAGGAGGAGGGAAAGGAGGAGCAGGAAGAGGAGAATGATGACGAAGATGACGAGAAGAAAAGAGCTCTCTGTCACACACAAAGCACTCTATGCCCGTCCTTTAGCCTCTGTGGACTACAGCTTATTATCTTTTGGATGCAGAATGTCAGAGATAGTGTACTAAAAAGCATACACTAAAAAGAATTTTATTATTTATACTAATTCCAATCAGAATTGTGAATATGACCGCAAAGAATCTTGAGTAGTAAGAAAGAAGGATACAAGAGAAGAGGGTAAACCTCCAGATAATGCACCACCGGTGAACAGTTCAATTCCCCCTGAATACATTACTCTTCTCACTTCAGGTGATGACCTTTCTTCTGCAGCCAGTCCCTTTCCCTGTGTGAGATTCTCCTTTTCACCACAGATCACTTCAGAAACTCTGCACTCTCATATTTTCCTTATTCCAATGATCATTTGTTTTCCAACCTAAAAATAGAAGACAAGAAAGATATATTTCTTATATTTATACTGTTATAAATTTAAGGTGCATGAACAGAGGTCAGATTACAAACTGATAAATATAATCAGATAATAAACTGAAATTTACTTGTAATTATCAAGACACTAGCTTAGGTGCCTCATTTTTACCCATTTTATTAGTTTATATTACAAAAGACAGTATAAATATTTGGGTACTGAAATTTGTGATTCCCTAAATTGAGGTGAGCTATAAAAATAAACAAACACCTGTTTGTTTGCCTCCATAAGTGGTCAAATTGAGGTATCCTGGCAAAGTAAATCCTTTCCCCATTTCTTTGTGTGTCAAGACATAATCAGGTTAGTAGAGAGATGCTGTTAATAAATATTGTCATCATTAGGTTCATCACTAGATTTTTACTAAATATCAAGTACCCTCTGGGTCATAGTGTTGTTTCTTATCTTTACAAAAATCCCAATATTTTGAGATATTTATATATTTAGAATAAACTCATTAAAAAGTGAATGGTTGACCCAGTTAGTCGACACTAGAAATGAGATTCAAGTTATCTGTCACCTACATTTTTCTCTAGCCGAAATGTTTTTGTATAACAAAATTTCAAGGTGAGTTCTTGAGATGTTTATTGTAATGCCTTGTTTTTGAGATATCACTATCTGTGGGTTTACATTTAATGTAGACATCAAAATGTCACAAACCAGATGACAAAGTTTTAAAAAGACAACATAAAATAATTAAATATTGCATCTAACTTGATACATCTATGAATTCTTGCTTGGCATAGTATCATTGTCTGTCTTCCTAGTTTTCATTTTTTGCCTACTGGGTTCTTCTCTTGGAAGAGTATAGTGACCAATTGAGCCAACATATTAATCAGCTTAATACTGATAAATCTTACAACCTGTGTTTGAGTGAATTCTATATGAATGGCTTCTTTTGAGAATTCTCTTTCTGGGTATATATAATTGACTTTCCTCTATGGAAAAAAATTAGTCTTTCATATTTGAATCTATGTCACTACAAAATACATCCCTTAAAGAATGAGCAAATAGATGCCTTAAATTGCAAAACTGAGCATTAGAACCTAGGTGAAGACATCATCTTCAAGCCATAGCCATCATTCAGTGCTCTTTCAGAACAACAATGCTCCATTAGATACAATCCATCTCTCACCCAGGGAGACAGGTCATGATACCTAGGAAATGAGGTATTTCCTAGCTTAGTCTCAATATCTGTCCTAAAGCTTTTGTGATTAATTCTATCACCCAAGAGTGTTGTCTCAATTCCTAGAGTGCACTACCTACTCTTTATGGATCCTTCAATTGTTTCTTTTAAACTGTACCTCTTGACCTGCTCAGAGGACAAGCTTTGATTATTTGTTTAACAGTTTCTACAAACCTTCAGACACTTCCAATATACTATACATGCCAATGGACCTCAGCTATTTATGAGCCATTGCTTTATCCTACTCAGTCCAGGGAATGGAGTAAATTCCTAGGTTACCACTCTGCACATGATTCTCTGTGACCAAATTTCCTGCAACTTCAGCTCTATGGAGCCAAGTCCATCAAATAAGAGGAGCTTATCAGAGAACAATAACAAATAGGCACAAGGAAATATACAAGATATTATTGATCTTTGTGTATTTTCCTTTAGCATAGACAATCTGGAGATAAACCTCTGCCAGAAATTTATCAAATTAAATGATAAAGCTAGTTTTATGACATGTAAAGAAATGCTTTCTGGAATTGAAATGATCCTATTTTAGGTTATCTATAAATTTTAGTTTATCTATATCTCTCCTATCACCAAACGTGCATATTTCCTTGTTATCAACTCAAACATCTTCTTCCTTCTCCCTTAAGTAGATTATTTCATGTGAATTGAAAGGAGGAGACAGTAGAATATTTTAAATGAATTAAGGAAGACAGAAGACTCTTCCAAGTGCAATTGAAGGCAGACTAATATAGATTCCCAATGCCCTTGTTTATAAAGCTTCTGTGTTCATAAGTGCACCTCTTAACACTGATTAAATCTCTAAAGATATTACCTACAAGGATGATGAATTACTATTAATTATACTTAGTTGCTATTCCAAAAACATTTAATAACATTTTTATTTTTAATAACAAACAGTCTTAAATCAACAGCTTTTGATGTTAAAGTTGAGAATGTTGATAACTATGTCAAGATTTCTAGTTTTTGAAAAGTGAAATTCCTTTTCTCATAAGTATTTGGCATGAAAAAGCTCCAGCCTATAATTTGCTCTTTGATGCCAAATTTCTTAAATTATTTCAAAACATCAAGATGATTTTAGAAACCATACTGAAACCTGACTGTTCATGAGACTGACAAATAAATATTCAGTCCTTCACTCTCATATTTTTAAAAAAAATCATTAAAGCTGAAATGAACATGTAGGAGATTCTACATTTTTCTAGCTCCTAACTGACTGGATTCCAGCTATCAAGATATTTATAGTGTAAGAAAACATGAGGATTTCACGGGGGAGATTATAGTATTATAAGCTACTTTTAATATTCAGTCTCACAGTCATTGTGACGGTTAATGCTGGTTTTCAAATAGGCAAGATCTAAGATCACCTAGAAGATGAGCCTCTGGGAATACATATGAGGGGTTTCCTAGTTTATCTAGACAAGCAACAAATAGTCATGATAGACAACCTTCTCCACACAGTGCAGAGGACCCTATTGTCTCTGCAAGAGATATGGCAATATGAAGTTACTACACCTCTACTGAAGCATCTGAATTATGGTGACAGAGATGTCCCAGTTTTGACTTTAAGTTCTTTCACTTTAAAGTTAAAATCCAGATGCACTGGACACCAACAACCCAAGAACTAAGTAGTAGCCTTATAGCATCAAGGGCTCCTCCTCCACTTCAGAGGGTTTATTATCCTTCAGTTCTTAGATACAGGGACATTTGAAGAAAAGGCACAGGTCAGTCTACCTGGCTGCAAAAGGATTATATAGGGCTTTTAAATGTGTCCACATAAGACTAAACATGCTAGTAGCCTAATTATCTTTTACTTTACAGTTAGAATCACTATCTAGTAACTGATGGAAGCAGATACAGAGATCCACTGCTGAACACTGGGCTGAGTTCTGGGAGTCCTGTTTAAGAGAGAGAGGAAAGATTGTAGGAGCCATGGGAGTCAAGGCCATGACAGGGAAACACAAAAAGACAGCTGACCTGAGCTCCTGGGAGCTTATGGACTATGAATCAACAGCTGGGTAGCCCGTATAGGACTGACCTAGACCCTCTGCATGTGGGTAACAGTTATGTAGCTTGGTCTGTGTGTAGGGCTCCTAGCAGAGGGATCAGGATCTGTCCCAGACATATGAGCTGGCCTTTATGGAACCTAATGCCTGTGCTGGATTGCCTTGTTCAGATTTGAAGCAGGGGGAGGAGCTTGGTCCTGCCTCAACTTGTGCCCATGGGCGACATGCTCCTTCCTGAGTGGAGAGGGAGGAGGAGTGGATGGAAGAGGGGAGTAAAAGAGGGGTAGGGTGAGAGAACAGGGAAAGAGGAGGGTGGGGAGACTGTGGTCAATATGTAAAATAAATGAAAAAAAATAATAATAAGAAAAACACTAAATATGAACAGTTTACCAGGCAGCTTTGCTCAGTTTTAAAGGAAAATTAAATAAAATTTACAGGAAAATGGATAGATCTGAAAATGTTTTCTTTATTACATTAAGTGAAGTAACTCAGACTCAGAAAGATAATAACCGTGTGTTATCTCCCTTCCACAAATTATAGCTTATGCGTGTGTGAATGTTTATACGTGACAGTGATGTGAACAGCTAGAAATGATAAAGGAAGTCAGGATAGGTATAAAAGAGTTGTTGAGGAAATGAGGGCAGGCCATGAGACAGGACATGGGAAAACAGAAAGGATGCCATAGCTGTAGAAGATAGGAAGGTACAAAGAGGGTCAGAGAGATGGGAGGAAATAGGGATGACAGAAAATCAACAAAAATAGTATTTGCTTGAAAATGCCATAAAGAAGTCCAACACTGTGTGTTGTCACTTAAGTTTTGAAAGAAAGAAAGAAAGAAAGAAAGAAAGAAAGAAAGAAAGAAAGAAAGAAAGAAAGAAAGAAAGAAATTGACCACCTTTAGCTGAAAAGAATGGTGGATAGTTAAGGTAAAACAGTAAACAGTAAATACTATTTAGTTTGGTTTAACTGCTACATGATTGGTGTTCATTTACTTTAAGGCATTGTGCTATACACCCAAAATTCTTATAACGTTCATTTAGTATTTGAAAGAGTAAGCATAATAACGACAAAATTGCATCAAGCCTTCATCTCATTATTTTTCTGTTTCTGTGATTAAAACCACCATGATCAAGGCTACTTACAAAGGAAAAGTTGATCTGGGCTTGGGACCCCAGAGGGATAGGTATCCATCACCAACAAAGAGGGGAAGTGGGGAATAGAGAGTCAAAATACAGCTGAGAGCGCATGTCTTTCGGCAAACAGGAAGCAGAGGCAGGCAATTCAAAATGGTACATGTCTTTAGGCTATCCAAACCTACTGTCAGTGACACATCAAATTTCCCCGAAACCATGACCAACCCAGGATCGAGTATTCAAATGCCCAAGACTATCATTCGAACTACCGCAAAAAGAGTGTAGAGATTAAACACGTGACAGCCAATCAGCTCTGCACCGATAGCTGCTCAACAAAAATCTTTGCTTCTGCCCAGTCAAATTTGCTCATATTCCAGAAATATTTTACACCTAGCTAGGTAATAACTGCTAAATACTTCACACTATTCCTCGGGTATTTCGGACCAATAGTTTTAAAGAAATATTTTGTTGGACTGTCTGTGCTGAAATACCTTTCTTGTTTTTCCTCACCACACAGATGAATATGTTTTAGAGTTTACTTGATTTCACAGAAGTTAGAATGTTAAAACTTCAATATGAAAGTTTCTTTGTGCTCTAACCCAGATTATATCTTAGTACTTATGTGAGGACTTCCTTTTCTCCATTCCCAAATCAATACACCCTGTTAGCACCTTATTTAGCTTTCTCTAACAGTTAGTAATATATAAGTTCCCACTTAATTAGCAAGTCCTCACTAAAGCCAATAAAATTGTAATCTCTTCCTTCACACCTTGACAAGTGCTTTGTAAATGTAAGTGATCTCAAAAGTAGTATTTGTTCAGTAGTACTAGATGAATAATTTTCAAATATGACCTGGAACCAGGGCCATCGCAGTGACTTCATTAAAGACATGCTGAAGCCAGTCCCCAATCTGGAGTCTGGAAACAACTGTGACTTGCAAAATATGGTGCCCACCAACAATTTCAGCATCCCCTGGAAACCCATCAAAATGTGAATTTGTAGGCCACATCCGTGTCCTATTACATCAGAAACTGAAGTGGGACCCAGTGACTTGTACTTTAGCAAACCTATGGGCCATACTGAAGTTTGAAATCCAGTATAGTATTAAACTTCAACCTCAGTAGGTGCCTTCTTTAAAGTTTCCACAATAGCAGGGTTTTGCGAAGAGTGGTGGGTATTTTTCATTCTGCTTTGATTTATTTTAGCATCAGTTCAAATTCTATTTTTCAAAATGATGGACCAAGAAGAAATTCTCCTGACTTTTTATATAGTCCTTCTCCATGAATATGACTGTTTTTTTACTCATATTCGCCTCCCTGTCATTAGAACAGATTTAGCAGATTTAATTAGTACATCCATTTAATATGCGCTGTAATTGATGAAAATAAATCTGATAAGATTTTCATCTTGTTCCTTGAGATAGTCCGAGTCAATATGATAAGTAGGACTTGAAGAATTGACAATGAATTCTCATGTTTCTCAGAATAAATATATTGATTCTCACTCCCAAACTGTAACAAACATGCTGGAATGGAAATTCAACATATGCAAGAATTTGCAAAATTATTGGTCCCAAATAGATTTCCTAGTGACATTCAAGAACTGTCCTCATAATAGTTGATGGGATACAGCCATCTGATGACACATGCCATGGCTTAGACTCAGTCTGCAGCCTCATTATAGGTACTGCATACAACCGTAAAACTTCAAATAAGGCACCCCCTGAGGCTGGAACCATTTTTCCTATATAATCTATAACACAGACAACAGTACCACACCTAGTGAAATCAACCCAAGGAAATTTGTATTTAATTCTGTTTTTCCATGCATTTAAATATTTTTATGCCATTTTGTAATCAGTTGTCCCATCTAAATTGCCAATAAAGCTATGGTTGGTGAGGCTGTGGTAAGAAAATAAGTGTGATATAATGATTAATATTTCCTCCCTACAGCTGAGCAGAGTCAACAACTTGATCTGGTGATGCCGCCAAGGGTAAATGCCAGCTTTCTAACAAAGGAACACTGATATCCAGAGCCCAATCCCAAGACAGACAAGTGGTAAGTCGTCAGTATTTATTATCTGTTTAAACCAACTAATAAACACACAAAAATTATATACTTTCCAAGGAATGGTGAAGCTTGCACAATGCACTGACCTCCTCTTTTCTGACACTATCTCATGAACAGCTAGTTTCTTCCCAGAAAACCTGACTGAGAAGTGAGTTATCTGTTCACAAAGAAAGGCATATATGGAAAATCCTTGTAATGTCTGCTCAATTTTACTGTGAACCTAGGGGGAAAATCATCTTGAGAAAAGAATTGGGGGCTTAAATGGCAGTTTTTGAACACCATTGAGCTGTATTCTTTGTGGAAGATCAGTGACCTATAGCATTTCTTAGTATTTGCCTTCAGAAAGTAAGAAATTCAGTTCTAATTACAAGTTGTCAGACAAACTTCAAAAGCACTGTCATCTCAGTTCTGTAAATTAAAAGTGGCTTATTCAGCTACAGTGGAGGTGTTTTGAAAATAATGTGGATAATGTAGGTGGCTTTATTTGCATGATTTCCATAGCTGCTTTTCTAAAGTTATGTTGAATATAATTGGTGCTTTTCTGTGCTCAAGAAAGAGTTTCTTCTGAGTTGCATCTTCTAACAGTGGTTGATAATGACCATAGCTTTGGTTCGTTTATCTAAATGCTTTTCAATAAAGATTTCTCAGTAATTAAATTCTACGGACCTAGTTTTCATTTTCTTATTCTGCCACCTATTTCGTCTCCGGGTTTATAATAAGTAATTACATGGGTAAATGATAAAAATGGTCAAAGAGAAGAGTGGAAGTACCGAAGAGTTCAAATAATTTGCATACCAGGTCATTAGTCACAAGCGACAGTTGTCATGTGATCATGAGCTGAGCCCTCGAAATGCAATTATAGTATTACCCCAAACCACCATTTCCCACTCATTAGAACACAGGAGTCCTTTGTTGAAACACACTGGAGTGCTTCAGATTTGAAGATTTCCTTTAAGTCTATTCACTAATGAGACTCATTGTGTTGTTGCCATTTCTCTAAAACTCTTCTGAAAACTTTAGTTGTGTCACTAATGAAGACCACTATTTAACTTTTAAAATACAAGTCCAAACCCGAAGCTTAATGTGAACTTTCTTAGATATCCAATTCCTCCAACGCTGTCAAGAGTCTTTATAAAATTAATTGAGTCATCAAGTATATTTTAGCCCCGAATACTGTACTAGGAAGTGAGGATATAAGAGTGAACAAGACACACATGCACACTGCCAACAGAACTTTTCTGAAACTGAGTACCCCACATGGTAGCTACTAGAGACATGGGGCTGTTAGATATTTGAAATGTGGTTTATCAAACTGGGATGTGTTTGTAGTGACAACATTAATCATATTTTGAAAACTTGCCATGAAAAAAAATGTTATAAATTCTTGTGCCCTTCTAATTTCCAGGAGGATCTACATATGTTTTTCTTTGGGTTCACCTTGCTATTTGGCTTCTCTGGGCTTGTGAACTATATAGGCTTAATGTCCTTTGTTTATGGTTGGAGTCTACTAATAATTGAGTACATACCATAATCATCTTTTTGGATCTGGGTTATCTAACTCAGGATAGTGTTTTCTATTTCCATCCATTTGCATGCAAAATTTAAGATGTCAGTGTTTTTTACCACTGAGTAGTAGTCTAAAGTGTAGATGTGCCACACTTTCTTTATCCATTCTTCTATTGAGGGGCATCTAGGTTGTTTCCAGGTCCTGGCTACTATAAATAATGCTGCTATGAACATGGTTGAACAAATGCTTTTGTAGTATGATTGGGCATCTCTTGGATGTATTCCCAAGAGTGGTATTGCTGGATCCTGAGGTAGATTGATTCCCAATTTCCTGAGAAACCGCCACACTGATTTCCAAAGTGGTCGCACAAGTCTGCATTCCCACCAGCAATGGATGAGTGTTCCCATTACTCCACATCATCTCCAGCATAGGCTATCATTGGTGTTTTTGATTTTAGCCATTCTGACAGGTGTAAGATAATATCTCAAAGTTGTTTTGATTTGAATTTCCCTTATCGATAAGGAGGTTAAACATGACCTGGACATTAAACCTATAGTTCACAAGCCTAGAGAAGCCAAATAACAAGGCGAACCCAACGAAAACATATTTAGATCCTCCTGGAAATTGGAAGCAAACAAGATTGCTGGGCAAAAGTTGGGAGCATGGGGGTGGGAGTGAGGGAAGGGGAGAGGGAGAGAGAGAAGAGAGAAAGGAAAGACTTGAGAGAGCTTGGGGAAGTGGGAGGGTGGAGATAGAGGAAGGGCGGATATAGGAGCAGGGAAGAAGATACCTACATTAAGAGAGCCATTTTAGGGTTGACAAGAGACTTGGCTCTCGAGGGGATCCCAGATGTCCACGGGGATGTCCTCAGCTAGGTCCTTGGGCAGCAGTGCAAAGAGTACCTGAACTGGCCTTGCCCCACTATCACACTGATGATTATCTTGAATATCACCATAGAATCTTTGTCCAGCTAAGGATGGAGATTGAGACAGAGACCCTCATCAGAGCAAGGAACTGAGCTCCCAAGGTTCAGTTGAAGAGTCGAAGGAGGGAAAACATGAGCAAGGAAATCTGGACCAGGTGGGGTTGCTCCACCCACTGAGACAGTGTGCCTGTTCTAATGGGAGCTCATCAAATCCAGCTGGACTGGGACTGAATGAGCATGTGATCCAACCGAACTCTCTGAATGTGACTGACAATGAGGACTGAATGAGAAGCCATTGGTAAAGACACTGGAACTTGTTTCTACTGCATGTACTGGCTTTTTGGGAGCCTAGTCTATTTGGATGCAAAGCTTCCTAGTCCTGGATGGGGGTTGGGGGGCTTGGACTTCTCACAGGGCAGGGTTCCCTGCCCTCTTTTAAGGAGAGAGGGAAAGGGAGGAGGGTGAGTGGGGAAGCAGGAGGGGAATGGGAGAAGAGGAGGAAGTGTAAATTTTTGAATGGGAAAAAAGAAAAAAGAAAAAAAAGAAAAAAATTCTTGTGAATTCATTAGCTTTTCATATGGTAAATTTTGAATAAGTTGCATTAAGACATAGCATTGAAATAAATTTCATCTAGAATTTTTTCTTTTTAATGTAGCTGTCTAATGGTTTGAAATTTTTTTAATTGTTTTTGTTGAGCTATATATTTTTATCCACTCCCTTCAACCCTCTTCCATGGTCACCATGCTCCCAATTTACTCAGGAGATCTTGACTTTTTCTATTTCCCATTTAGATTTGATCCATGTATGTCTCTTTTATGGTCCTTTTTGTTGTCTAGGTTCTCTGGGATTATGAATTTTGGACTGATTTTTTTCTTTGTTTTATGTCTACAAACCACTTATGAGTGAGTACATATTGTATTTGTTTTTCTGGGTCTGGGTTACCTCACTCAATGTGATGTTTTCTAGATCCATTCACTTGCCTGCAAATTTCAAGATGTCAGTATTTTCTTTTCTGCTCTGTTGTACACCATTGTGGAAATGTACCACATCTTTATCCATGTATTTGTGCATCACATTATATTTGCTTTCTTTATTTTTACTTTGGGGGTGCAGGTCAGTGTCTTATATATTCACAACTGCTCTCAAACTCTCTATGTAGCAAAGGGTCCTCCTGTGTCCACCTCCTAAATGCTGGAATTAGATGTGTGCAATACAATGCCAGGTTTATTTGGTGATTAGTATCAAGCCCAGGTCTCTGTGGATGCTAAGCAAATATTCTATCAATGGAGTTGTAAGCTCAGTCCCTCCCACTGTATTTCTGTAGGAAAATGTCTTTGTAAAATCTCAAACAAAATAAACCACTAAATAAGGTAGTCACAACTAAAAGTCATGTTATGTAATGTAAATACCAAAAGAAGCAGTGCTCAGAGGGGTCAGAAAGGTTTTTAAAAACCAGAGGACCAGAAAGTCTGCTGCAAGATCACATCATCTAATGGTAATATGAAAGCTACACTCATGAAATCTCAATACTATAACTCTCTAAAGAAGACCTGAATAATGATGATACCAGCTGACATACCAACATTGACAGGGAAAATTTCACATGGACTTAACCCTACATGAAGAGCTACAGGTAATGAATGACTACTCAGAGAGGAAGAATTGATCTTTCCCCAGAGATAAGCTGCCTAAGTGATTATCCAGCTATACAATGTGAAGTGATCAGACCTAAAAGTTAGACACACAAGCAAAAGAAATGCACTCAGCATGTTGCATGTATATGATTATTTGCATATGTATGTTATAATAAGAATTTATAAATAAAGCTGTGAATTTGAAAGGAGAAGGAAAGAAGGAGACATGGAATGGGGTGGAGGGAGGAGGAAGTAATACACATGTATTTTTGACTTTTTTTAATTTAAGATACTTGAAATTAGAGTGTATAAATAATAGGACCCATTGAACCCAAATATAATCTTGCTGTGACTAGATGCCTACCCAAGGATGATATATTGAATGATTGGTTTGACTAACTTACTAAATATCTTTTGGTATTTTTTGGCATTATTTCAGCATTTAGGACCTTGTATTTCAAATATTTTAATTTCATATTTTAATTCAGCAGCACTAAGGTAAGCAGTGTCTCTCATCTTGATATTCTCATTATATGTCAACATCCCTGACAAATACAAAGTTCTTCATGATGAGCTTTCTTTTAAAAGAGAGAATTTATATGGGGGCTTGCTTATAGTTTCAGAGGGCTAGTCCATGACCATCATGGCAGAAAGCATGGCAGCAAGTAGACATAGCACTGAAGATACTGGATGCAACACTGAGAGATTATCTCCTGGTTTGCAAATTGGTCACACACACACACACACACACACACACACACAGAGAGAGAGAGAGAGAGAGAGAGAGAGAGAGAGAGAGAGAGAGAGAGAGAGATCCTGATCTACAAGTTGAAGACAGAAGAAGAATCTGGAAAACTGGAAATAGCATGACGTTTTGAAACCTGAAAGCCCACCCCCAGTAATACACCTCCTCTAACAAGGCCACATCTCCTAATTCTTCTCAAACTACTCCACCAAAGGTGACCAAGTATTCAAATATATGAGACTTCTGGGCCATTCTCATCCCAACCATCACACAGAGTGTGCTTTAAGCAATGAAATATAACCTCTGGCACACTCCTGGCTGAAGTTAACAACCTAAGAAGTCCTTGTGTTGAAGTAATATCCCTATGCATCATCATATTACCATGCTCACTTTACCCCAGAACTGGAGGTATTTTGCTAGTCACTACTTAAGATATTCAGCATCAGAGAACTGATTTTGAATTGTACTATTGCTAATATCTGATAATCACCTACTGCCTAGATCCATGCTCTTGGAAACCACTCACCTTCAAATATACACATGGCAAGACAGGAGTAGCCTGGGAGTTAACGTGCCAGTAACAGATCCAGTCTCACATCCATAAAGAAATCTGGACGCTGTTCCCGGTATATTTTCATTCCAGTCTAAAGCCTCATATATTTTTGACTGACAGGCTACCAGATGATGAGTCTCCTGTCCCAATATGGTTTATGCGGTCACTTGCTACTGTATCACTTCTTGTGATGCCGATGGGAGGCGGAAATTCATCACAGCAGTTAGTCTGTATGTCAGAAGCTCCAAGGCACCTGGCAGAAGTTAGCATGGCACTTTGTCTTTCCCAGAAGTTTATTCTGTGCCTGCTTTATAAATGGGGGCATGGTCATTGCTATGTGTCTAAAAAGGGTCCTGAAGAGCAGGGATGGGTGAAAGCAGCTCCCGGATGATCACCTTAAGGAATGTGATAGAGTCCTTCAGATCTTGTCTACATGGGATCTGCAAGTAATATTATTAACTTTCTAACTACATAATAAAATAAAGTCGTCTCTAAAACATTAATTCTAATAACTGTCATAGAACTGGAGATGTGACTTGGTAGTAGAATCCCTAGCATGTGCAAAGCTTTGAGTTCAGTTGCCAGTAACACACACACACACACACACACACACACACACACACACACACAATAATCACTAAGAGTCATTGAACTGAAAAAAATTCTTGACTATTTTGTATCCAATAACATATTTAATAAGAATTATATAAAAATTAGCATACAATTATTGGTTCCACGTTGACCCAGTACTTTAGTAATACAAACATACATAAAAATAATTGGAACATAGTCTCCCTCTGTTGTAGTTAAAAGTTAACATGCATTTAAAAATTCCTGAGTTATACAATACATTAACATTTCCAACAGTCTCCAGTGACAAGTTCGGAGAAGGCAGTATTCCCAGAAGAGGGCTTGCTTCAGAAACATCTTTCTAGAACTTCAACGCCTCCTTTTCCAAAGGTTCAAGTAAGTCATGATGACAATCCAGTGTGGTGTAGTCTTATAGTACAGCGACTAATCTGTCCTGAAAGACCTCCAGTAAAATAACACCATTTACCTTGGTGGTAATTGAACTGTGACAAAGACAAGTCTCAAGAGCTGCTCAGGTTGCAAGGGATAAAACTCTTCATGACGTGGAACTAAGATTATTGCATTCTGAAAAAGAAGCTATGTGATGTGGAATACCTCTCTGAAAGAGACATGGGGTGGGTAGCACTGGAACCCTAATAATGCAAGGCACCAGCTGTGCGACAGGACAGTCAAGGTCTTTGGGGGGGCTGAACTGTGAGTTATAGAAACAGACATCCTGGCACTGAGGAGCTCTGGCTCTTGACCAACAGGCATGTATTTTCTGGGATCTGAGTGTATTCTTTCCCACTCTGATCAGGCTTCCCTTTATTATATTTTTCCTAGGAATTTGACATTTCTAATGTCACAAAGTTATTCTTAGTATGTTACATAACCTTTTAAATCTCTGTTCAGTTACTCATTATAATTATCAGTTTATTTTCTGCCATTTCTTTTTTCTCTTTGTCATTATGATCAAAAACACTCATTTTACTAATCTTTTCAAAAGACTATCACTTAATATCATTGCAATTTCCCTGTTTATTTTTCCATTTCAATATTTTCACTTTTTATCGACTTTTTTGTTTTCTTTGTGTTTATGCTATATCTGATCATAAAACCATGGGAGAATAGTTGAGGTCATACTGTTTATGCTAAAAAGTGTATCCAAAGACCATTTAAAGAATACAGACACTCAACGTTCAGATAGAAATGATTCTAAACTGAGTAATGGTTGAAATTCCTCAATAATAAATTACAAGCTAGCCCTAAGAGAGATTTTTAGATCAACTGTTATACACTTTCACTTCTCATATTAGAAGTTAAAAATGCGGAAAATAATAAACAGAATCTCCAAATGAGGAAATTGAGTGAGTGTAGGGCCTGCACTATAGAATGATACTCAAGCTGGGAACTAAGCTGGAGACTTAAAAACATGCAAACAGATAGGCAGAGACACAAGGACACAGGTCATCCTTGATACCAGAGTGCCAAGTTTATTGTGCTCCAGGGCAGCTTATATAGAAACCCATAACTGATAGCCACGCCCCAGCTCTCGGGATCTTGCAGCTGCAGGCCTCATCAGAACCCATTCCCCTGCCATCAGGGTCTCGTTGCTCAGAGCAGCTGCAGGCACAGGTGTTTTGCTCAGTCCACTCCAGCAGGCAAAGGGTCTGAGTCAGGCAAAGAAAGTCAAGGGGCCAGGGGTCTTCAGCCCCCACAAGTGACTATTGACTGATACCTTCATTTCATAGTGACAGTAGTGTATATGATACTATGAAATAGTTTTAATTGATTACAACAGCACACAAAAATACCTTAATTTGACATTATTTCCACAAAGGTAAAAAAATATTTGAAACAAACAAACAAGCATTGATTTTAAACATACAAGACATAGTAATTTACTATAAAAACTGTGTGAGCTATAAACACGAATTACAGCACAAAGTTACCATGAAGAACCCAGAGTGTCCAACATGGGAGGGCCATAATTGGAACTTCAAAATTATTTGTATTGTACTCTTTCTCAGCTAGGTAGTAGATGCTAGGCTGTTTATTACATTATCTGTCTGTGGCTATATTTATATTGCACAATTAATATGTATGAAAGCCCATATCTAAATACACTTTTTGAGAGATATTCTGCAATCTTAATTACGTAATATTATATATTCATCTATTTTCTATTGTAGGAGCCTACTTGTTCATTTTTGGCTGCCCAGACTTGAAAGAACCACACAGAAACTGTATTTATTAAATCACTGCTTGGTTACCTGGGACTCTTGTCTATTTCCAATCTCCAGGAGGATAAGTACTTGATTTTCTTCAGGTTCACCTTCTTATTTAGCTACTCTAGGATCTCGAATAATAGGCTCAAAGACCTTTAATTATGGTTAGAATCCACTTATGAGTGAATACATACCGTATTCCTCTTTTTGGGTCTGGCTTACCTCACTCAGTAAAGCGTTTTCTATGTCCATCCATTTGCATGCAAAATTCAAGATGTCATTGTTTTTTACCGCTGAGTAAAACTCTAGTGTATATATGTTCCACACTTTCTTTAACCCTTCTTCTATTGAGGGGCACCTAGGTTGTTTCCAGGTTCTGGCTATTACAAATAGTGCTGCTATGAACATAGTTGAACAAATGCTTTTGTGGTATGATAGGGCATCTCTTGGCTATATTCCCAAGAGTGGAATTGCTGGGTCTTGAGGGAGGTTGACTCCCAGTCAACCTTGAGGGAGGTTTCCTGAGAAACCGCCACACTGATTTCCACAGTGGCTGCACAAGTTTGCATTCCCATCAACAATGGATGAGAGTTCCCCTCTCTCCACATCCTCTCCAGCATAGGCTATCATTGATGTTTTTGACTTTAGCTAATCTGACCTGTGTAAAATGGTATCTCATAGTTGTTTTGATTTGCATTTCCCTGATCACAAGAGTCCCAGGTAACCTCGGGTGCATGGGGGTGGGTGGGTGGGAGGGTTGTTGGAAGGGGAGAGGGTTAGAGAGAAGGGAGTAGGGGAGGAATGGGGAAAACTCGGGGGACTGAGATGGGAGGAGGGAGGAAGGATGGATATGGGATCAGGGAAGAATATATCTCAACTAAGGGAGTCATTTTAGGGTTTACAAGAGACTTGATTATAAATGGGATCCCAGGTCCAAGGAGAGATTCCCAGATTGTTCTCTGGACAGAGGAGAGGGTGCCTGAACCGGCCTTGGCCTATAACCATACTGATGAAGATTTTGCTTATCACCATAGATCCTTCATCTGGCGATGGATAGCGAAACAGACGGAGACCCACATTGGAGCACCGACTGAGCCCCCCATGGTCCAAATGAGGAGCAGAAGGAGGAAGAACATGAAAAAAAACTCAGGACCGCAAGGGGTGCGATCACCCACTGATACAAGGGGACTGATCTAATGAGAGTTCGCCAAGGCCAGTTGGACTGGGACTGAACGAGCACGTGATCCAACCAGATTTTCTGAATGTGGCCGGATTCTCTGAATGTGGCTGGCCCGGAGCCTTTCTGAAAAGCCATTGACAATGACACTTGCAATTGTTTCCTCTGCATATAATGGATTTTGGGGATCCAGTCTGTTTGGATACTCACCTTCCTGGACCTGGAGGGAGGGGGGAGGAACTTGAACTTCCCACAGGGCTGGAAGCCCTGACTACTCTTAGGGATGGAGGGGGGGAGTGGGAGAGTGTTGGGATGAGGGGCGGAAATGGAAACTTTCATAATTTAATAAACTTTGAAAAAAAATCACTGCTTGGCCTATTAGCTCTAGTTTCTTATTGGCTAGCTCTTATATCTTAATTTAACCTATTTCTATTAATCTGTGTATTGCTACATGGCTGTGGCTATGGGCATGGTTCTGTCTTATCCATTCCTAATGGCAACTACCTGCCATCTCCCTGACTCTGCCTTCTTTCTCCCAGTATTCAATTTAGTTTTTGCTGCCTAGCTCTACTCTTCCCTATCACAGGTCAAGGCAGTTTCTCTATTCATTAACCAATATAACCAACACACAAACAGAAGAACTTCTCATACCAATTTTATTTCTGTAAGTTGTACAAAAATAAACACCATAAGTTCCTAAAATAACCCAGCACTATGGCTCCTGCCACTATATCAGAGCATGTCAACACCGAAACCATCCTGGATAGCTGGTCTCAAAAATTTGTGTACAACTGAAGAAACAAAGGCCTAATATGGAGAAATGTCTCTCTGAAATCACAAGATAGTAGCAGATATGGGCTTGAAAATGTGAACTGCTGTGTCTAAGTTATTGATTATCATAGGAATATCAGTTATTGATATCCATAGGAATATAGACATCTAAATACGTGTTGATTTAAAAGAGATGCTAAAGCATCTATTTTTTTTAAAAAAAAAAAAGCTTAAAATGTTTTAACTAAACTTTAAGGAAAAACATCTGTCTCCATGCCTACCTTGATACGACAATTCAGCTATTGTTAATATTTTATAATTTGTAACACATCCTTAAATTTATTTTCAGAAATAATGATTCTAAAAGTTATTTCCATAAAATGTTGTTCTACCGTGAGATAAATCTGAAGAATAATAAATATTTTATGTATTGCTTGGTGATTCGTTACTTACTATAGTCTAAGGAACTGCTGCACTTGACATACTTTGTTTAAACATTACCCAAAGGCTTGTGGCTATGGCTAAAACTTATCACTTAATACCTAAAAACACCCCAGGAAACACTTTAGATTCACTTTTAGAAATGCTAAGGTTCTGCATTCATTAAACCAACAAGCACGTGGTTGATTAACAGAGGACAAGAGGCAGTAGGGAAGGGCTGGTTTTGCTAGACAGCATAACCCAAGTGCTACTGTGTTTAGTTTTGTAATGCAAGTTCAAGCTGGGTACATGGAAAGCAAATATTGAATATTTGTCTCTGCATTTGACGTATTAAATTGGTGACAAATTATCAATACATGCTGGCTGAGTTCTGCAGATCTTCCACATTTTAACCCTGAATGTGAACAATGAACAGAAGCTGAACATCTGCCCAAGACATGATATTTTATCTGTTCAGAAGGGAGAGCAAGGAAAAGAGAAAATCCATGGTCAGAAAATATATGACTGCTATATGAGTTCAACATCAAGCTAGGACACATAAAGCCTTGTCTAAGGAGATAGGAAGACAGACAGACAGATAGGAGCAAACAAAGTCCTGTGTTATTAGAGCTAAAGAAATGGTGCTAGCATATTCCTCTTATTCAGAACCTGAGTTTGGTTCTCATCACCCACATTACGTGGCTTACAACTAACTGTAACTCCATCTTGAGGCCGTCTTCTGGCCGCTGTAGGCACATGAATTCATTTCCACATACACATAACGTAAAATAAATTCTTTTTAATTTGTATGTGTATGTTTGTTCTGCCTACATATGTGTAAGTACAATACATGCATGCCTTGTGCCTGCTTAAGCCAGGAGGAGTGAGTTATAGCCTCAAAAACTGGGAAGACATATGGTTGTGAGCTGCCTTGTTGGGGGTGGAAATTGAATTCAGGTCCTCTGCAAAAGCAGCCAGTGCTCTTAAGCACTTAGTCATATCTCCAGCCTCCAAATTAAAAAAATTCCTTTCAAAAACAAAGTTAATATTTTAAACTACATGAGTTAATATTGAACAAAAAGAGAATGTCTCAGAAGAGTCTTTGGGCTCATATTCTTGAAACATATTTGGAACATTTAAGTACTAAGAATTGAGTTTTTGAAATTAAACTGAATATATTTTACATTTAGTAGTAGATATTATGAAGTCTGTGGGACAAAGGCTAAGGGTAAGTCTTAAATTTCAAAGGCTTCAACATTGTGATGACAGGAGGTGGAATTGTGATGGTTGATATTGTCAACTTGACAGGACATAAACTCTCCCAAGGAGACAAAAAGGGTGTGTCTGTTGAGGATATCCTAGTTTCGGTGAACTGGGAAGACCTAACCCAAATGTGGAGGCATCACTCCATGGTCTAAATTTTAGAATAAAAAGAATAAACTGAGCTGAGCACTAGCACCCGTCTATCTTTGCTTTTACACTCTAAGTATTGTGAGAACAGCTCTCCAGTGCCTCAACAGCCATGATTTCACCATGATGGATTACCCCCAATCTGTTAGCAAAAATAATTTCATTCTTTCTTTTTTTAAAATTTCATACCTTCTTAAAATGATTTTTTTTTTAGAAGTTTCATCACAGTGATGAGAAAAGCAACTAACACAGAAAGCAATTTAGTTAAATACCTGGGAAAGCAGTCGATCCTCTAAGAGACATAAAACACTGACATTTTAGCAAATAAAACTCATAGGAAGTTTTTGGACACCCTTGGACCTTAAATGAACTTCAAATGTCAAAGGGAAACATTGCAGTCAATGCAATCATTTGTACCCTCATGCATAAAGCTATGTAAGGATGAATGGAAAATTGTGGTGTTAAACATGGTTAGTTATCTTCTATCTCAACACTCATTTTGAGTTTGGAGCATCATGGAACAGCCATTAGCTAATAAGCAAGTGAAAACTAACTGTAATAATATGTGATTTATTATTTAATGGTTGGGATCCCCAAGAGGTAGAGCGCAACTTCCATATCATAGAGACTGAAATGGCAATCACAGATCCTGTATGGGTCTTTGCTCTAACTCTAACCCAAACCATAACCCTACCTGTTATGGTTGTTAGCTTGGTGTTTTTCTGGAACTCCTAACAGTAGAAAGTAGGGTGTCTCTGATTCTTTCACCTGCTCTTGGGGCTTTTCTCCTCCTGTTGGGTTGTTGTAGCACGATTAATAAAAACTCAGAGACAGATATTGCGATTCAACCTGAAGATCAAAGAAGCAAAACGACCAAGCCACTTGAGAGCTCTTACCTCTATGAAATCTTCGGATTGAAAGACAGCATGAGTTCCTGTCTCACCCCACCTTATAGTCTTCCCTAGTGTTGGGATTAAAGGCGTGTGCCACCACCACATGGCCTCTGTGACTAACTAGTTTGACTGCCGGGATTAAAGGAATATGCTGTGCCGCCATTGTCTGGTTTGTGTGGCTGACTAGTGTGTCTGTTTTGCGTTCTGGTATTCAGGCAAGCTTTATTTATTAAAATACAAATGAAATATCACTACAGATTGCATTATCCAGCTTGATATGAAAGTTTATGCCTAGTCTTGTTGTCCCTTGCTATGCCACGTGTGGTTGATATCCCTGGAAGGTCTGCTCTTTTCTAAAGAGAAATGGAGGAGCAGTGGATCTGGATGATAGTGGGAGTGGGGGGAAACAGGAGGAGTGAAGGGAGGGGAAACTGTGGTCTGAATGTATAGTATGAGGAACGAATACATATAAATAAATAAATAAATAAGTAAGTAAAAAAATAAGATTAAATATTTAAGTTGAGAAAAAGAAAAAAACTCTATAGTAAGAAAACAGACAATATGAGACTGGGGACACATGCCATTGGGTAGAGCTCTTGTCACACTTGCAGAGGACTGAAGGTCAGTACAGCCCACATGGCAAACACCTTAATGGACTGCAACTCCAGCTCCAGGACATTCAACACTCTCTTCCAGCCTCCTCATATATCCATGCATATGTGTGTGTGTGTGTGTGTGTGTGTGTGTGTGCACATGAACACGTGTGTGTGCACATGCATACACACACACACACAAGCACACACACACAGAAGGAGGATTTGGAGCTTCTTTTTAAAGTTCTTAGCTTAATATTAACAGTGGCTAAACTTAATTATTGTCAAGTGCTGATGGTTACCTTCTGATAAATACAAAATTCTATATTATTCACTGGGTAATACCATGGCTCTGTGCTGGCTTCTGCTGTATGTAAGATCTCATCTTCTGTTTGAACCCATCACGGACTGTGATTATCATAGACTAACAAGCTACTCCAAACTCTGCTGAAAGCATGGTTTCATTTCTCTTTTAGATCTGGTATTTACATTTTGAAATATTTTTGTTAGGTGTTTCTGTTCTTTGAGGTGCTTTTTATGACATTAGAGTCTTTATAAGCCCTAGAAATATTCTGAAGCTCTCAAGAAATTCTTTATTGTATAAAACTATTTTTGTCACTTTATTGTAAGCCCAGTTCTGATTGTCTTCTAATATATTGTGGTACATGTTTCAACAACTTTATTTTATTGCTGAAAGATGAAAAATATGCATATTTATGATGTATGATATAATATTTATTATTTTATATAATATATATACTTATTACAGGATGATTAAACCAAGTTAACTAACACATTTGCCACCATTAATTATTTGCATGAGGATATTGAAAATATATCCTATAGTCTTTTCAAGTATACATTATTCTAATGAAAGCCACCAAATTGCAAATTGCAAATCGACTCTCTAGTATTTATAGGTCTTTTTTAACCAAAACATCATACCTTTGACTAACATCTCCCTATTCCCTTGCTATCATCTTCTAGTAACCCCAGTAATACACTCAGCTTTCAGGAATCTTCAGTGATTAGATCCCATATATACATGAGATTATGCAGAAAGTGTCCTTTGTATTGGTTTTTTTTTTTTTGACTTTTCAAGACAACTTTGGAGCCTGTCCTGGAACTAGCTCTTGTAGACCAGATGGGTCTCAAACTCACAGAAATCCGCCTACCTCTGCCTCCCAAGTGTTGGGATTAAAGGCATGCATCACCATTTTCCGGCTAATTATTTTATATTTTACTAATTGTTTATTCATTTATTTTACACACCTTCTGCAGTTTACCCTCCCTCCTCTCCTCCCATCCCCTGCCCCAGCTTTTCTTCTACTTCCTTCCCATCCATTCCTCCTCAGAACCATTCAGAAAGGGGCAGACCTCCCATAGAAATCAACAAAGCATTGCACATCAAGTTGAGGCAGGACCAAGCTCCTCCCCCCACATCAAGGTTGGATGAAGCAAGTCAGCTTGGGGATTAAGTTGCCCAAAATCAGCTCAAAACTACTGCATTGTCCAGCAATTCAACTTTGGGTACATACTCAAAGAATAAGAAGTAATCAGGCTGAAGATATATCTGCGTTCTCCTGCTTTTTATGACATTACAAATAGTAGCTGAGACACAGAGCCAATGTATGTCCAACACTGGATGAAGGGATAATGAAAATGCTGTGTACTATAACACAGAGTAATACTTTCCAGTTTTTAAAAGAAAAAGTCCTACTGTGTTTACATATGTGGATCAATCTGGAGGATATTTTCTAAGTGAAATAAGCCAGGGAAATGGCCCAATTTCAGTTTTTGTCAGTTACCTTTCAGAGATGTATTTATTATTTATTTATTTATTTATTTATTTATTTATTTATTTATTTATGTGAATGTGAGTGTGCCTGCTTACATGAATTACTATGTACCGTGTGTATACAGATGCCCCCAAAGGCCACGGGGCATTGATTTTCCTGGGACTTGACTTACAAGACATTATGTCTGCTGAAAACAAATTCTGGATACTCTGGAAGAATAGTGTAACTGTTCTTAGCTAAGAAGCCATCTCTGCAACCCTCAGTTTTCATCTTGAACAATTATGTACCTTTATAACTAGCCTTGTATAGCCATGTATGGATGTCTACCTTAGTAAAAATCTGTGTTCTTTGTTAATAATAAAAAATGTTCTGAAAAATAGAATGGCATGTACTCTTTAATCTAAAACTGCAAACACACTACTTTATAAATAATTAACTATAGCGAACCTTGTGTTTGTTTGCTTTGTTTTGTTTGTTTTCGAGATAGGGTCTCACTCTATAGCCTTGACTGTCTTGGGATTCACTATGCAGACCAGGACATCACAACTATCAACTCTAATGAATCTTAAGAATTGCCATGATATATTTCATTTTACAGTAAGCTCATATATAAGTAGCCACATCATAGAGAATATTTCTTTTTATGGGAGGCAGTAAATAAAAACAAAGCTATATAATTTTATACAAACAGGAAATATGAAAGATAAAATCACATACAGTGTTTAAACAAACTTGACAGCCTTAGTTAGGTGAGTTAAACATACTCTAATGAAGTCATTCTTTGGAGGAGCAGACACAAACATACAGGACAGAGAGCATGAGCCTTGGGAACCAGGACTTTGGAGACAGACACTAAAAATCCTAGATCAGAGTGTATTGACTTGGTGGTTCTCAGCTATGACTCTGGGACTCTGAAAGCCCTCAGGAAGTTCATTTTACATCATAAATGACGTAGAGCTATTTACAGTGTAATTAAAGTACTCACCACAATCTACCTGCACCATAACCTACTTGTTCATACATATAAACAAACACACCATAGCCATCACTGTTCATATTGATCATTATTAACTTACTTTTGAAAACTAAGGAAGAAATAAATATTGAAATATAAAATTGTGAATGATCCAAATAAGCTTCATTTTGCAGTCTGCAGGATATTGACATATGTTTTAAATATAGCTGTTAATACTCGAGCAAGTATCTGACATTATATTTACTGCAATAGTGGTTCTTGCAGCTGGGAACTAAATACTCAGTTTTAATTCAGTGTTTATAAGACCTTAGTGTTGATATTATTTAACTTCAAAGTTACTAGTAGAATATCTCTGTTGTTTCTAATCCAGAGCACAAAGAACAAAAGACTCAAGACTTAATTGTTACTCACATCCTAAATTTCACATCTCACGAATACAGAGAGATTGAGAAAGAACACAGTACTCATTTCTCATCTATAATAGATAGGATAATAGATAAGTTCAGCCTTCAGAGGAATCTGTGCTAATAAAGCTCAATCATTCATTTAGGTGCTGTTCATTCAATTCATCCTATGAGTGGGGGCACTAGAACCAATTCATCTCATAAAAACTGCATATTGAATTGGATCAATAACTCCTTTGGTTCCTTCAGATAAAACTAGCCATATCTAGAATAAATCTAGTCTACTATTCAGTTACAGAATTGCTAATGTAATGTGTAAATCTCCATGAATTGAGGAAAGAGTTCAGATAGTCTCTTAATCCCAGAGAATCTCCTATGATCAGAGGTTAAGTATTCTTAGCTTCCCCACCCCATCCCTCTCCCTTTTTTTGATATGTATTGTTTTGTTTTTTAAGTTTTAGATTTATTTAGTTTTACTTTTTTAAAGATTTATTTATTATGTATAGAGTGTTCTGTCTGCATGTATGTCTACATGCCAGACCAGAAGAGGGCACCAGATCTTATTACGGATGACTGAAAGGAACCATGTGGTTGCTGGGAATTGAACTCAGGGCCTCTGGAAGAGCGGCCAGTTTGCTTAACCACTGAGAAATCTTGCTTACCTTCACCTCAGATTTATACTTGAAAACATCCACTGCACTTGAAGGTGACCTTTCTACTGGTGTTCTCACCTGCTGTGTCCATTTCCTCCACACGGGGTAGTGAAGCTCAGCAGTCACTGGGAAAGATGGGAAGTAGGCAGTAGCTGCTGAAGACCCCGGGCCTCTTGTCTGGATCTTTCCCCAGTGTCTTTCCCTGTGCCACTTCCCTTGCTGACAAACTTTCAGAATAAAGGAGGAGACATTGGCAATGCCTTGGTGCGGAGACCAGAGGGAGTCTGTAACATAAATCAAAAAAATTTTCAAAAAAAACACACAATTATAATTAACTATACAAATGCCCCACTCTTTACCCTGATTGTGGTGCATGTCTTCATTTCCAGGATTCAAGAAGCAGAAACAGGTGGATCTCTGGGAATTCCAGGCCAGCCTGGTCTACAAAGTGAGTTTCAGGAAAGCCAAGGCTATACAGAGAAATCCTGTTTCAAAACAAAACAATACAAAACAAAAAAAAATTGAAAAATTGATATATAAAAAAAAATCCCACTCTAGTTCCTCATGAAAACCCAACACACAGTTGATGATATGTGCTCATATTTCACAGAGAGCACACACAAAGTAGCCTAGAATCAAGGCAACACGGCAAGGGTTATGATGTGCTAGGGCAATGAGGGTTGGGTTTAGAATTAGTGTAACAGATGCAGGAGCTCAGATTGTAAAGTTGAGGTGCTATCTGTACCCAGACATCCCTAGGAGCAGTGGTATGGGAAACACCTTTGTATCTATCTATGTCAAGTAGTGCATGTGGGAGGAGGGAGGGGACCTAGGAGACTTTAGGGAAAGTCTTGTGTGAGGAGAAGACTCAGGCAAGGGGACTGACCCCAGGAGTGACCTCACTTCCTTAACAACGACATAGCAACCAGGCAGCCAACTGACTAGATACAGCCCAGTAGACTCTCTTGTCTTCAGACAAGAGAGAAAGCAGGATGCTGTCCTGTTGTTTTGGGGTTCTGTGAAAGCTCAGATCATAAGAACAGGAAAGGTGGAGGCCACAGTGGAGGCCATGGAGGTGCCTGGAGGTTCCGGGTTCCCTCTTGGCTCCAGCACCTCAGGCCATTTGGCCCGAAAGAAACAAACTTGAGTCAGGGAATCCAGAACCAGGACCATGGAGACCAGGTAACCACTCTGTAATCTCAGTTTTCCCAAATTTCACTCTTGATGTTTGACAGTGTAAAGGTTCAGGAAAATGTGGAATGATAGTAACCAATCATAACGTTGCGGTCGTGTGCCCATTTGAACCATCCACCCTGATCGCTCCTCAGGTTGAAAATGTGTCTGCTGCAAAGGACACGAAGGAGTCCACCCCAAAGGATCCTAAGGAGTGTGCCCCAGAGGAACCTAGGAAGACTGCCCCAAAGGACCCTAAGGAGTCGGCTCCAGAGAACATGAAAGAGTCCCGGCCCCAGTGAACTTTAAGGAGTCTGCCCCTAAGGAGTCTCCCCGAAATGAACCTAAGGAGTCTGCCCCAGAGGACCCGAAGGAGTTCTGCTTCAAAACGCTGGATAATATGGTGGATAACCTGGTAACTTCCCTGCAGAATGGGGACCACAAAAATCTCACTGTCTTCCTGTGCACATACCCAACCTATAACACCATCCAGTAGGTGCTCGACATGCTCTTCAGGGGGTGAGTGTCCAGTTTCAAGCTCAGAGGCCTCAGATCCTCTTGTTTATGGGAAACCTCTGCCTTCCTCTGAGCCTACTTAGTTGTTAGAGTCTTGTCAGAAGCCAGCAGTATGTAGTCAGATACGGCTTCTTCCAGGTTGGACTCTAGGGACTGCTGTGTCCACTGCTGAGACCCTAATGAGTGTGGGTGTCCTCTGCACCTTCAGAAAGCTCTCTATCATTGACCAGTTTTCCTTCTTTTTTTTCCTTTTTTTAGTTTTCCATTCAAATATTTACACTTCCCTTCCCTCCTCGCAATCCCCCCCCCCGCTCCCCCACACCTCCTCCTCCCTCTCCCTCCCTGCATGAGAGGGGGCAGGGAAACCTAACTTGTGGGAAGTCTAAGGCCTTCCGGTCTACATCCTGGCCTAGGGAGCTGTGCATCCATATAGACTAGGGTCCCAAAAAGCCAGAACATGCCGTAAAAACAAGTCCCAGTGCCTTTATCAATGGCTTCTCAGTCAGCTCTCATTGCCAGCCACAATCAGAGAGTCCTGTTTGATCACATGCTTGTTCAGACCCGGTCGAGCTGGATTTGTTGAGCTCCCATAAGAACAGGCACACTGCCTCAGTTGGTGGACCAATCCCTTGCGGTCCTGACTTCCTTGCTCATTTTCTCCCTCCTTCTGCCCTTCAACAGGACCTTGGGTGCTCAGTTCCTTGCTCTGATGAGGGTCTCTGTCTCTATCTTCATCTATCACCAGACGAAGATTCTATGGTGATATTCGAGACAATCATTAGTGTGATAGTGGGGCAAGGACAGTTCAGGCACCCTCTCCTTTGAAGTCCAAGGACTTAGCTGGGGACATCCCTGTGACACCTGGGATCCTCTCTAGACCAAGTCTCTTGCTAACCCTAAAATGGATCCCTTAATGTAGGTATCTTTTTCCCTGCTCCTATATCCGCCCTTCCTCCATCTCCACCCTCCTACTCCCCCAAGCTCTTGCCAGTCCTTCCCTTCTCCCTTCCCTTTCCCCCCTCCCCTTCTCCCAACCTCACCCTCACTCCTGCCCCCACCCCTAAGCTCACAACTTTTGCCCTGCAATCTTGTTTGCTTCCAATTTCCAGGAAGATCTATACATGTTTTTCTTTGGGTTCATCTTGTTATTTGGCTTCTCTGGGCTTGTGAACTATAGGCTTAATGTCCTTGGTTTATGGCTAGAGTCCACAAATGAGCGAGCACATAGCATATTCATCTTTTTGGGTCTGGGTTATCTCACTGAGGATAGTGTTTTCTATTTCCATCCATTTGCATGCAAAATTTAAGATGTCATTGTTTTTTACTAATGTGTATATATACCATACTTTCTTTATCTATTCTTCCATTGAGGGGCATCTAGGTTGTTTCCATGTTCTGGCTATTATAAATAATGCTGCTATGAACATAGTTGAACAAATGCTTTTGTGGTATGATTGGGCATCTTTTAGGTATATTCCCAAGAGTGGTATTGCTGGATCATGAGGAAGGTTGATTCTGAATTTCCTGAGAAATCGCCACACTGATTTCCAAAGTGGTTGCACAAGTTTGCATTCCCACCAGCAATGGATGAGTGTTCCCCTTACTCCACATCCTCTCCAGCAAAGGCTATCATTGGTGTTTTTGATTTTAGCCATTCTGGCAGGTGTAAGATGGTATCTCAAAGTGGTTTTGATTTGCATTTCCCTGATCGCTAAGGAGGTTGAGTA
Organism: Myodes glareolus; assembly: GCF_982192425.1. Classification (NCBI taxonomy): domain Eukaryota; kingdom Metazoa; phylum Chordata; class Mammalia; order Rodentia; family Cricetidae; genus Myodes; species Myodes glareolus. Next base: position 94,357,724 of record NC_142031.1, read on the forward strand.
TGACCTTAAGTGTCTCTTGGCCATTTGAAGTTCTTCTGTTGAGAATTCTCTGTTCAGTTCAGTGCCCCATTTTTTAAAGTGGGTTAATTAGAATTTTAAAGTCTGGTTTTTTGAGTTCTTTATATATTTTGGAGATCAGACCTTTGTCTGATGCGAGGTTGGTGAAGATCTTCTCCCATTCAGTAGGATGCCTTTTTGTCTTACTGACAGTGTCCTTTGCTTTGCAGATGCTTCTCAGTTTTAGGAGGTCCCATTTATTCAATGTTGACCTTATTGTCTGTGCTACTGGGGTTATATGTAGGAAGTGATCTCCTGTGCCCATGTGTTGCAGTCTACTTCCCACTTTCTCTTCTATCAGGTTCACAGTGGTCAGATTAATATTGATGTCTTTAATCCATTTGGACTTGAGTTTTGTGCATGGTGATAGATATGGATCTATTTTCATTCTTATACAGGTTGACATCCAGTTATGCCAGCACCATTTGTTGAAGATGTTTTCTTTCTTCCATTGCATACTTTTAGCTCCTTTGTCGAAAATCAAGTGTTCATAGGTTTGTAGGTTAATATCCAGGTCTTCTATTCAATTCCATTGGTCAACGTCTCTGTTTTTATGTCAATACCAAACTGTTTCCATTACTGTAGCTCTGTAATAGAGTTTGAAGTCAGGGATGGTAATGCCTTCAGAAGTTCCTTTATTGTATAGGATTGCTTTGGCTATCCTGGGTCTTTTTGCTTTTCCATATAAAGTTGATTATTGTTCTCTCAACGTCTCTGCAGAATTTTGTTGGGATTTTGATGGGGATTGTGTTGAATTTATAGATTGCCTTAAGTAGAATTGCCATTTTTACTATGTTGATCCCCCAATCCAAGAGCATGGGAGATCCTTCCATTTTCTGGTGTCCCCTTCAATTGCTTTCTTCAAAGTCTTAAAGTTCCTGTCAAATGGATCTTTTACTTCCTTGGTTAGAGTTACCCCAAATACTTTATGCTATTTGTGGCTATTGTAAAAGGTGAAATTTCTCTGATTTCCCTCTCTGCTTCTCTATCCTTTGTGTATAGGAGGGTTACTGTTTTGTTTTGTTTTTTTTTTTTTTTGAGTTGATCATGTAACCTGCCACATTACTGAAGGTATTTAATTGTTGTAGGTGTTCTTTGGTAGAGTTTTTTGGGTCACTAATATACACTATCATATCATCTGCAAATAACGAAAGTTTGACTTCTTCCTTTCTGATTCAAATCCTCTTGATCTTCTAATGTTGTCTTATTGCCATTGCTAGAATTTCAAGCACCATTTTGAAGAGATATGGTGAGAGTGGACAGCCTTGTCTTGTTCCTGATTTTAGTGGAATGGTTTGGAGTTTCTCTCCATTTAATTTGATATTAGCTGTTGGCTTTCTGTATATTGCTTTTATTATATTTTGGTATGATCCTTGTATCCTTAACCTCTCCAAGACCTTTATCATAAAGGGGTGTTGAATTGTGTCAAATGCTTTTTCAGCATCTAATTAAATGATCATATGGTTTTTTCTTTCAGTTTATTTATATGATGGATTACATTGATAGATTCTCATATGTTGAACCAGATCTGCATCTCTTGGATGAAGCCTACTTGATCGTAATGGATAATTTTTTGGATGTGTTCTTGGATTCGGTTTGCCAGTATTCTATTGAGAATTTGTGCATCGATGTTCATGAGCGAGATTGGTTTGTAATTCTCATTCTTGGTTGGGTCTTTTTGTGATTTTGGAATCAGAGTAACTGTAGCTTCATAAAAATGGTTTGGCAATGACTCTTCTGTTTTGATTATGTGGAATACATTAAGGAGTATAGGTATGAGCTCTTCTTGGAAGTTCTGATAAAATTCTCCATTAAAACCATCTGGTCCTGGGCTTTTTTTGGTTGGGAGGATTTTTATGACAGCTTCTATTTCCTCAAGACTTATAGGTCTATTTCAATCACCTGGTCTTGATTAAATTTTCGTAAATGGTTCTTATCTAAAAACAAGCCTTTTTTTTTACATTTTCCGACTTTGTGGCATATAGACTTTTATAGTAAGACCTAATGATTCTCTGAATTTCCTCAGTGTCTGTTGTTATGTCCCCATTTTTATTTCTGATCTTGTTAGTTTGTGTGTTGTCTCTCTGCCTTTTGATTAGTTTGGATAAAGTATTGTCAATCTTCTTCACTTTTTCAAAGAACTAGCTCTTTGTTTCATTGATCTTTGGGTTGTATTCTGTGTTTCTGTTTTGTTGATTTCAGTCCTCAGTCTGATTATTTTCTATCTTCTACTCCTCCTGGGTGAGTATGCTTCTTTTTTTTCTAGAGCTTTCAAGTGTGCTGTTAAGTCTCCAATGTGTGCTTTCTCCGTTTTCTTTAATTGGGCACTTAGTGCTATGAACTTTCTTCTTAGCACTGCTTTCATAGTGTCCCATAGGTTTGAGTATGTTGTGTCTTTGTTTTCATTAAATTCAAGGAAGAGTTTAATTTCTTTCTTTCTTTATTTCCTGACTCAAGGATGGTTCAGTGGTTTACTGTTCAATTTCCATGAGTTTGTAGGATTTCTGAGGGTAGAATTATTGTTAAATTCTAACTTTAGTCCATGGTCATCTGATAAGACACAGGTGGTACTAAAAATTTTATATCTGTGGAAGTTTGCTTTGTTACCGAGCATGTGATCAATTTTTGAGAAGGTTCCATGAGATGCTGAAAAGACCATATATTCTTTCCTATTTGGGTGGAATGTTCTATAGATGTCTGTTAAGTCCATTTGATTCATTACCTCCATTAGTTCTCTTATTTCTCTGTTAGGTTTCTGTCTGGTTGACCTGTCCATTGGTGAGAGAGGAGTGTTGACGTCTCCTACTATTAGTGTGTGGGGTTTGATGTGTGCCTTGAATTCTTGTAATGTTTCTTTTACATCAGTGAGTGCTTTTATATTAAGGGCATAGGTATTAAGGACTGAGACTTCATCCTGATGAATTGTTCCTGTTATGAGTATGAAGTTTCCATCTCTGTCTCTTCTGATTGATTTTAGTTTGAAGTCAATTTTGTTAGATATTAGTATAGCCACACCTGCTTGTTTCTTAAGTCTGCTTTATTGAAAAACCTTTTCCCAACACTTTACTCTGAGTAGATGTCTGTCTTTGTGGTTGAAGAGTGTTTCTTTTAAACAGCAGAGTGTTGGATCCTGTTTTCACATTCAATCTCGTAGCCTGTGCCTTTTTGTAGATGAAGTGAGTCCATTGATATTCAGTAATATTAATGACCAGTGGTTGTTAACTCCAGTCGGTTTTTTTTTTTTTTTGCGATAGAGTTTGTTTGTTTCCTTTCTTTGAGCTGTGCTGGTGAAGGGTTGTTAGATGTCTGAGTTATTGTGGGCATTGTTGGGTTCCTTGGATTGTGATTTTCCTTCTATTACTTTCTGTAAGACTGGATTTGTGGCTATGTATTGTTTAAATTTGTTTTTATTCTGGAATATTTTGTTTTCTCCATTGATGGTGAATGTAAGCTTGGCTGGGTATAGTAGTTTGGGTTTGCATCCATGGTCTTTTAGTTTCTTTAGCAGATCTATCCAAGACCTTCTGGCTTTCATGGCTTCCATAGAGAAGTCAGGTGTAATTCTGATAGGTTTACCTTTACAAGTTACTTGACCTTTTTCCTTTGCAGCTCTTAATATTCTTTCTTTATTCTGTATGTTTTGTGTTTTGATTATTATATGGCTAGGGGATGGGTTTTTTTTTGATCCAGTCTATTCAGTGTTCTGTATGCTTCTTGTATCTTCATAGGAATATCCTTCTTTAGGTTGGGAAAGTTTTCTTCTATAATTTGTTGAATATATTTTCTGGGCCTTTGAGCTGTAATTCTTCTCCTTCTTCTACCCCTATTATTCTTAGGTTTGGTCTTTTTATGGTTTCCCAGATTTCCTGGATGTTTTGTGATGAGAATTTGTTGAATTTGCTGCTTTCTTTGATCAGAGAGTTTATTTTTTCTATAGTGTCTTCAGCATCTGAGATTCTTTCTTCTATCTCTTATATTCTGTTGGTTATGCTTGTCTCTGTAGTCTCTGTTCGTTTACCCAGATTTTCCCTAGTCAGCCGGCCCTCGGTTTGTGTTTTCTTCATTGCCTCCATTTCAATTTTCAAGTCTTTAACTGTTTCCATTACCTGTTTGATTGTTTTTTCTTGGTTTCCTCGGGTTTCTTTGAGGGATTTATTCATTTTTTTCAAACTTTTTGTTATCCTTCTCATCCATTTCTTTAAGGGAGTTTTTCACATCCTGTTTAAGGGACTCTATCACTTTCATAATGTTACATTTAAAGTCTATTTCTTCTACTTCTTTTGGAAGTTAGGGTGCTCAAGTCTTCCTTTTGTATGTTCACTGGATTCTGGTGTTATCATGTTGTTTTACAGATTGTTGGAGGAATTCTTGCATTGGCGCCTGCGCATCTCTTCCTTCAAATGCTCTCCAATGGATCTTCTGGTACAGGGTCAGGGCCCCTTGCTGGCCAGGGACCTCGCAGACAAAATGGTGGGCTTACTGTGTGCAGGCTCAGTGAACCAAAAACACTTCTGAGCAGTTGCACTCACCAATTTGTCCCCAGACCATCAGCCCCAAAGCAGACTGAGTTGGGGAATCCTATGACCCTGTAGAAGAGAAGGGGTGCCTGGGGGCAAGCTGGGATGGGAGAAGAAGAGAAAGGCAGTAGTCGGGGGGGAAAGAAGCCCTGCTGAATGACCAGAAAGCTTAGGGGGTTGGAGGGTGCCTGTGCTCCCTTTCCAAGGGTCTACAGGCTGGTTGGGTACACACTCACCTGTCTGATGGAACTTCTGGTACAGGTTCAATGCCACTTGCTGGCTAGGGAACTCACAGACAATAGAGTGGGCTGCTGACCAGTTTTTCTGAAGCATTGGTCAAAACACTTCTCCCATTTGGAAAGGAGGTTCTCGAATTCATATTTGAGCACCAAATAGAGATGAGTCTTGAGTGGCGATGGGTGGAGGGTAATCTGAGGGAACCTGTGTCCACTGAGATGTCTGGGTAGACATACTTGTGATCATCCACTGCACAACATATTTGAAGCACCTAATGAATGCAGATAAACTAATAACCTGGGAGCAGAGAGAACTTCTAGTCTCTGTCCTATGATTCTGCTCCAGGAATCAGCAGGCCTTCTAGATGTCTTTTAGGTAAGGAGCTGGGACTCCACAGATGGCATCCTTCCTGGTCTCCTACAGGTATGCAGGCTTCCGCCCTGACTGTGAAGAGGATGAAGAAGTAAAGAAATGGGCTTTACAACATGAGAAAGGCCTTGGCACTGCAGGGTAGGCTCCCTTGGGTACCAAGGGTAAGGGATGGCCAATGCTTGGATCTCATGCTCCAGGATTCTACTACTATACTGAGGTCCTAGAATTGACTGGAGGGTGAAAAGAATTGCATGGGCTTGGTCCTTACAAGTGGGGATATAGGAGAAGCCTGTGGCTTCCAGTGGCCCTCTGAGACTCTACCCTCATCTCAGTCTATGTTCTGAAGGCTTGGCCAGCTGTGCTCCATTAGAGCCTGAGCATAGGGTGTGTGGAGCTCCCTGACCACATGGACCTCTCAGCCCTGCTCATTGTCCTCATATAGCTAAGGGCTGGATACCCTCTCCTTTGCAGTCTCACATGCATGAAGTCTTCGGAGGGGTGGCAAAGGAAAGTCCAGGTCACTAACTGTCCTGTCTGTCCCTTTCTGCCAGCACCATCTGCACCCTCCTGGGGATATGGATTGACGAGTTTCCTGAGGTCTTTTCCAAGACATCAGACATATCCATTCTGAAGAGGGTGAAGATGCTACATAGAGAATGACTGAAGTCATGTAGAGAGTTCCAGGACAAGCTCCAATGCAGCAGAGAAACCCAGTGCTGTTGCTGTCATAGCTGCTCTGCTGTCTCTTCATGTTAGCAGCTCAGTCTGAAGGGTTGACAACATCTCATCTCCTGGGTCTGCCCTACACCCGATGGTGCTAGGCCCTGCGTGCAGCCTTGGTCTGCCCGGAGAAGCCGAGGTGGTGGGTCTGGCCTGGAAGCCGGACTTGTTTTGTTTTCGAGACAGGGAGATTCTATAGCTCTGGCTTTCTTGAAAGTCACTATATAAACCATGCTTGGCTTGAAGTTACTGAGGTCCACGTGCCTCTGCCTTCCACCTACACCATCTGTGCCCAGCTGCTTCTCCTGTTCTCTTAGTTGAATGACATCTGTGGATGAAACACTCTTTCTCCAAGTTTAGAAACAGTCTTAACACTTTAACACTATAGACTGTTACAGCCATGAATAAAGGTATTAGAAATGTAATGTATATTCAGTGTTCAACATCACATTCTAATTAATAAGTAAACAAATTATGAGAGTAAATAAGACCAAGATCATGTTGTTACACTGTCAGCCAGCTATTTCATTAGGGCAAGCAGTCAATACCCAGGGATACAAAAGAAAGGGGAAATTGCAACAAGCCACATAGCTTCAAACTGCTTTTGAGGATAGTAGTTTCATGCCTTCCCCATCGTTTTCCATATATGCTCTTTCCACCTCAGATAACCAGATCAAAATAATACTCTAGTGATCAGCTTTTCATGTTACACATGTGTGCTTAACATTCAGAGAACTGCATGTTTTCATCTAAGCTCAGAACGTACATGGGTATGCAAGCTACACGTACAATAAAAGTCAAAATAATGCAAAAGGGTACTCAGCAACTTTAGATACAATCAAAAGATCTCAAAACCTTTGATCTTCCAACAAAGCAAATGTATCCCATTCAACCTGGAATGCACATTAATTTTAGTGGTAGACAGACCTGAACTCTTGTCCTGGTTGTAAAATTCACAACTCCATGAGCTTCAGAAAGTGATATTGGTACAGAGTTTTCAAATCAAGACTTGAAGTCCCACCTTGTATAGCTGTTGTGAGGAATAATTGAGATAACAGCTATAAAAACACCTCACAAATATCTCATGCACATCCCCTTCTCCATTATTTTTTATTAATCAATTGACTAAAGGATGACATATCCACATGGGTAAATGCTTTCAACTCAGCAGTAAATACGAAAGGAAATTTTTGACCTCTATGTTTAGTCTAATGGAAGAAAATAATCTGAGAGAATGCAAATCAGTTTCTTAGCAATTTTACTTACATAGTGGACATTTACAAAGAAAGTGTTTTAATATGGTTTTCACAGTTCTATAAAATAAAAAAATACAAGATCAAGGAACCAGCAGATTTGCTATCTGCCACAAATCTGTAGTTCATAGATGAGACCTTCTAAATGTGTCCTTCCTAACAGAAGGGATAAGGAGTGTCACTAGCTTCTTTCAAACAAGTATTGTAACCACATTCACAATCGTTTTCACACTATAGTGGATCCCAGAAGCTTCAGTACACAACACCATCAACCTAGGAATGAAGATCAACATTTGGATTCTGGGAAGACACAAATATTTCAGATCAGAACAGGTGGCCTTAATTCTTGAAAGCCGCTGGTGTCTTTCTGACCATATACTCTGCTATGATTCACTTGTAATTCCTTAAACTGTAAACTCCTTGAGGATAAACATTTCGACATCTCTTTCTTTGGTGTGTTGAGTACCGCACACACACTTGCACACACATGCACACGCTAAGATTAGGAAAAGATGTCTCTTCTATCATATTTATAGTTTGTACATAATTAATAAGAAGCTCAGTTGTTATATATCAAACAACCTCTGTAAGCAAAATATATTCCAATGAGTCCCTTCTTGTGACTGAAGGCACATACTATCAGCAATTTGGCTTTTACATTAAAATAAAGTTCAAAGAGCAAATGCAGTGCTTCCAACAACCATGGCATATGTTCAAAATAACTGTTGAAAACCTTCCAAATATTTTAAGCATTTTTTGGCAATATTCTCATAAAAACCATTTGTTGAAGTCTGTGACTAAGAAGTCTAGCATTTTTAAACATGATTTTCCCTGTAATTTTCTCCATTTCTACATGGTTTACAAAAAAATGCTCTATTCCCAATTCCTTCCATAATCAGAAGATAAAACATGAGAAATTTTTTAATATGTTGAAAATTTAAGCCTAAAAAGAACTCATGTGTTCTGTCTCATAGTCTCTCCATGACTGTTGCCAGAAAACCAGATATTAGGGGGAGTAATGTCTATGAAAACACAACCTTAATATAAAAACATGTACTCAACCATCTCACCAGTCTGAGGAAAATGCTCAGATTCTCCTTTACATTCTGTCCTTCACTGCTAACTTCCTTCCTGTTTTAAAACTTGATGTTTTATGTATAAGTTTTGTGAAAATTTTAGCATACCTCAATAGTGAATTAAGCTGATTCACAAAAGTATAATCAAAAGATTCAATTGGACATTTTCCCAGACTTGAAATGGTTCTATTTAATTGTATTTATGAATACCACCACCACTCCTTAGCTTTCTTCCAATTTACAAATTACATGTTTCTCTGTATTATTTAATTACAGGTTTGAGCTATATATTTTTCTATAATTTTGATTATAATTAAGTCTATTTTCATGAGAAAAATCTATAAACTGTTTTATATTAGAAGAGAAATTTTCGACACATCTGATGGGTAAATCTGTGAATTCACTGTAATGCCTTAGTCTCTATTCTTCTCATCTTGAGGATGTGAGCTAACATAAAGCTGTCTGTGAGGAATAAAGTTGGTTTGTAGGCATTCTCCAATGACTTCCTGGTCAAAATACCTTTACTTCCCTTTCATATATGTTCTTAGCCCATTTTATTTTATTCAACATTATTTATTAGAGACTAGTTATAGGGATGATTTATATGTTAGGTATATAAAGAAAACGCTGTGCCATACTCAAGGAACAGATAATCTGGTAAAACAAGTATTTCAGTTAAAATGTTTTACTGAAGTGTCTACTTATACCTACAAATTCCAGAATGCACATCATATACCTCTGATTGCACTAAGGACTAAAAAAAAGGGAAAATTAATGTCCATTTTATATGCCTGCTGCCTGGCATTTGTAAAGGCTGAAAGAAAAATGCATAAAAGGAATGGATAATTAAAGTTAATTTTATTTCTAAAAAACAAAAAGGATACTCCTGACTGTTGTCTGAGGTTTTCTGTTCTGCCCGGTTTCCGTAGTCATTAAGTCCCAAAGAAATCACACAGAGTTTTAGATTAATTATAAACTGATTGGCCCATTAGCTCCGACTTCTTATTAACTCTTATAACGTATATTAGTCCATTATTCTTGTCTATGTTAGCCACATGAGTCAGTACCTTTTTCAGTGAGGCAGTCACATCCTGCTTCTTCTGTGGCTGGGCCAGGACTGCTGACCAATCTTTCCTCTTCCCAGAATTATTCTGTTCTCATTTACCCACTTCTACTTCCTGTCTGGTTGTCCCACCTATACTTTCTTTTGGCTACTGTTCAATCAACGTTTATTTAAATTATAATTGGCAGAATACAGACAATTCTGCCACACTATCTGACATTTAGTCAGATGCTTCCTTTCCTCATCAAAAGATGTCAAAAAAAAAAACCAGAAATGAGAAGAAAGTATAGCCTGTGAAAGGTCCTTTGGCACATACAGTTCCCTTTTTACTTTTACTCCCAACAAAAGAGACATATATAGAAAAGAATGGAAATAGGAAGGAGTGTGGCCCATGCATTTATTAATGTTATGTTTATTAGTTACAAACTAGACTTACATTCTGAGGTAGAGAGAAAGGGGGTAACACAAATAATGGATCATGGGAGAATAGCCTTGCCATAGTTAAAACCTCAAACCATATCTGGGAGACAATTAAAATAATTTTATTTTGCAAATTTTAGGCAAAATTGAAATATCTGATAGAAAATTGAATAATTTCATTTTGCATATAAAATGATGTGATCAGATTTGTGCGTGAATATTCCACTGTCTTTAGGAAAGGACAATAGGGAGGGTGAAAGTATTGGCAGAGGCAAAGGGCATGGTGCTGCAACTGCAGGGTGGGAATGGTTCAGAGTGTAGAAGCTGATTTACTGGAGTAATTTAGGCATGGACTTATAATTTTAAGAGTTTTGGTGGTGGCTAACCGAAGAGAAACCAAAAACACTACTCAACAATAGATCAATTGTTGACTACTACATTTAAAGGTTAGGGAGAATGGATAAGACTTATATTAAACTAGCCAAGAAAGAGGGAGACTCACCCTACTATCATGGTATTATAGCCAGCTTGCAGAGATTAGATGGAAGCTAATTTCATTACAGAAAATGGTCACAGAGTACATATGATATTTGTCTTTCTGGGTCTGGGTTACCTCACTCAATATGATGTATTCTAGCACCATCCATTTGCCTGCAAATTTCAAGATGCCATTATTTTTTTTCTGTTGTGTAGTACCCCATTGCTTAAATGTACCACATTTTCCTTATCCATTCTTCAGTAGATGGACATTTAGGCTGTTTCCAGGTTCTGGCTATGACAAATAATGCTGCTATCAACACAGTTGAGCACATGTACTCACTCATAAGGGTTGTTTAAATATAAAGCAAAGAAAGCTGGCCTAAAAATCACAATCCTAGAGAACCTAGACAACAGTGAGGACCCTAAGAGAGACATAGAGAGAAATATATGGATCTAATCTACATGTGAAATAGGAAAAGACAAGATCTCCTGAGCAAATTAGGAGCATGGGGACCATGGGAGAGAGTTGAAGGGGAGGGCAGATGAATAGAGGGGAGCAGAGAAAAATGTATAGTTCAATAAAAAAAGAAGAAAACCTAAATAAAGAAAGAAAATGGTCACAGTAAAGAATTGTGCATAGAACCTACTTAGAACCTACTTATGGGTACTTATGAGTGGGAGAAAATGAAACTTACTTGTTTGTGTTTCTTCCTGTTCAACCCGAGAAGATTTACTGTGCTAAAAGTCCAGATTCAAAATAGTCAATTCATCATCATCTCTACTGTTTTCCCTCTTCTACTCTGTAAACCAAGATTGCCCAGATAAGTGAAGGTAGCTTCTGGGGTCGTAACTGTCCCTTTTGCTTCTCACGAACAGAAATTATTTAATTACACTATCATCCCTTAATAACTGAAGGTTACACATTGCCAACACAGGTAATTAAGAAGGAAAAGAAGGAAGTTGGGTATCAGGACATAAGCATTTAACACCAGTACTCCAGAGGCAGAGTCAAGTGTATCTCTTTGAGTTCAAGGCCAGCTTGGTCTACATAGTGAGTTTCAGGACAGTCGGGATTATGTAGAGAGAGCTTGTCTCAACTGAATAAATAAATAAGCTAATAAACAAATAAACGCAAAGAAAAAAGAGGAGAAGGAGAAGACGTAGTCTGTGTCTCTCTGAATTTAACTTCCGTCCTCTGACACATCTGTATGTATGAAACTGTGACAAAAACAAGGCTCAGAACCAGTTTCTGCTTTACATTATTATTTGAAAAGTATGGTGAGATGGTTATGAAACATTAAGTATGTTAAGACAAAATTTGAACATCCCTGTAAGACAGAGAAATGTATCATCAAAATGTCACTAAAACTTACAACAATGGTGTGGATACTAAGCAACCAGGTAGTGTGAAAATATTCTGCTGGTTCATTATTAACAAGATAGCATTTTGATCATACAATAATGTTCAGTTTCTTATGGTTTCTGTTTCTCTGCTGAGAGTTCCCAATTTTTAATTTTTCATGGGCAGTTTTGCTTCATGTCCTTGTGTTGACCCTTTACCGTAAATATTGATTGAAATATCTGGGTCATAATCTTGATGGCTTTTATTTTGACTTTAGGTTTTAATATTGCAGGAACTTCAGGTTTGATGGTATACATCTAAACAATATTGTGGGTTTTTTTCAAACTCTTTTATTTCAGATATGAGTTCATATATTTTGTCATTAGGTAACATATTTGGTGTCTTCTTTGTGCATGCATATGTCATAACTAAGATAGTTTCTGTCCCTGTCCTTTTCAGAATTTTCCAAAGTTTAGCAACAGTAACTACCTGAATTCCTGACTCCGGATTCTTTAAGCCAATTCCTAAAACCCACAATTAAGGAGATGTCTCAACTCCTTCACCAGTGATACCATAAGCATATCATAGTATAAGCATTTGCATATAATTATGAAAAATGTTCTATCAGTACAAAAAGTAGAAAACTATTCATCCCCCTTATTCAGCAAAATAAATTTAGCTTTTTCTGTTTGATTATTGCAAACAGATTTTAGTGACCATCAAATCAGTTTTTTTTAAATCTTAGTCTATTTATTTAAAACTGTCAAACTACTCTTTTCATTCTTGTTCATCATCAAACAGATACTTTAAAAAGACATGAGGCTTGAAAGCATAAGCATAAAATTCCACCATTTTAAATGGATGCACCATGCATTTAAGACCTCCCCGTTACCTCTATGAATTTCAATATATTGTCAGCTTCAGGCATTTATTTATGATTATCCCTCAGTGCATATTTATTGAAAACCTCTTTAGGTAATGGAGAAAAGGATGCGTCATTGAAAACGTATTTTTCATATGAAATTATACACAAACAAGTAATATTCTGAGATAGTGAATTTGCAGAGAAAATCATAGAGAATGATATGGTGATATCTCTATTTAGAGCCCCTAAAAACTGTCCAATAGGAAAGGAAAGCATAGCTCCAAAACTTAAACGAAACCTCTTTCTGTTCATCTGGATTTGGAAGGTGCTGGTGAGACAGGAATCCTGTCTCCACTCTCTTCAGCTCTGAGTTGATGTCACTGCAATTTGGTGGCCTTTGGCCCACATGCTCCTATGGGGTCTCTTCTTTCAAAGTCCATGGCCTTTTCCCTTATTGAAATTATTGACTCTACACAGAACTTGTCAAAGAAAAGAGCCCTCCATGGTAAATCCATCCCTATTAATACCTGGGAAAAGCAAATCTCAAGTCAGGCGACAGTTCAGCAACCAACTGCTTTCATCCCCACTGTAAAATGTCACTCACACGCGAACTTTGTCTTCTCCGAGCTTAGTTACCATCCTATACCATTGATCTTTCAAAAGGTCCCTGAAATCTCTTATTCCACAACTTAATTATGCTGCTGTAAGCAGGTTAGAAGTTCGCTTTCCTTCGTTTGACTTAATCAAAAGTTACTCCTTCGATAAAGATCCCTAGTGCTATGATAAGCAGCTTTATGAATCAGAGAAGAGCTAAGGCCGTGAATCCGAGGACTAGGATTTGATCAGCAAAAGACATTGTCAATACATGCCAAGCTAATAGAATTGCTTTAAATCTTGGATAAATTAAGGTAAGACCATGTAATTTCAGATACATCAAGTAATCCCCTACTGGGATGAAAGCTTTTGTAGACAAGCCCAGAGATCAATGGCAACCAGCTACTTTAAACACAGTGAGTTCCTACAAAGCCTTCTCGGCAATGGGATAAATTAGTTTCACTAGAAGCTCATTCCACATGTAAGTACACGCACGGCACCTTTACTGATAATTGTTGAAATCTAGAAGAACCTCATATTCCTGAGAGGAAATGCAAGCGTTCAGTGTTTTAAGTAATATGAGCAACAGATGGATTTCAAAAAAAAATACTTTTTGAAACAGACTACATTTTTATGTGTAGTCACCAAGATGAAAGTGCCAATTTAACATCCAGGGGAAATACATAATTATTGCACATTAGTAGCAGGTCTGAACTGTAATTTGTTACAAAGGTAACATTTTTTTTGGCACAATTACAGTACAGTTTTGTTCCTGTTAATTTGATGCAAAGAGGAACCGGAAGTGGGAAATGCACCTGAAAATGACTTTTTAAATAATTCAATGAAGAAAACATCATACTTGTTTGGGAAAGGAAATAACCTCCAAAAATGAAATCAACTAAGCTCAGTAGATAAAGTAGAGGAGGGAAGAAACTCTGAGTCTCACCTGTCCCTGAATGTTGGATATAGACCACATGGGAACAAAGCAATGGGGCGGATGAAGATTGATTTGACTGTGAATGAGAGCGTCTGTGTACCATTTGCATCTTTCCAGCCTCAGCAAGGGTGAGCCTAAGGTAGCAGTAAATGGAGTCTGGGAGATAAAAAGGAAACTGTGTTAGGGGTCTCTGAAAAGACTCAGCAGGTAAATGTGTTTACCTCCAAACCTGACAACCTGAGTTCCATCTGCCAGACCTGCATGGTGAAAGGAGAGAAGTGGCTCCTACAAGTTGTACTCTGATATGCACATGTGTGACATGACATGTGAGCATGCACACACCACACACACACACACACACACACGCACACAAACACAAGGAGAGAGCAAGAGAAAGACAAAGAAATACAGGCATGCAGGAAGGAAGAAAGGAAGGGAGGAAGGGAGGAAGGGAGGAAGGAAGGGAGGAAGGAAGGAAGGAAGGAAGGAAGGAAGGAAGGAAGGAAGGAAGGAAGGAAGGAAGGAAGAAGAAAAAGTTTCACTTAGACTCCCAAATTTCCTAGGCATGAATCAAAAGGCTAGTCCTTACATTTACTGGGATATTGAGAAAATATTCTTCTCTGTAATTCAAGGCAATGTTAAACATGTGTGCTCAAACTATTTGTGAATGGAGTCTGTATTAGATGCATAGGGTTGCCATATAAATCACCAAAGTGCACAATGAAGGTGTAGGTGGGGCAGTTCCCCTCCAGAAGCTCCGGTGCTGGGCAAGCCATGACTTGCCACTGTGTCCCCTCCAGTCCCACCTCTCTCCAGATCCTGTCTCTCTCCACCTCATATGGATCACCTCAACCTGTCTCTTCTTTCTCTTATTATGGTACTTGTCACTGGATTTGAATGCCTCTGGATAACCCAAGGTAATATGTCTCAAGATTTTTAGCTTGGTTTCATCAGCAATGACCATAGTTACAAAGAAGGTCACATTCACATCCACATTTCTGGATGACAGGCAGATATTTTGCAGGGAAACCATAATTCAAACCAGTACAAAACCTAAAAGACACACACACAAAGTTGTTCAATACATAATATTTTAATTTCAGTTTTAATTGTGTGTACATGAGTGTGCGTGCACACAAAGGAATGCTGTTACTCGTGGATATCAAAGGTATCGAGTTTCCCTGAAGCTGAAGTTACAGGTGATTCCAAGCCTCTTAACGTGGGTGCTAGGAATCGAACTCTGGTCCTCGAAAGAACCTAGAAATTCTCTTAAGCATTGAGCCATCTCTTCAGTCCAATAAATGATATTTCTAATAGAACATAAAATATATAAATTGATAGAATGCTTGGGAAAAGGTAGGCGAGAGTGATGAAGACATTTAGAATGAATTTTATTCTTGCATGACAAAAATCACTATTTCCACATGAATGAAGTATTTAAATAACATGTAAGATTTCTTATAGTCACTTAAATTCCCTAATTTATCAGACTAATTCTAGGAGAGAGATGCTGATGCATAGTACATACACTTACACACACACACACACATATATATACACACACACACACACATATACATCTATCTCACTTTTGGTACAAAATCTGTCACTGAACCTAGAACTCATTGATTTAGCTAGATTGTCTGTGCAATAATCTTTCAGGAATTACCTATCTCTGACACCCACCCTGGACTGGAGTTGAAGACTTGGGGGTTCAATTCATCTTGATATCTCAAGGTTCGACCATATCACCTGGCAACTAGTGAGTACTCCATATATACTAGCAAATGAATGGATGACTGGAACAAAATAAGGGCCTATCAGAAGGTCTCACAGCTAGTCTGAGGCAGAAACAGGGACAGAGCCAGGCAGAAGCCATTCCTGTTAGGGCAACTGTCACTTATTTATTTATGTTTATGGAAAGCAAACTGAGCCACATATTAGTACTGTAAGAGGGTACCCAGAGGGCAGAATCTTACTTTATGCATTACAAACACCAGGTAGCTAATTGATCATTCAGAGTCTAACCACTAGCAAAGCC
Organism: Myodes glareolus; assembly: GCF_982192425.1. Lineage (NCBI taxonomy): Eukaryota > Metazoa > Chordata > Mammalia > Rodentia > Cricetidae > Myodes > Myodes glareolus. The sequence goes on from NC_142031.1 coordinate 94,373,698, forward strand.
ACATGGTTCCAATTAGGGACAGTGAGTAGCTCAAAGGAAGATAACATTCATATTCAAAATGGATCGCATCACCACAGCTAGGACGACCGAAGAAACAAGGAGCCCATGTGAAGAGGCTTGGAGAGCGCCAGGCACAGTTCTGCCAAAGTGTCTCTTCCTCCTCCTTAAATTCTCATTGCAGGTTAGTCCTTTGAGAGAAAAAAGAAACAAGTTTCTTAAATCACATAGTAATAGTAAAATTAAAATTCTCTTTATGCAGTAATCATATTTTTAAGTTCTCAATCAGGCATTAAAAATGAGTCTAACACATCTTGTGAGTGGCATTGTCATAGAAGTGACAATAACAATGAAAACGAACAGGGTATTATCTTTGGTCTTGTGACATTTGGGGTCCACTGCAATTGATGGCATCTGTGATTAATGGCATCTGCATAATGAAATTCAATTCAAGATAAAACGTCTTAAGGTCTAAGGAGATGCTCACTCAGTAAAGTACTTCCCGTGAAAACATCTGAACCTGAATTCAGATCCCAAACATAACATTCCTCCGATTCTAGTCCAGGAAGTGTGGCAGAGATAGGTAAATCCTGGAAGATGTTGCACAAGCAATCCAGCTAAACTAATAGATTCTGGGTTCAGTGAGAGACACTGTCTCCAAAAGTAGACAGATATTTATGTATATACAGATATACATATACATGTGATAATCATTAATGGTTTTTAAAAAGGCTGTGAATTTGAAGGCAAGCAAGAGGATTATAAAGAACAATTTGGAGGAAAGAAAGGGAAGGGTGAAATGATGTCATTATATGAACCCAAAAGTAAAAGAAAAAAAGAAAAGAAGTTAGACAGAAAGTGGCTGAAGATCAAAGAAACTCAACAGTAAACTCTTCATCCCTGTACACTGACAAACACAAGTGCACACCCACATGAGTATATTCATACACCATTCACACACACACACACACACACACACACACACGAAAAACTTACAAATAAACAAGCCAAGCACTAGAACACAGAGAAGAGAGTTATTGATCTGTAAAAAAAATTAAAAAGATACTGGCATGGTTGATCTCAAAAAACAGGCTGATTTCTGTGATGAAAACAATGGAATGAAAATTAGAGTCTGGGAAGAATAGACAAAAAGAAAGGTGGATCATCCTTTCAATAGTCATGAAGAAACAAAAAGATCAATAAAGGACAGAAAAAAAAACAGAAGCTTAGGATAGAATTACCAACTGTACTGTAGGCCCTCCTATTAAAGTATTTATCATGCTTGTAGTGTGAGAGAACTGGGAGGGACATACTGGTACTGAGATATTGTTGTTAGAGGGTTACCAGCACTATGAGATGGTCAGAGCCTGTCTGGAAGGTACTGACAATGGAAATATCAAGTTCAAAGCTAAGGGTGTTGACTGAGAAGAAATCTGAACTCATTCCCACAATTCTTTGTAGGGCCTGTGGAAGGAGCCAAGCAACCAATCCTAGACAGCTGCAAATTTTTTTAGCAACACAACATCTTGCGAGTCTCCACCACTAGCTTTCTTCAGTCACCCATCTAGAAGCTTGACTTCGCAAGGCTTCCTAGCCGTCTGAAGCAGGCTCTCTAAGTTATGTCCAGTTCCAATCCCATTCCAATTTCTTTTTCTTATTTCTCGTTTTTTTTTTTTAACTATCCTTATGCAATTGTCGGAGATGTTCCTACTTTATTTTTCTGAATATCTCTGTGCTCAGTTAGTCTATTTTCAGGTAGTTGTAAAAGAAATAAGACAGCATTAACATCTTTGAGAAATGGCTAGTTTGTAACCCCCAAATATTTATATAGGAACAATTGTCTATTTAACTGACTTGGAGAGATGGGGGGAAAAAAAAGCTTGCTTAAACTGGGGAAATTGTTTCTTAAGTGCAATGCTTTTCCATGGTCTAATAAAGGACTAACAGCTCACCTGGGGTTACACTCCCCTTAAAAGCCCATGCCTAGCTTCTGTATTTGAAATTGCTATTTTCGAGTGTCTACTTCCTGGTGAGCTGCTTTGTTTGCTTCAGGAAAGAAATCTCCCTGATCTATTACGACTGATATATGCTTCTAATTTTCCTGAACATGCAAGTCATTTCTAAGGACTCTTCCAGACATCTTACGGGGGCTTTTAAAGGAATTGATGTAGTAAAATGAGTATTTAACAGCAAAATGTGTGTCGGGGGTGGGGGTGGGGTCTCTGTGCTTGAAAGTGACCTCTCAATTGAATTTTTAAATTCCCTATAGGGAAGAGTTGTTTTGTAAGGTTTTCTTTTTCCATCGATGCAAAAGCTCAAAAATGAAAATGAGTGATTGGCTCCTTTTTCAGTAAGAGATTATTTAGAGCTGCACACACATTGGACCACTGCAATTAACCATGAGTTTATTAACTTCTTCTGATTCATGAAAGCTTAAAATGGTTATATATGGAAAATGATAATTTCCTTAACTTAATTTGAAAAAAATAAAAAGCTCATTATTCCCCCTTGTTTCAGAAGGTTTGTGCAACAAGAAAAGCTGCCTCATGCGCTTTTAGAATCCTTGTTCCCTAACCATTTTCTTTCATCAACAAAATCAAAATTATTTTAATTCCTACTGTTGATATATAACAATGAAAATTGGAATTAATCGCTCTCATACTATATTTTTTCTTTTGTTTCAAAAGTACAGTAGCTATTAAGGGAAACAAAAAAAAGTCTGGTGCTGTCTTAAAGTGGTCTTTGTCAAAGAAAGGAGGAGCAGTTACATTTCTCTTGAAAGGAATTTGCAGTGTAAAAATGTCCCTGTGTGGGACCTGACAGGAAAGAACATTTTTCTTTTCCTTTATCTACTGTCTAAATTTCATTCTTAACAAAACGAAATCTCAAGGCAATTCACAAAAGCAAATTATTCCCAGATGTAAAGGTTGACTGGAGCTTTTACACATTATTGTCATTTTAAGGCAATATGAATGGGCACAGTCTTCCCTAATCGCATGATCTGTGTTGCTTCACAATTCAGGTGGTTTGTCCTCTGATGAGTAGATGAGTTTTGTCTAATCTATACTCTTAGCTTGAATAAAGAAATCTATACAGGACAACCATTTTTCCAACAGTGAGAGGTTAGAGCTGAGGTTTCTGAATTTTGATGTTACCTAAATTAGTATGTAGAGATGAAAATACTTCTAGACAATAAGAAAGTCATTGAAGTAGTCAGGCAATGGAACAGCCCAAGTTAAGGATAAACATTTGTTCATTGTTGTTCTCACAGAAAATGTGTCTTGAAGCCTGAACTCTCTGAGCCATGTGGTCCTGTCTGGGAGGACAAAGTTCATCCTCCAGAACCCAGTTTTTAATGAGATTATATCTTCAGGCTAATTTATTTTTAATATAGTTATGGATTAAACTTTTGGAAAACTTAGACCATTTTTTGGACACTGATTACAAAGGATGAGTACTGGCAAAGTTAGAAGGACATAGTCATTCAAAAACATGTTTGCTCCATGCTAAGTCAGTGACTTAGAGAAACACAACTTAAAGTGTCTGTAAATTGATAAGCTATTGGGTTCATTTGTATTGCTGAGACGCCCAGCTATTAGACTGGGAATGTGGCTCATTCGGTGCGCTTGCCTGCTTTGCACAAAGCCCTGAATCTGATCCCAGGAATGTCGTAAACTCAGTATAGCGATCCGTTACTCTAACCCTCACACTAAGAGGCAGAATAATGAGGTCAGGTCACCTTCCACTGTTTAGCAACTTTGAATCTAACCTGGACTATATAGAAGCTCCATTTAAGACAACCAACAAAAATCCTAGCAACTGGGGTTCCACCAGAGTCATTTATCTGTGTACACAAAATAGCAATGTGAAGAGTGACTTGAGAAGCCAATAAAAATCATCTATGAGAAAAAGACATACACAGCCATTTCCATGCCTCGGTACATAGGTTATATAGAGGATTATCAAGCAAAATTTTCACACAGAAAACAATTATACCCATCTCAACAATGCAGGTTCTTTTTATTTCTTATAACTGGAATGACAATGAATTTTGGGTTTGAGAACCCAATAGGAAACTGTTTTACTTTTTCAAAAGAAATCATTCTTCTACTGCATATTAAATTGTTGCTATCACTTCAGCTATTAAATTGACCATGTTTGTGTACACATTCTATGCCTGACTGTGTAAGTCTTTGTGTCTCCTGTGTAGGGTGGTGTTTAATCACTAAACTTGCTGATTCGGGAATTAGCTACGGTTCCTGCTTTAGCCAGTGGCTTGTGAGCTGGTACTAAGGTAGTTGATGCTTAAATATGCACTAACATTTGGCTTGTTCTTCTACCATTAGTCATGTGAAAAAGTGCCTTGAGTCTCCAGGACCAATAAGAATGAAAAGGTATATACAGAATAAAATCTGAAGCACAGATTGAAATAGAGAGTTTCCAGCTGACCCAAGACCTTGGATGGGAAAAAATTTTTATAAGAAGATAAGATTCAGATATTGTAGGGTTATAATGCAACAAGCAGAGGTGTGGTGATGTTTTGTTTTACCTCTAATAAATAAAGATTGCTTAATTAAGTATGACAACTATTTGTCAACATCTGTAAATATTCTTTTACTATATCATTTTAATATCCATGGTTATGTCCCTTATTCTGTACTTCATTTTGTTAATCTTTCTTAGTATGTGTATTTTCCTCTTTTTATTATGATAAACATTTTAATAGTTATTTAGATTTGTATGTTTATATAGTTCCTTCAATTTTGATGTATTTTTACTTTTTCTTAAATTTTCTAATCCTTATTTCTATTATTTCAATACATTCATATTGTTATTTTGTTTTTCAAGACAGGGTTTCTCTGTAGCTTTGGAGACTGTCCTAGAACTAGCTCTTGTAGACCCGGCTGGCCTTGAACTCATAGAGATCCTCCTGCTTCTGCCTCCTGGGTGCTGGGACTAAAGGCGTGCACCACCACTGCCTGGCTCATATCATTAAATTTGAGTGACTGAAGCATGGTTTGAATGTGTACAGTTGTAAGAGGAAAACATGCATCAGTTAACTCTCTCAGAGACCAAGTAAGTCCTGAGAACTGAGCTCAGATTGCCAATCAGGGCAGCCTTCCCCACTGAGCCATCGCCAGCCCCAGTCCTTACTGTTAGATGTTTTTATTTTTCATAAGAAAGTCCTTATAACATCTCACACAGCAACTCGAATTCTTGCCCTGGAATTTTTGCATGAACCTGGAGTTATCTTGGGGGAATTAACAAATTCTGTTCACTACAGAAAATCCTTAAACTTTAAAAAGAAGGGAAAATATGCAAACTTTCTGAGATCATCACCCAAAGACCCTTCCTAAATGAAGTAAATAACGTTAGTCCAATAACAATGTGGGATAATATATTGGTTTCAATGATGCAGCTCCAAAGTTCAGCTTTTGCAGAATTCATCTATATTTTATAGAACAGATTGAAAGTTAAATTATTTAACTATTGTAAGCCCCTTAAATGAAAATTAAAACTGAGTTCTCTTTAGTTTTCTAAGATGAAGTAAACATGAACTACCTAATGCCTATAACTCGTTTTGTTTTTCTATAAAATATTTGGAGTCGTGGGTATAATTTTCATGTTACTAAGATTAAATTACAAATAAGGTTTTCACTTTTAGTATTTTATATGCCAAAGTATGTTTCATAGCCAATGATTTTTAAGAGTCAATTTAACAAAGTTCTTATTTGTTGAGTTTATAAAAAGGAAATTATCAAAACTAGGCAATATTTACTACTCAATAAAACTGTGCAATTTAAGAATCATATCCAAAACTTCAGAGTTTCTTCAGCCTATGACATTATCTTTACTTTTGGTCCTTGATGCAAGATTTAAACTCTAGCTGAAATCACCTGCTTCCTCTTAGGACAGTTTGTTTAAAGCCCTTTTCCTTCAAGAGAACCTGTAAGAGGCACTCTAGTCTGGAAAACTAGTTTACATATCAAAAACCGTTTAGGGAAATTCAAGGGTTTGCTCTGGATAAATGAATAAGAAGAAATTCAAGAGGCATAATTATTATATTATATTCAGTATTACATTCAAATGTATTCTGTTACATGCCAATTACATATCAAAGAAGAGAATATTCTACCTAAGACTAAACCCTCTAACTTTTGTTCACAAAACACAGAAATTATTTAGAAATATGTATCCATTTTATTTATATGTGTAAGTGTGTGTGTATGTATGCGTGTGTGCTTGAGTGTTTACATACACACCATGTACATGCAGGAGCCTTTGAAGGCCAGAACAGGTATCAGATCCCCAGGAAACAGAGCTATAGATGTTTGTGAGCCACCATAGGAGTCCTGGGAAAGGAATCTAGGACCTCTGCAAGAGCAAGTGCACTTAACTTCTGAGCAATCTCTCCAGCCACACAACAAATACCATAGAAAAATCATCAATAGATCTCGCAATATCCATTTATTAATCTAGGTTCTGCCATGAGAAGACATAAAAATATACACTGGCTCCTCTGTGAAGTCTAGAGGAAGGAGTTTGATTAATATTAGGCAGTAGTATTTCCTCTTTGAGACTCCACTTTCCTAACTACAAACCTATACAAAGAAATGATCTGAGTGACTCTAAATCGCCATCCTTCCAATTGCAAAAAAAAAAAAAAAAAAAAAGTAATTTCCCATACTTACTCTCTTTATTTTAAAATAACCCACATGAAATTGTTTCAGATCCTTGGGAGCACATTTGAAGTAGTAATAACCTCAAAATAATGTTGATAAGTGAGAGAAATTTTGACTCAGAAGCATTTAGATTCCCACCTGACCCTGCTAGGATTTTTTTCTTCACTCTAGTAACTGAAGCAATAATGCAACCTTCTTTGGATTCCCCAGGAGCAGTCTAAAAGAATGTCCCTTCAATTTCAAACCATTTCCTTGAGCTTGTGACATTCTTTAAAGGAAATGAAAAAGCTACAGTGAGCCCCCTCATTAAAATTGTGTGGACTTCAGTGACAAAAACGTTGACTGCTCAAAAGGTAGCAGAACCAACATGTCTTCTGGAAGACATCTCTTGGATGTCCTTACATCATTTGTCAGTGGAGTATTTGTCAATGAAGTTGTTCCTGAAGTGACCTCTTTAAGAAATCAACTTATAGGTTGATTTATGTATTTAAAACACTGAAGATGTTTCAACATGCTAACTTCAAATCAAAGAAGCTCTCTGGGCATGCTCAGAGGAAGCTATAAAGTAAAAAGTAGCAGGAGCTTAGAGCAACAAGGAGCTAACTTCTTTCAGAAGCAGAAAAAAAAAATGTGTGACATTTGGTAAACTGTAAAGTGATATATAAATCTGTAAAATATATATTTCCATCATCTCTTTTTCTCATTGTACAAGTGATAGCACAGAGAGATAAAGACATTGAAAAGATTTCTCCAAACAGCCTTTTCAGTGCCTTCCAAAAATCATTAGGACTATCAAACACTCCCCTAGGCAAATTGCAGCTAACTTTAATACACAATTACAGGTCGAGCTTCAGCACTTTCCCCAGTCATTCTCATTTAACTTAACAGCTGCATGTATCATTAAACTAGTCCAGAGAGTGTAAGGACAAAGACACAACAAACAGTTCCTAATTTCCTTACAGCTGCATTTTTTTTTCAAAATGAAAAAGAATACTTAAAGCATATTCTATTTTTCTTAATCTGGCTGACAAAATGCTTTTGTATCCTGATGTATTAGTTTCTTTTAAAGGTCCTAGTATTTTGCTTAGTAAGCATGCAAATGCAATGTTAACTTTTGTCTCTAGTCTTCCTCAAGAGCAGCTGGCCAGTAACAGAACAAAAAAAGTGAAGGTTGTATTTTATATCGCAAATGGGATAATTATAGTACTCCCTGGGGCAGTGGTTCTCAAATGTAATTTGGTCAAATACATTTTTTAAGGAAATCATTCTACAAATCCAAGAAAAAGAAGGAACACAGAGCTTCACCAAATATTATTGGGAAGCTCAAAGTTTTCGTCAGTTGGTTGTCCCGATGAGGGTTTCACCAAGCACACCTTCAAACATATCCTAGGAGGAAGCACACACTATAGATTGTATTTTCATCCTAATCTTTGTAGTTAGGATTTCAAAATAAAGAATTTCTTTCATTTTCCAAATTACCATGTAAAATATGCAAAGTCAGTTAGGTATCAATAAAGACTGACAGAAAAAAAGAATAGCACAAAGGAACCAAAATTTTACTTCTACACTATTCCTCATCACCTATAGAAAGGCTCTGATTTTTTTGGACTTCAATGGTTCATTTATCAATCACTAATATGGCAGTAAACCATTATCAGAGAGTAAGACAAAATCATTTCTTGTTGTTTCTTCATAATCTAAGAGATATGGTTCAATTCAGCAAGTACTTATTGAATGACTAAGTCTTTTTAACAAGAGAAAGACCTTACATTCAAAGACCATGAAGTCTAATGTTAGAATCATAATTATTATTTTATTCTAACAACTGATGCTTAGTAATTCATTTGTGTTCCCATTGTCCTTTCTAGCACCAATGGGTAATCAGAAGCCTACATATATTAGGCCATTTTCCCCACCTAGTGGAAATGTTTGAAAGACTTGGATTTCTGTATAACACATTGATTTTGATCTCTGAGCAGAACATATATTGATATTTGTATCATCATAGACGTATTCTGTGGTAAAAATAAATAAACATAAAGCACTTGAGATAGCTGTCTGACAGGAAATATGGCTACTAAGAAGTCCAAATGCATGTTATCCATAGACATAATCTGTGAAGGCTTGAAAATCTCCTTGGAGGAAGTAGAAACTTCACATGTGAGAAAAAAATCCTTCCAATTTTCAATGGGAAAAATGGATAGCAGGGAGAAGGGCATTTCAAGGTAGGCATGAAAAACAGTACAACCCCAAAACAGAACTCCAGCAGGAGTTGAGGCTAAAGAGCAGAACAGGTCCAACTTCTTGAGGCCCCATTCTAAAAGTCAGAACAGAGTGCCTTCTGTTTCAAGGGAAGGAGCTGCTTGCTTGTCCTGGCTGTCTGGCTAGCTTATACCTGGAATAATCACATAAAAACTGTATTCATTACAACACAGCTTGGTCCATTAGCTCTAACTTGGTATCGGCTAACTCTTACATCTCAGTTTAACCCATTTCTGTTAATCTTTGTTTATCGCCACGTGGCAGTGCCTTACCAACAAGATTCTAATTAGCATCGTCTCAGGCGGAGGATCCATAGCATCTCTCTGACTCTGCCTTCTTCCTCCCAGCATTCAGTTCTGTCTTCCCTGCCTACCTAAGTTCTGCCCTATCAAAAAGCCAATGCAGTTTCTTTATTCATTAACCAATACAAACAACATAGAGGGGACTCCCATATCAGTTTTCAATCAGTCACAGTGGCCAATTAGATTTACAAATTTCGTATATATTTACTATGAAAATAAGAAGAAATGAGGTACTGTGAGCAGTGGAACTTGAAGAAGAGGAAAATGTGCAGGAACACATATGTGTCACTGAGTTTAAAGGAAGATGGTGGTTAAGAGATGTGTGGAAGGCAGAATGCAGAAGCCTGAACATTTGGCCTCAAGTGACAATAGTATATGCTGAACTAAGGATGGTCTCGAGGGTGCTGCTGAAGTTACAGTGTGATAGTCACATTTACAAAGTCAGGCAACATCAAGGAAATTGCATCTTTTAAAATAACAATAACTGATGTCACATAACACATACTATGAGGAGGAACATAGATTAACTAATTCACCTCTAATGGACTCTTTGAGGTAGATGTTAAATTCATCTTCTTTCATAGAGGAAAAAATGACCCAAAAGTGTTAAATGGCTTACTGAGTTGCAAAAACATTCTGTGATCATATATGGATTTGGAGGGTGGAGAGAAGTCTATATGCTAGTTTTCAACAAGTTGAATTTGAGTGGCCTATAAAATAATCACATAGGGACTTGAACATGTAGTTTTTGAAGCTCTTTGTTTTGTTCTGTTTCTCGAGATGGGGTTTCTCTGTAGCTTGTCCTGGAACTAGCTCTTGTAGACTCACAGAGATCTGCCTGCCTCTGCCTCCCAAGTGCTGGGATTAAAGGTGTGTGCCACTACTGCGCAGCGCTTTTGAAGCTCTTAAGGGAAATTTTGCATATAAGTGAAACCACAGTAATGGGCGATACAATGGCTAAGACCAGCACGTCAGTTAAATAAAACAGCAGGGAGCTTGTAGTAGAGGTTTATGAATGTAGTGTAGTCTGAAAATCGAGCAACTAAACACTAAGCTTATGCTTAAACAGAAAATAAAAGCAAAGATCTTGACCAAGAAAATCTTGGGTATAAGACTTTGGATATTGCCACCATAGGTATACGAAGACAATCTGACATCCATGCTATCTGGAATATCTTGAGAGGATAGAAGTAGCCAAGAATCTTTACCAAATGCTAGAGAATAACAATAAAAAAGAAGAGGTAAGTTTATGTCACAGTCTAATAGAGGAACAGAACTGACTGTAAATGACAGCTAGGTTCATTATACAGTATTTCCATTTACTCAGACTTAATGCATTCAGTCACTATCAACTAATTGTTTCTCTGCCTTCCTAATGCTTTAATTAAAGAGTTTCTGCCTCGTGTATAGAGAGACTACTGCAGGCGTAAATCCTAGCCTCACAACAGAGAATCCACTTTAATATTGCTCACTGCTTCCACGAAGCTTCTTTTTGTTGATGTATTCTACAATAAATAATACACTGTGTGCACTGTGTTCAATAATTGTTAAGTGACAGCAAAAGAAAGACAGCTAGTGACCTCCACTACCTGTGGCTCAATCTAGTTAGAATCTTAATTTTAATCTCTGTTTAAGAAGATTGAAACCCTGTTGGTGTCCACACAAGAAAAAAAAATGATAAAATGAAAGAGAACAGAGTCAAACTAATCAGTTATATCTAGTTTTCTTTTTTCATAGATCTTATACCTGCTGTACATAGATGAGAAAATGTCATTATACAACAACGCTGAGAAATTGAAAAAGCATTATAGAAAAAGAAAGCATGAAACAGAAAGAAAGTCCAAGTAGGCTATCTCTTTCACTCTTATCACTAACCTGGTCTTCACGGGCACTCATATCTCCAACATAACTGAGAACAGTCACCACACAGCTGACGCATCTACAGGGCATGATTGCTTCTATAGCCTACACACTGGTGGAAAAGAGGAAAGCAACATATAGTCATCGAGTTTCTCCCCTGTGTGCTTTTGCTTATATGTCTCAGGGGATCTTCCAATTAGTCATTTAATCAACACATCTTTGCAAAGAATACTTTGCCAAACACTTTTTCCCCCTTGGAGACGCCATGAAAAATAGAAAGATGTTCCCTCTTCTGATTCCCACCTAAGCTTCTCCTAATTCTCCCATATGAGATGAGGATGCAATCAAACTAGTAAAGTAATCCTTTGCTACACTCTCACCCCTCTTTCTGGACATTTCTACTCACGCACTTTGTAATTCAGAGCCCTAAAAAGGCCTGCGTCTTTAGAAAGTATTTCAAATCAAAGACAGGAGCAGGGAGAATATTTTTAAAGTAGTTTTTGTTTATGTTTGGGGGATCTTGTTCTATAAAGTTGGAACTATTCAAACAAGTCATTGTCAGTTTTCATAGTTCAAGGTGCTTGGTAAGAAGTATGCCAAGATGTCCTTAGGCCATCTACAAGAAAAACATAAAACATCATCTCTTCCAACCTGCTGTATTGGGGAAAGTGATGAGCAACCTCTATCTCTATCACATGCTTCTTAAGTCCAAAAGACTCAAAATAATATAGAAAAAAATCTTAAGTTTTCAAAAAGTGACCCTGTGAGGAGTACATCTGCAATGATGTGGCATGTATTTTCATACTAGGTCAGTCTACGCCTCGGTAGAAATTGCTAAGATAGGACATAATCACAGTCCAAGGGACTGAAACAAGACGATTACCATATATAATTGGCATATAATTATACTGGTATATTATACTGTATATAATTTGTTGAATCACTGTTTCAGAAAATCAAGGTGATTCTTGGAGAGGATTAAATTCACCAGTGATTATCATATTCGACAAGACGGTCTATGGAGTTCCCCCTGTGAAAAGTGAGCTGCAATGTTTTACAATGGAAGGGCCTCAGCCTCAGTGCTGAAGTTTGTATCCTCATCTTGACACACATTCCTTTATTTATCAACTCATTTCAGCCTGATAACAAGCCATATGAGGAAGTTCCGTTCAGGCTAAATGTTAACACATGGAGCAAATTAATGCTACAGAGAACTACATTGAGTCCTCTTTTGTGTATCATATTACACAGGAAATTAGTTATTTACTAACTTGTCACCCACACTTTTTATCTTTCTTATAAAGTTCTACACGCACAACCTCCTGAGAGAAATATTTTTATTTTCAAAATTAGTAAACTCTTTTCACTAACAAAATGGTCCCAATGTACAGATTCAGCCATTTATCAATAGACTGCCTTCTTGGGTGAAGAAGCATTTGCTGTTAAGTTTTGGCTTTGAGAATTTTCTAGATTAAAACAAATGTCATCTAAACTATAAGCTGAGGGGAAATTTTAGAGAAAGATGGAGAGTGACTCGACAGAATAACAGAACAGGGAGAAGGGAAGCAACAATAAAAGTAATGGAGCTTTTTCTATCCAAACATACTTATCAAATAGAACAGAAATTACACTTAAGTATGCTCTCTTTGAAAACTAGAGAAAGGACAGTTTATTACTCATGGTGTGTGTGTGTGTGTAGAGGAGAGTCTTTCTATAGAGTCTACATACACACATAAACACGCACACACACAGATAGATAGAAAGATAGATAGATAGATAGAAAGATAGATAGAAAGAAAGAAAGATAGATAGAAAGAAAGAAAGAAAGAAAGAAAAAAAGAAAGAAAGAAAGAAAAGGAAAGATAGATAGATAGATAGATAGATAGATAGATAGATAGATAGATAGATAGATAGATAGATAGAGGGGGTTATTATACTAACTTACAGTCTGTGGTTCAACTAATCCAACAATGTTGCTCAGTCCAAGAGGCTGGATGTCTGAGCAGGCCTTCAATAAGCACATGAATCGTGAAGAAGTAATCTCTAATACAAGTGAAGGAATGGACTTGCTAGGGAGGTGAGAGTAAGGAGGAAAAGGACAAAAGACTCCTTCCATATCCTTAGATTAGTTTCCTAAAGAAGGCATGGCCCAACTGGGTTTTGATTCTACTGCATGGACTGGCTTTGTGGGAGCCTAGTCTGTTTGGATCCTCACCTTCGAGACCTTGATGGAGAGGGGAGGACCTTGGACTTCCCACAGGGCAGGGCACCCTGACTGCCCTTAGGACTGGAGAGGGAGGGGGAGTGGGGAAAGTGGGAGGGGAATGGGAGGAGGGGAGGAGGTGGAAATTTTTAATAAATAAATTTAAAAAAATTAAAAAACAATAGGACCAAACTGGCCACCAGAAAAAAAAAGAAGAAGGCATGGCCCAGATTAGGGGCGGGGTTATTCAAAAAATCTGGATTAGAGGTGTCCTCCTACCTCAAAGATCCAAATTAGAGGCAATCTTCCCGTTTCAAATTAAGCAAGAATCCCCTTACAGGCATGCCCTCCATTTTGGGGTTTTAGCTAATTCCGGATGTAGTCAAGTTGACAACCAAGAATCAGCATCACTGGAAGGGTGCGGGTGACAAAATGTCTGTATGACACCATCACAGATGCTCAGATATCAGCAGAGGTCTTTCTCTAAGATACCAAACTCAAACTGCGGGGGAGGGTTGTCACATCAACATCCTTGGGAATAACCCTACAAGTTTATGCTGATTGACAACCAGCAAGGGGATTTCCTTCTGAGTGACTGCCGTTTTGATGACTGAACAGATTTCAAATTAAGTGAAAGAAATTCCCATAGATTCCTACAAGCAACAAAACCTAATCAAATAACCCACCAAGTTTCCATTCTTCCTTTCTGGATTCAGAAAAAAATGACGAGTGATGTTTGAGCCACAGACCATCCAGCGAAGATCTACCTACCCTTGCTTGATTAGGATCTCTCCTAGCAAGTGATTGTTGATGCGTCCCTAAGGTGCTGTCTAAACAAGGGCTATGATTTATGCTCATATCCATTACAAAGTAATAGACCTCCAGTAGCTTATCTCATGAATGTCTGGTTTTAAAGGACAACAGAGAATATCTTGAAAGCTACTTTAACATAAAAGCTGCTTGATGAAATACTTAAGGATTCATGCCTACATTGTCCTTTACAAGGCTTCATTATTTCCCTGTATTTATGGGGACCACAGTTACAGTGACGGTTGACAGCTCTCAAGTTTTAACAAACTACCTCTCAAGTTCAGAAGAAAATGAGCACCTCGGAGTTCTTTTCCCAGTCTCGGAGTGAATTATGAATTGGCTGACCTACACGAGCATAGCCTTCAACTTTTAAAAAAATTAAAAAAGTAGGGGATCTTGGGAATAAATCAGTCATTCCCTGAGGACAAGAGGACAGAGATGAAAACTGACAGTCTCCTTTCAGCTCTCACAGTTTGACAACCAGGACAAGGAGGCTGAAAAGAACAAAGGCTACACAAGGTAATGAAGTTGTCTGTTCTGCATTCTAGGCTGTCACACCGCAAAACAAACCTCAGGTTTGAGAGTGATCCGATGTGATTTTCATCATCCCAAGGGCTCTGGGTTGCCAGGCAAGCCGTAGGAGAAAACATTTGGAACTTGTGGTACGTATCAGTCACATTTGGATTGTTTCTAAAAAGCTGGTTTTGACCCAGGTATTGTCAAAGGGTCAGTGAGTAAGAATCGGAAGTTGGGTAATTTTCCAGAATTCTAGACAGGACTGGAGACATCATACTGATGAGAACTGTTGGGTTATTTCCCAAAGAACAGAGCCTCATAAAGTCTAATGTGTTTGGTGAATGATTCCACCATCAGAAGACTCTGTTAAAGAATAGATCCAGGCTCAGGGAGTCTGAGGTGGAAGTTCCCCCAGTGGACCTGTGCTGTCGCACTCTGAGTAGACAGTGGATGAGTTCCTTACCTTGTCAGGCTGCCTGCAGGGCAGTGAGCACTGGGCAGGGGCAGAACATAGGCTCTGCTTGATCATGTGTCAGCAGATATTAGTGTTCTTAAAGAACAAGAAAGAATATCTGTTTGTGTGCCACATGTGGGTAAAACGGAACAGAAAGTGGACTCTGTTCAGGAAATTAATCAACTGGCACCCTGGTCTCAGACAAACCAGCCTCAAGAACTATGGAAAATACATGTGAATGCTGTATACCTCACATTCTATGGTCTGTGCACTCTAGCTAGATGCTTATCTTTAAAACTGCCCCTCAAATAGGTTCACTATGGGGGTTATTTATATAAAATTTGAGAAAATAGAGAATATTGAATTAAAGCAGTGTGTCATCAAAAACTTCAGTTAGACAAAGGGAATATGTTCAACCGATCCTTGAGTTTCCCATAAATTAACATATATGGACATACTTCACAGTGTAAAGGAACTGCATATGCCCCGGGAGGCAATTCTTCATAATTTTCTCATATTACTCCAGGTCTAGCCATCAGCAAACATTCCAGGACAGTAAAGCTAAAGAATGCCTCCCTCCATGGAACATTTCAGAATACTAAGTATCTCACTTCACTTTCCCTGGAGAGTGTTTCAGGCCCCAGATCAGTGCAGACAAATGTTTGTGCTCCTGTGCCTGCCCCTGTTCCCCAAAAGGGGACTTGAACTGCTTCTCTAGATAGCTTATGATGTAGCTACAGGCTTTATAGTTTAGTCTTCCTCAGCTCTCACACAGATCCACTGTAAGTGCAGAATTCATTTGTGCTATGTCTCCCCATGGGACTTGGGAGTGGAAGGGAAACAGCTTTCAGAATAAAACCGAAGGCAAGACTGTTGGAGACAAAGAAGGAAGGAAAGAAGTTTTCACCAGCAGTCCCTCAGTACCTGGAAGTCTATAGAAGATGACTATAACCTAAATGTCTCTGAGCTGATGATTATAACCTAAACATTCCTTTTACAAGCTGGTAATCTCAAGCACTTATTACATTGAGGGAGAGACAACATGCAAAAAAAATGCCTATGTATTTGGAAGATGGAGACACAATGCAAGAAAAGGCATTCAGCAAATTCCAGCTGTAGGTTAGACAACAACTGGAAACAACAGCTAAGGTCTTCAGACCTCAAGAAGTAACTTTGTAATAGGATCAACAGCCTCAAGGTGAAGTATAATACAGCTGTAAATAATACTGACACGTACTGTATTATGTACCTATATATGACATGGACACAGCACTGTATCTCCTGGATCTCCTTACACTGAGAGCTGAGTATTGTGGGATATTTGTACACTGTGTGGAAGTGTATAGATGGAATTGGTGTAATAAAAAGTTAAATGACCAATAGCTAAGCAGGAGGTATAGGTAGAGAAAGGAGGAATCAAGGCAATTGAGGGAGATGTGAGAAGTTACAGAGGAAGCAGGATGGTGGTGAACATTATGTAGATTAATAGAAACTGGTTGATTTAAGTTATAAGAACTAGTTAAAAATAAGCCTAAGAGAAGGTCAAGCTTTCATAATTAAAAGTCCCCTGTCATCATTGTGAATTGATGGTCCAAAGAAAAATTCAACTGCATATGGTGTCCAATGTGAAGACTCAAATATCCAAACACAGGACCAGAGAAAACTAAGAAAAGTTCAGAACGAGAAGCCAGATGTGTCTCTCAGACAGACTGGTGCTCAGCATGCAGAGGTGCAGCTACTGGCCACTGCCTGCATGTTGGAGTCAGTTACTAACACCATGCACCAGCACCACACACTAAGTGAGTTACGCAATGGCTAACATGGTAGTTTAAAGTTTTCCTTACAAGATCAGAGAACACTGCAAGCACTTAGTTAAACCATGGCCAGACATAGAAATCCTCTAAAAAGATATAGTATGTTTTGAAATGTGCTTAGATGCTAGAGAAAAGAAAATGGGTATAGCCAGTCAAAGAAAAAATATTTTAAAAATAACAAAGTAAAATCTTTAAAGAAAGAATGAAGTAATATGAAAAGAATAAGCCTGTCCCTATTTCAGTGCTGAGGAGTTCTATCCAGTAGGTGCTGAGGAGTCCCATCCAGAGAGGAAGAGATGGGCAGGCGCCAATGCAAGAATTCCTCCAACAACCTGAAAGGCAACATGATATCACCAGAATCCAGGGATTATGAAACTAGAAGAATTGAACACCCTACTCCAGAACAAATAGAAGAAATCAACCCTAAGCGAAACTTTATAAAAATAATAGAGGAACTTAAACAGGAGGTGAAAATCTGCCGTAAAGAAATGGAAGAGAAGTATAGCAAAAAGATTGAAGAAATGAGTAAAGAAATGGAAGAGAAGTATAGCAAAAAGATTGAAGAAATGAGTAAATCCGTAAATGAAACCCTGGGAAACCAAGGAAAAACAATCAAACAGGTAATGGAAACAGCTCAAGATTTGAAAACTGAAATGGAGGCAATGAAGAAAACACAAACCGAATGCCGGTTGGCTATGGAAAAGCTAGGTAAATGAACAGAGACTTCAGAAACAAGCATAACCAATAGAATACAAGAGATAGAAGAACAAATCTCAGACTCTGAAGACACCATAGAGAAAATAAACTCTCTGATCAAAGAAAACAGCAAATCCAACAAATTCTTATCACAAAACATTCAGGAAATCTGGGATACAATAAAAAAAACCAAACCTAAGAACAATAGGGGTAGACGAAGGAGAAGAATTGCAGATCAAGGGTGCAGAAAATATATTCAACATTATTATAGAAGAAAACTTCCCCAACCTAAAGAACAATATCCCTATGAAGGTTCAAGAAGCATACAGAACACCGAATAGACTGGATAAAAAAAAAAGAGAAGATCCCCTCGCCATATAATAATCAAAGCACAAAACATTCAGATTAAAGAAAGAATATTAAGAGCTGCAAAAGAAAAAGGTCAAGTAACTTATAAAGGTAAACCTATCAGACTTACACCGGACTTCTCTATGGAAACCGTGAAAGCCAGAAGATCCTGGATAGAGGTACTGCAGAAAATAAGAGACCATGGATGCAAGCCCAGACTACTATAGCCAGTTAAGCTATTGTTCACTATCAATGGAGAAAGCAAAATATTCCAGGATAAAAACAAATTTAAACAATACGTAGCCACAAATCCAGCCTTACAGAAACTATTGGAAGGAAAATCACAACCCAAGGAATCCAACATTGCCAATACTGCCTACAATAATGCAGGCATCTAGCGACCTTTCAGAGGCAAAACTCAAAGAAGGGAAACAAACACACTCTACTATCCCCCCCCCCAAAAAAAGGAAAAGAAATAGAAAATAACCGGAGGCAAAAACCACTGGTCATTATTATCACTTAATATCAATGGACTCAATTCACCTATAAAAAGGCACAGACTTAGAGATTGGATACGAAAACAGGATCCAAAATTCTGCTGTTTACAAGAAACACACCTCAACTACAAAGACAGACACCTACTCAGAGTAAAGGGTTGGGAAAAGGTTTTCCAAGCAAACGGACCTAAGAAACAAGTGGGTGTGGCCATTCTAATATCTAACAAAATTGACTTCAAACTAAAATCAATCAGAAGAGAGGGAGGTGGACATTTCATACTCATAACAGGAACAATTCATCAGGAGGAAGTCTCAATCCTGAATATCTATGCCACTAATATAAAGGCACCCACTTATGTAAAAGAAACACCTCTAGAACTCAAGGCAGTCATCAAACCACACACACTAATAGTAGGAGACTTCAACACACCTCTCTCACCAATGGACAGGTCAATCAGAGAGAAACCTAACAGAGAAATAAGAGAATTATTGGAGATATTAAATCAAATGAACTTAACAGACATCTTAGAACACTCCACCCAAATAGGAAAGAATATACCTTCTTCTCTGCAGCTTATGGAACCTTCTTGAAACTTGACCACATACTTGGTAACAAAGCAAACTTCCACAGATACAAAAAAATATTAGTAATCACCTGTGTCTTGTCAGATCACCATGGATTAAAGTTAGAATTCAACAACAATGCTACCCCCAGAAAGTCAATAAACTCATGGAAGCTGAAGAGTCAACTATTGAATCAACCCTGGGTCAAGGAAGAAATAAAGAAAGAAATTAAAGTCTTCCTTGAATTTGACGAAAATAAAGACACAATATACTCAAACCTATGGGACACTATGAAAGCAGTGCTAAGAGGAAAGTTCATAGCACTAAGTGCCCAATTAAAGATAATGGAGAGAAAGCACATACTGAAGATGTAACAGCACACCTGAAAGCTCTAGAAAAAAAAAGATGCAGATTCACCCAAAAGGAGCAGAAGACTGGAAATAATCAGACTGAGGACTGACATCAACAAGATAGAAACACAGAAAACAATCCAAAGAATCAATGAAACAAAAAGCTGGTTCTTGGAGAAAATCAACAAGATTGACAAACCCCTATCCAAATTAATCAAACGACAGATAGAGAACATGCAAATTAATAAGATCAAAAATGAAAAGGGGGACATAACCACAGAAACAGAGGAAATTCAGAGAATCATTAGATCTTACTACAAAAGCCTGTATGCCACAAAATTGGAAAATGCAAAAGAAATGAACATTTTTTAGATAAGTGCCACATACCAAAGTTGAACCAAGAACAGGTGAACAATCTAAATAGACCTGTTATTCACGAAGAATTAGAAGCTGTTATCAAAAATCTCCCTACCAAAAAAACACAGGACCTGATGGTTTCAATGCAGAATTCTACCAGAACTTCCAGGAAGAGCTAATACCTATACTCCTTAAAGTATTTCACAATATAAAAACAAAAGAATCATTGTCAAACTTCTTTTATGAAGTCACAGTTACTCTGATAACAAACCACACAAAGACACAACCAAGACAGAGAATTACAGGCCAATCTCTCACTCATGAACATCGACAAAAAAATTCTCAATAAAATACTGGCAAACCGAATCTAAGAACACATTAGAAAAATTATCCATTATGATCAAGTAGGCTTCATCCCAGCGATACAGGGCTGGTTCAACATATGCAAATCTATCAATGTAATCCATCATATAAATAAACTGAAAGAAAAAACCATATGATCATTTCATTGGATGCTGAAAAAGCATTTGACACAATTCAACACCCCTTTATGGTAAAGGTGTTGGAGAGACTGGGTATACGAGGATCATACCTAAATATAATAAAAGCAATATATAGTAAGCCGACAGCTAACATCAAATTGAACGGAGAGAAACTCAAAGCCAGTCCACTAAAATCAGGAACACGACAAGGTTGTCCACTCTCTCCATACCTATTCAATATAGTGCTTGAAGTTCTAGCAATAAGACAACATAAGGGGATCAAGGGGATTCGAATTGGAAAGGATGAGGTTAAACTTTCGTTATTTGCAGATGATATGATAGTGTACATAAGCGACCCCAAAAACTCTACCAAAGAACTTCTACAATTGATAAACACGTTTAGTAATGTAGCAGGATACAAGATCAACTCCAAAAAATCGGTTGCCCTCCTATACACAAAGGATAAAGAAGCAGAGAAGGAAATCAGAGAAACATCACCTTTCATGATAGCCACAAATAGCATAAAATATCTTGGGGTAACTCTAACCAAGGAAGTGAAAGACCTATTTGATAAGAACTTTAAGTCCTTGAAGAAAGAAATTGAGGAGGATACCAGAAAATGGAAAGACCTCCCTTGCTCTTGGATTGGGAGAATCAACATAGTAAAAATGGCAATTCTACCAAAAGCAATCTATAGATTCAACGCAATTCCCATCAAACTTTCATCAAACTTCTTCACAGACCTTGAGAGAACAATAATCAAGTTTATATGGAAAAACAAAAAACCCAGGATAGCCAAAACAATCTTATACAATAAAGGAACTTCTGGAGGCATTACCATCCCTGACTTCAAACTCTATTACAGAGCTACAGTATTGAAAACAGCTTGGTATTGGCATAACAACAGAGAAGTCGACCTATGTAATCGAATAGAAGACCTGGGTATTAACCTACAAACGTATGAACACCTGATATTTGACAAGGGAGCTAAAGGTATACAATGGAAGAAGGAAAGCATCTTTAACAAATGGTGCTGTCATAACTGGATGTCAACCTGTATAAGAATGAAAATAGATCCATATCTATCACCATGCACAAAACTCAGGTCCAAATGGATTAAAGACATCAACATTAATCTGACCACTTTGAACCTGATAGAAGAGAGAGTGGGAAGTAGTCTACAAGATATAGGCACAGAAGATCAGTTCCTAAGCAGAACCCCAGGAGCACAGACAATAAGAGAAGCAATGAATAAATGGGACCTACTGAAACTGAGAAGCTTCTGTAAAGCAAAGGACACTGTCAGTAAGATAAAAAGGCTACCTTCTGACTGGGAGAAGATCTTCACAAACCCCTCATCAGACAAAGGTCTGATCTTCAAAATATACAAAGAACTCAAGAAACTAGACACTAAAACTCTAATTAACCCAATTAAAAAATGGGGTACTGAACTGAACAGAGAATTCACAACAGATGAACTTCGAATGGCCAAAAGGCACTTAAGGTCATGTTCAACCTCCTTAGCGATCAGGGAAATGCAAATCAAAGCAACTTTGAGATATCATCTTACACCTGTCAGAATAGCCAAATTCAAAAACACCAATGATAGCCTATGCTGGAGAGGATGTGGAATGAGGGGAACACTCATTCATTGTTGGTGGGATTGCAAATTTGTGCAGCCACTGTGGAAATCAGTGTGGCGGTTTCTCAGGAAACTGGGAGTCAACCTCCCTCAGGACCCAGCAATTCCACTCTTGGGAATATACCCAAGAGATGCCCTATCATACTACAAAAGCATTTGTTCAACTATGTTCATAGCAGCACTATTTGTAATAGTCAGAACCTGGAAACAACCTAGGTGCCCCTCAATAGAAGAATGGTTAATAAAGGTGTGGAACATATACACATTAGAGTTCTAGTCAGTGGTAAAAAACAATGACATCTTGAATTTTGCATGCAAATGGATGGAAATAGAAAACGCTTTACTAAGTGAGGTAAGCCAGACCCAAAAAGAGGAATATGGTATGTATTCACTCATAAGTGGATTCTAACCATAATTAAAGGTCTTTGAGCCTATTATTCGTGATCCTAGAGAAGCTAAATAAGAAGGTGAACCTGATGAAAATCATGTAGCTATCTGCATGGAGATTGGAAATAAACAAGAGTCCCAGAACCTTCATCTGACCATGGATGGAGATAGAGACAGAGACCCACATCGGAACACTGTAGTTAACTTTCTAGGTCCAAACGAGAAGCAGAAGGAAAGAGAACGTGAACAAAGAAGGCAAGATCAGAGAGAACCTTCATTCCACGATGGATGGCGATACAGACGGAGACCCACATTGGAGCACCGGACTGAGCCCCCCAAGGTCCAAATGAGGAGCAGAAGGACGAAGAAAATGAAAAAGGAAATAAGGACTGTGAGGGATGTGATCACCCACTGATACAAGGGGACGGATCTAATGAGAGTTTACCAAGGCCAGTTGGACTGGGATTGAACGAGGACGCAATCCAACCAGATTCTCTGAATGTGGCCGCATTCTCTGAATGTGGCTGGCCCGGAGTCTTTCTGAAAAGCCATTGACAATGGCACTGGGACTTGTTTCCTCTGCATATACTGGATTTTGTGGATCCAGTCCGTCTGGACACTCACCTTCCTGGACCTGGAGGGAGGCAGGAGGAACTTGAACTTCCCACAGGGCAGGAAACCCTGACTGCTCTTAGGGATGGAGAGGGAGGAGGAGAGGGAGTGTGGGGAGTGGGAGGGTGTTGGGAGGAGGGGCAGAAATGGAAACTTTTATAATTTAATAAAACTATAAAAAGAAAAGAAAAGAAAATATTTCAATAGCCTAAGGCTTTTCATGACACTAAGACAAATATGTTCCTAGAAGCACCAATTTAATTTAAAAAGGGTTGATGGGCATTGATGTAGCATCCATGTGGCAAAGCTAGCTACTTGCCCTTGCCTTAAGTACCGATTGTATGCTTTCTAAACTGGACAAGCAGTACACACACATAAAAGTAATTGCAGAACTTTGCCAAAACAAGATAACACAGTCCTTCAAAATTCCTGATTCTCACAAATGTCTGTCAGATATTCTAAGCCTGTAGGGCAAAGATGAATGCTCTAACATTGCAGAGGAACCTTGGTGACTGTCCAGGCAGCCTGATGTCTTTGTCATTTCTATAGATTTGGAAGGTGCTCTGTCTGTGCTTCCTTTTTACTTGGATAATATTATATCATTCTTTTGGTCTTTGATTGTGTTGAAGACTAGATAGTTATATTTACAGTTTTTCTTGTTATCAGTTTCAGAAAAGAAATTCACAAAAGAGGTTTAAAATATATGGGGTTGTAATGCATAAGAGCTTAAGTTGTTTATATAAGAAAATGTGCTGAGGTCTTAAAAGATAGTTTAGGGTTAATAAAACAAGTTAAAATAAAAAGTAAATTAGGCAAAAAAAACCTTTGGACTCATTAAGATAGGATAGATAATGGAATATTTTCTCTGAATTTGTCAAATGCTAAAGGACTAGATATTGTGAATGTATTCTTACTTGATAATTGTTCTTATTGTATATAACTTTAAAATGTAGAGTTAAAACCTTTCCTTTTTATTTAGAAGATAAATATTTTTGTTGTTTATTTTTATGGAAATGTTGTACACTGTGTGAAGGTGTATTTCTAGGATGGTGTTTAAAATGCTGAACGGCCAATAGCTAGGCAGGAGGTATAGGCAGGACTTCCAGGCAGAGAGAGAAAGGTAGAGGAGTCTAGGCGTATGAGAGAGACACATGAAGACACGGAGGATCAGGATTTGCATTATGTGACCGAATGCATATTAACAGAAATAGGTTAATTTTAAGTCATAAGAGCTAGTTAAAAACAAGCTACATCCAGACTTTCAAATTAAGTCTCCCTATCATATTTGTGAGCTGTCAACCAAGAGAAAAATCTGACAACAGCTGGGGGCTTAATGTACCAGTAGAATTGTCAGTGAGGAATAGAGACTTTAAAGAGGAACTTAATTTTCTGCCAAATAAAGGCTGTATAAAGGTGGGGGATCGAAGTTGATGTTCTGCTTTCACTCTGCCATCAAGGACCATGGCACTTCACTTCTTTTTCATTAGAATGGTCACTGCTGTCTCTGACTACCATGTCTGACTCCAAAGAAAAGAGCCAAAGATACGAGAGAATATAAGCCTCGCTTTAAAAGTGTTTCTTACGAACTCGCACACTTTTGTGTATATTGTAGAGGCTACAACTAAACAGTTGCCTATAATCTGTCTACAAGGAATGTTAGAACATGAAAGATTTTGAATAGGTACACTACCCCGACACACATCACATCCAAGTTCTACCAAGGGAAAAGAGAAAGAGTGAATGATCTTGTCAAAAAATATACTCTAGAAGCACCTTTGTTTTGTAACACTTTCTGGCAACATAGGAAACACTCTTTGAATGCTATACAGTGCCTCTAACCCAGTGGCTTTTAACCTGTGGGTCGTGACCACGTTGGGAGTCACATATCAGATATCCTGCATATCAGATATTTGCCTAATGAGTCATAACAGTAATGAAATGATAGCTATGAAGTAGCAACCAAATGACTTTATGGTTAGGGACAACACAACATGAGGAACTGTATTGAAGGGTCACAGCATTAGGAAGGTTGAAAACCATTGCTCTAACTCAAACATTAGCTCAGCCATGAAAAATCTCCCCTGAGATAGCCTGATATTTTATTTCAGGGCACTTTTTCTTTTCGTCAACTGTTTAAAATTCCAAGGTTAGCAGTTCAAGCATCTTCTTTTTAAAAAACTATAATAGAAAAGGAATGGTTATGAGCCATCATTCACAAGCATGAATTGCTTTAATTACATTAATCTAATGGTTGACAGAGATCAGCTGCTCCAAGGAAAGAAAAACATAGTTTGGGGCTGTGGGAGATCAGAAAATCACTTTAGAGGACCAAACATTTGTCCTGCCCCTTACTGGGATGCTCCAGTGCTAAAGCCTGAAATCATTAGAGGCCAACGAGAGGGGCAGGAGGATATTGGAGAGTAGGGCAGAACCAAAAGCAAAGTCTATGAGAAGTTAATGCTAACCTATTTCAAAAATTTGCTTAAAAGCATTGAAACACTCCTTTTCTCTCAAGCACCATAGCACTGCTTACCATAAAAGCAGAGTGCAAAACAGACTCAAATTAGTATTAAAATAGTGTAAATGTAGGTTAGTATACTTTGGGTAGTTTTAGGATGGGCTAGAATGTAAAATTCTTCTCATTGCAAACAAATGAAGGAGAAATAAAAGTTCTCTCTCTCTCTTTTTCTCTCTCTCTTTCTATACATGTTTATTTATATATATATATGTATATGTATATATAACATATATATGGTATACAAGTAATTTTCTACACCAGACTATTTCTATACTAGTGCATTAGTACCACTGTTATTGTTGGTGATGATGAATAGCTATTTTATGAATGATTACACACAATTAACAGTAGGTAAACAAGTACAAACCAGATAAAAAGAGAAAGCGCTTCTAGAAGACCAGAAACAGCAGGCTCAGCTTTCACATCTTAGCTCCACATTCATGGACAGACCTAGGGACTGAGCATTCCAGACCAAGGACAGCAGTAACTCAATGTTAGGGTCTAGATTTGCTTTAATAGTGGTTCTCAACCTTCCTGATGCTGTGACCCTTTAATACAGTTCTGCATATTGTGGTGACCCCCAATCATAAAATTATTTCATTGCTACTTCATAACTGTCATTTTGCTACTGCATATTTCATAATGTGCCTGGGTCCAGACTCAGCTCAGGTCCAGGTCCTGAGATGGGGAAGGAGTGTTGGCACAAGGAAAGATTCTGATCACCAGGTGGATTGCACTCAAGTGGCCCTGAATGATTCAGGCCATCTTTATTTATGCTTTGACAGAGGTTTTTCTATGAGGCTTACATGAACAGCTTTATTATTGGCTCCTATTTTTTACTTTTAAGAAATATATTGTATTTTAAGAAATACATCATAATCACTATAAATCCCCCATTGTTCCCCTTTATCTCTTCAAAGTACACCTTCCCACCCCCTATAAAACCTTATTCTAGACATAGAGTTCAGCATTTTTGCAGGTTTAACTAACTATTGGACCAGATACATCCTGCTTTTGTAGTACTTAAGTCGGCAAGCAGTTTCTTGAACTTACAAAGGTAAAAAATAATAGACACGGGTACGATGCTTTAAGAACAACAATATTCAAAGCCAAATAATTCTTTTATGTCTGCAAGACATGCTTTCATACAGCTATCATTTTCTACAAGAGGATCCCATATCTCAGTTTCTCTAGAGAATGCAAGCTTTGATAAGGCGCTCTTCCCATCCCACCACACCGTACTTCTTTCATCAATATAAGCTCCTGCGTATGGTGAAGGTGGATCTATCCATCCTACCTTTTACATTGCATTTCACCCACTGAAATGATGCACACTAGATCCTGTCATTGACTCTACATGCCTTGTGTCTAGGGAACTTATTCTCAACACTTGACTCTATGTGTGTTCCCAAGGCTTTTCCCCAAATCTGTGTCTGCATGCCTTATTCCCCTTTCCAGAGCTGTGAGACATGGTTAATGTTCCAAGAGCTGTTTTCTCATACGTGTCTAACTCTCGCTACTTTTCTGTCAGAAAAGTTCCCAGGATTAGGAGTTGTAGTTAGTAATTCTAGATAAGGGATTTGGGAAGCATTAGCCACCTGCTAAATCTTAGGGGAAAATGTTCGAGAAAGAACAGAATTTCTAGGGAAAATTACAACTGTTGTATGTGTGACTGACAAAGCAAAACTAAAAACTGCACAAAGAATCAGCAATATAGTGAGAGAGAAAAGAACCTGTAAGCTGCTTGAATTCAGCAAAGTCCTGCACTTCCCCATGGTCTACTAGTTCTTGTCAAGTGAGAGACCGTCTTTGGGCTTTGCCTGACAGAGGCCCATTGGACAGGCACTCATATGCTGATCCAAGACTAGGCTGCACAGTTCTTGACAGTAATAAAAATATCTATATGCAAGATATCTAATGTGCAACCCCTGTGGAAGAATTGTTAGCTCCCCAAAGGGTTAGCAACCCACAAGTTGAGAACTACTGCTCTAGTAAGAAACACAAGTTCTCTCTCTTTTTCTGATTACTATGCACACATTAAATGCAGATCATGCATATTTACTGATGCTCATGGTAATCAGTGATCATGTCTGAATCAACCGCTAACATTATAGAATGGATAGAATTTTAGACTTTTGCAGCATCTTCTGATGCAACGATTCTGTCTAACACAACAGCTCCCTAGTGAGTGCATCAGGAAAAGGAGCAGAGCAGTGCCTGCACTTGCTGCTCTGCTCCTTTTTCTGATGAAGAGACTGAAGTCCATGTTATGGGGCTTTAAAATGTAGCATTGCCAGGGAGGAATAGATGTGGAACAAAGGATCCAGTCTTCTGACTTGTCATCTTTAGTCATGTTTTATAATAACCCAAGAAACTTGAACCCAAAAAAAATACTAAGCTTCCAGTGGTGGTTTCCTGAATTTTTCAATATCCATTATCTCCTCTTCATCCAACTCAATCTGACAGGATAACTTGGCAAATAACTGCAAGTGCCCACAAACAACAGGTACATCAAAGGTAGGAGTGTGGATCAGCCTAGAAACAAATGCAAAGATGTGGCCAAACCACCCCAGCAAATGGACACATCATCTGGTACTGAGGAGGGACAAGAAAACAAAACATCCTCCTTGAAAGCCACTGAGACTCAAATCACAATATGTGATAAGGAAATAATCTAAAAATATGGTTCAGAGATTCATGGTTTTCTGTTGGGTGCAGGTGGCTAAAGGCAGAACGCTG
The DNA here is from genome assembly GCF_982192425.1 of Myodes glareolus. Taxonomy (NCBI): domain Eukaryota; kingdom Metazoa; phylum Chordata; class Mammalia; order Rodentia; family Cricetidae; genus Myodes; species Myodes glareolus. The sequence goes on from NC_142031.1 coordinate 94,401,791, forward strand.
GGCTCACTGTGACAAAGCAAGGGCAATCTGAGCAAGTGAGCTTTCAAAATGAAAAGAAATAAGTTCCCTCCCAGACACCATTCCACCTTCCAGTATAAAGAGAGTTTCATGGAAAGAATAGTGCAATAAGCCAACGGGGAAGAAAATCTAGATGACAGTGAGAGAAAACATGGAGTCAGACTTCAGAAGCTGCAGATGCTCTCATTGCCCATATTCATTTATCAAAACAACAGGACAGGCCTTGAAACCCTGAATTGAGAGGAGCTTTCCAGGATCACCTTTGTTTTCTGGCATGTTTAAGTTTTCTTATTAACACATTAAAATTAATAAAATGATAACATGACTAAATCTCATGAATATATAAAAATAGTTTTTAAACTTTAAGTAACCAAGAAAGAAAATATAGTAAATGCTTTCCAGAATACATGCTCACAAAATTCTAAACTCATAGCATTTCTCCCCCACCTCACAAAAAAGTCAAAATATTAGTAAGAAAGCTATTTAAGTTTTGAAGCTATTGAAGGTAAGAAAGCAAAGTAAAAACATAAAGGCTACTCAGAAGCTCACGGAAATTATATGATTAGGAAAACAAAGCTGTGGAAAGACAGAACCAAGAAAAGAAAAGAACACAAATTAAATTAACTTTATAATTGAAGGCTAAATTTGGAAACACAAGAACAGATGACCACAGTACAGAAAGTACACAAGAATAAAAGAGAGAAAGTTTCAAAATCCTGAGAAATAAAAAAAAGATGCAATATAAGAGGTGTAGAAGATAAGCAGAAAGAACATGTCACAATGGGGAAAGGTGTCCCAAGAGAAAAACAAATAGGACAATACCTAAGGCTCCCCTCTGAGAAAATGATCCTGTGTTTAAAGAGTCAAGCAAAGTTTTGAAACTGTGTGTCTGTTGGAAAGTGCATGTCATACATTGAAAGTACAAGGCGTGCATTGGAAGAAATCATAGAAATCCATCCAGCCCTTCACGTTGGAGCTTGGAGGATGCCTAAGAAGAAGGGAGGAAAAACTGTAGGACTCAGAAGGTTTGGATACTATAACAACATGGCCCACCAAATCAACTAAATAAGGCTCCCATGGGCTCACAGAGACTGAAGTGGCAACACAGTGACTGCATGGGTCTGTAGCAGGTCCTTGTATATATGTTATGGCTGGAAGTTGGGTGTTTCTGTAGGAATCCTAACATTGGGAATGGTGTGGCTCTGACTTTTTTGCCTACTCTTGGGACTCTTTTACTCCTGTCAGGTTACCTTATCCAGACTCCATATAAAGGCTTTTGCCTTATTGTATCTTACTATGTTGGACTTTGTCTCTTGGAGGTCTGCTCTTTTCTGAAGGGAAATGGAGGGGAAGTAGATATGGGAGAGAGTGGAGGTGGTGGAAAGCTGTGAGTGGAGGGAGGGGAAACTGTAATTGGGATGTATTATACAAGGGGGTAATCTATTTTCAATAAAAAAGAAACCTTGGTTTGTACAATTAAATATGTATTAAAACAATAATGAAAAGTAAGCTAAGAAGATAGCTGAACTGGTAAGCAGTTGATCAAATCAAGAAGTTCTGAGTTCAATGTCCAGAACTCCCTAAAAGAGGTTGTGGTGATGCATACTTGTAATCTTAGCCATGGGGAGACATAGACAGAAAAAACATGCTAGCCCAGAGCCTAACTCAATCACAGTACTGGTCAAATGGAACACCTTGACTCACAAAACAAGATTAATGACACCCAAGGAGCAACTACACCCAAGGTTGTCCTCTGTACATACATGCCTCCATTGCACATACACACACACACACACACATATATGCACACTTGTGTACAAAAAAAGAATAAAAATTGTAAAAAGACTCAGTGAAATATCACTATGCAATTGCTAGAATGAAAAAAAAACAAAAACATCATCAAATACTGATAGTAATACAGAAGATGTGGAATTTATATATTGTTGAACTATGAAGGAATAAATACTTTTAAAAGTATGTAATTTCTTAAGATATTAAGCACAAACACCTACCATATAAGTCAGTTGTTTCGCTAATATGTGTTTACATAAAGGAAATAAAAACATGTTTAGACAAATGTATATTAGGAAAATACAGCCTTATCTAGAGCAAATAAAAATTAAGAATTGGAAAATGAAATAAGAGGTGAATGAGTAAAGAAATGTGATCATACAATGGAATATCATCCAGTGATTAGGGATAATCTGTTAATAAATACTATATTACAGATGAAACTGCAATAAATAATGCTGAATGAAGCAAATGAGACATCTTTTCCTGAAGTGTGCAATGTATTATTCAACTAATACACATATTTAGCAAATTCAGCTAATAGCTTTTAACAGAAAACAATGGTATTGCCTGGAGGCAGAGCAATTGGGGGAAAGGGGAGGGTGGGAGGTGGAGAGCACACAGACCATGAAAGAGGAAGGGGAGATGACTGGAATTACAGATAGCTTCATGGAGGATATTATTCTGGTGGGGTTCAGAGTGTAAGCATAACCTAAAACTCATAAAATTATGTGAGTGCAAACTTCACATTGTGTAGCTTTTAAGGTGTTGATTGTCACTCAGCAAGCCTCTCAATTAAAAATAAGAGGAAAGGGTATTCATAAGAGATAGAGAGCATGGATTATTATAATTTGTATATGTGTAGCATAAGTGGCAGTTAATTTGCTCTTACTGTGAATATTTGGGCCAGTCTATGCATGAGAGTTATCTCTGTCTCAGTTCATATGACATAAGAAAATGAATTCTTTGAAAAAATCCCACAATCTCAATTCTGGTTGAGACTAACTACTAGTTGAATCCACACCCAAGACTGATGGTTAGAATACCTAGAGAAGATGCTTTAAAGTTTATTCTAGCATGAGAGTCTTGAGAGAAATCCCGGTGGAATGTAGCTCAACTTCCAGGTGATACGTAGTGTTCTGTCTCATTTTGTTCACTGAGGCAGGTACAAAGAACGGATCACCCAAAATCAAGGGGAAGAAACAGCTGTAGCTCCTTATGGGAACAGTAATGTCTACAAGTATGCAGGGGACTGGAAAGGTTTCTTTGACAGATTCTAGAAAATGTGATGTACCAAATACAGTGCATAAATGAGGAATTAAATACACGATTATAAGCTAAAATTTTAGAGTCAGAAAAATTTACTATACACAATGAATGATACTGGGGGTTGCAAAGATGGCTTAGGAGGCAAAGTGTTTGTTGTGTAGCATGAGGAACTGAATTTGGGATTTAATCTCCGAGAGGGGTAGAATCCATGATCATCCTGGAGGGGACCACAGAAGTAGACAAGAAAGCATGGAGCTAGGGCAGTAGCTGAGAGCTTATATCTGATCTACAAGTAAGAGGCCGAGAGAGCTAACAGGGAATCTTGTGTGCTTTGAAACTGAAAAGCCACACCTATACTAAAAAGGCCACACCTCCTAATCCACCTCCTAATCCTTCCAAATGGTTCCACCAATTTGGGAAGAAACATTCAAATATATGAGACTGTGGGAGCCATTCTCATTCAAACCATCGCAGATATATTCCCAAGAGTAGTATTACTGGATCCTGGGGGTAGGTTGATCCCAACTTTCCTTTTTGTCTTAATGACAGTGTCCTTTGCATTACAGAAGCTTCTCAGTTTCAGGAGGTCCCATTTACTCATTGTTGCTCCTATTGTCTGTGTTACTGGATTTTATTAATTCAGTCACAACAGGGTCTTTCAGCATTTGAGAATCCAGAAAGACCCCAAATAGCTGGTACAGGCTATTTTAAAAGCAAAAAGCCACAGAAACAAGGGCGGGGGGGGGGGGGAGTCTGGGGGTTCTTCTTTAACTATTGTGATTGGCTTATTCAAAGGGCTATTACCAATAATTGGCTGGAGAGCAGTTGCCAGATCAATGAGTAAGAGGAAACATTTGAGGGTTACTTTGCCCCTTTCCCAGGGACTGAGTCAAAACATCTGTGGACATCTGTGGGTTATCTTGTCCCAGTTTCAGGAACTGAGTGTTCTCTATTTGTAGAACACTCACAAGGACTCAGGGAGATGGAAGGTTCCCAACATTTTAGTATTTGCATGTGTGGTTGTTAGGTCCTTGGTTTCCAGGGGAGGGGGGAGCACTACCTCAGAAATGGCCTCAGAGTTGTCAGAAATGGCTTTAGAGTTATCCTAGAGTTTTACACCATAACCTTTCCTTTCTTGTCCATCCCCAATATCTCTAATTAATATTAATATCACAATACAAATCACTGAAAAATTTAAAAGTTCTACGGTCTTTAAAAATTCAAACACTTTGAAAGTTCAGTCTCTTTATGCATCTAAAGTGTCTTTGAAAGTTCAAGCCTCTTTACATTATCTGAAATCTCTAAAATATCTAAAGTCTCTCAAGTGTAGGATCCTGTAAGATGGAAAACAAGTTAAATACTCTCTTACTGAAGGAAGAAAGAACCAGAAAACATTAACAATAAAACCAAAGCAAAACCCTAGTTCAACATTTTAAGCTTAGTGTTAGATGCTAGGGATTCACTCATGATCTTCTGGGCTTCAAAGGGCTCCATTTCTTTACCTCTGCTGTTAGCAGCATGCATTGACTTGTAGAATCAGGCTGGTTACACTCCACAACTGCTGCTGACCTTGGTGATAATCCCACAGTACTGATGTTTTCCCAAATATTGAGATATCCTTGCAACTGGTCTTCTTCATCTTCACCAAGTTTGTTTTGAGCTAACTTACACTGCCACCCGGTGCCAGCCTTCAACTTCTCGCAATGACCCTTTAATCCTGGGAGTTCAACTTCAAACGAGATTGCACTTTTATTAATGGCCCCACACATTGCACAGCCACTGCTTTTCTTCGTGATCCATTTATGCATTCAAGACCAGTAGCACCTGGGTGGCTGTTACATGTTACCAAGTTCAGCTGCCAGCATGAGGTTAAGCCATGACCATTGCTGGACAACAGCTTCTATGTGCTGACCTGAAAGAAAAACTTCTCAAAAGATTTTGCTTCAGGGATATTTTTTTTTTCACCACTGATTTCTCAACTCCAGTGAACAAGCATCATGTTTGTTCTAGGAAAGTAAAGGTTTCACTTGAGTGGTTCTTAATTCAAAATACCATATGAATGCCCTTGAAAGAGACTTTGAAGGCCTCTCCAAGTTCTCTGTGAACTCTCAGAAGCCAAGCCTCCTTTATCTGCCTCCCTTTCAGCATTCCTTTCTTCTAAGCTCCCACAGAACAGCCCTCTGTACTCTGAGCACTCAATGGCTTTTCCCAGGTCAAAGTTCAAAGGTTACCACATTCCTCCCAAAGCATGTTGTCAAAACTGTCACAAAAATATCCAGGGAACCTGGTACCAATCTCTGTCTTAGATAGGGTTTTTATTGCTGGGGTAAAACACCATGACCAAAAGGAACTTGTAGAGCAAAGGGCTAATTTTATCTGACACTTTTGGGTAACAGTCCATTACTGGGGGAAGTCAGCGCAGGAACTTCAGATAGGAACCTGAAGCAGGAACGGAAGCAGAGACCATGAAGGAATGCTGCTTACTGGCTTGGTCCTCACCGTCTGTTCAGCCTGTTTTCTTAAACCCTTCAGGACTACAACACACAAGAGTGACAACACCTACAATGAACTGGAAAGTCTGACATAAATTATCAATTTAAAAAAAATCACAGAATAAACTGCTTGGTGTATTTTCTCAATTCAGGTTCCTTTCTTCAAATGACCTTAGCTTGTATGAACTTGACATAAAAGTCAGCACAGCTATTGTAAGCACTTTGAGGACAATTAAGCATAAATAAAGATGTATTTGCAAATACTAAGATGTATAATGTGATTTAAAAGGGCTAGAGAGATGGCTCAGCAGTCAAGCTTTTTCAGGAGATCTAAGTTCACGTCACAGCACCCATATCAAGCAGCTCACAAACACCTGTAAGTCCAGCCCCAAGTGAATCCACCAACTCTGGTCCCCAAAAGCACCTTCTCATGTATATATACCCACGTACATACACACACACATACACATGCATGCACACATGCATAGACATGCACAAACACACACACAATTAAAAATAATAAATAAAAAACAAATCTTGGCTTTTAAAAAAGGTATGTTCTCTTTTTAATGGCTGGGTATCTTTGTTTAGGTTTATGGTTTCCAAGAATAGTCCATCACATTGGAAAAGGCATAGCAGGTGTGTGAGATCACTCAATCATAGCAGGGGCAAGAAGAGGATTCTGATCTTCACATTTTATGGAATTCTTAATTATACCATAAAGTATATAATTGGAAGACACTAGTATCACATCGTTATTTGAAAACTGACAAAAACAAAAAAGGAAAAATCAATCAGTAAAGAAAATTAAGGATTTTTTTTTTTACTATATCAACTACATTTTGGGATAATCAAAGGGTTCATTATGGAGAACTTTTCATTACAGAAATATACCAGCTACAACAGAATAGCTGAAATGAAATATCCTCATTTTGCAGACTTTAATAAAGTATGGGACTAGGCCTTGGTCATCAGAAGCAGTTACATCTCAGGAAAAGTCAGCAATGTTTGGTCTAATGATGAATGTGCCGACATCTATGAAACAGTCTTTCCAAAGTGATCCAATCTAAACTCTATTAAGCCTCCAGCTCTAACCACCGACTTAATGGAAATTCTGGGATCAGAGAAATGTGTTAAATGATGTCACAGAATTTCAGTCACTCCTAAGTATTACAGTAATTCACAATACAAATGACCCCGTGTCTTTTTAACAGTGCAAGAAAAAGAGGTGATCTGCAGACTGGGAGAGAAAGAGGAAACACATTGGCTAATCACAATAAATATACTTTCATTTAATTCTAACTTGAATCAATAAACTATAAAAACATAAGACCAATAGGAAAACATGAATACAAAGGATACTTTCTTAATCAAAGAAAGTAAGTTAAACTTTATATTTAATTTATCATTATTTGTTGCCAATCCTCCCCTTAACTATACATAAGTCCACACTAAAACATTTTGAATCAGAGTCATAAAACATCTAGAATTTATGCTTAAATAATTCGTAGGTAAAGGTAGTGAATGTACATCTAGGTTAACTATGAAACAAGTATAGGCATGAACTTGTCATTGCTGCTGGTGAAAGAAAGATGATAGAAAACTTAACCGGGTAGGTAATTATACCCAAACCGCACTACCAGGAATTTTGAGTATTTCTATGACATTCTAAGGAATAACTACCGACGCCTAAGAAGTGATACCTCTCCATGGCGTAAGAGAATGACATTCAGTCTTTCACCAATGTGACTGCTTTCGGAAGCCACAAATCTAAGCAGCTATGTGTAGACCTTTCATGAATGTATCATAAACAAGTTAACTATGAGACATTTCTGTACAGGAAGACTTCTGAGTAGAGTGTAGCAAAATGTGTTCTGTGTGTTTTCTCTGTATGTAAGACTGTTCACCAAGGCGACATGCACTAGAGGGCTTGAACAAGGCACAACCAAAGCTTCAAGTCATTCAGTGGTTAGATGTCTGAGGAACATAAGCAATTATGCAACCAACCTATACCAGGGAGATCTTGTGGTGCGAGCAATGAAACTGAAGTACTCTTCACTGTTCTTCGTAGCATAAGTTTCTCATTATATCACAGTGGGTTATTTTCAGTCCATTTGATTAAATACCTTTTAAGATTGCTGCAATTGAGATTTGGAACTTGAGTCATGAAATCCATCATACTCATGTAAAAAATAAACATTCTGTTTATCTGACTATGCGATTTTAACACGTATTCGTATTATTTTCTCCACTAAAGGAAATGACTAAACCCTGAATCGTAACAAAACACCTTTTAGCAACAGTATTATCTAAAATCACTCCATCATTTTAGTGCACAATTTTATTATAGTATAAAATGCAACACTGAGAAGAGCGTCCTCAATGTACAACACCCCTTACACACGGAATACGCAATAAAAGCACTATGAAAATTTCACCTCAAGAAATTTTTTCTATAAATTATTCTACAGACCTTAGCTCTCAGGCAACAAAAATCTTTTAAGCATTTATGAACCATGAATGATATATAGAATTATGTATATTTCAAAGATTGGTTTAGAAGAAGAGTTCTCAACCTGTGGGTTGCAACCCTTTTGGAATTTAAATGACTTTCAACGGGGGTGCCTAAAGCCATCAGAAACACAGATATTTACATTATAATTTACAACAGCGGCAAAATTACAGTTGTGAAAAGCAACAAAAATAATGTTATGGTTTGGGTCAGCACAACATGAGGAACTTTAATAAAGGGTTGCAGTATTCAGAAGATTGAGAACCACTGTTTTAGAATGTGCTATTTCTTTAAAGAAAAAAAATCAAGAAAGCACAATTTCAATTAAAAAAAATATCTCATGAGGCAGACTACATCCAGTCTAAATGGTAGTGTCCTGACCCTGGACTTGGAGACCAGTCACTTCAGGAGACCCATGCTCTTCTCCTCGATGGGTCTGACATCTGACTCAACAAGAGTTCTCTGCCCTCACTTCCTGGTGGAGTACAAGTTTTCATGCATCTCTGCCCACCCTATGCTGTTCAAATCTTCATTGGAGGCATGAGAAATTTTTAATATTCCTCTAGAGATTTCTTCAGAAAACTTACAAAAATATATGCTTTCTGAGTAATAGGCATAAATGTGTGTGTGGTAATTCTGCTTTTTAGGTACTGGGCTCAGTAGTAGGTATTAGTAGCCCAAAGGACACACACTTGTGTTTAATAGGCTAGTTCATGCCTGTGGACACTTCTTGCTTCCTTGAACTTCATCATTTGCATCTATAAAATAGCAGTCAGATTATTTCTTAAAGGAATTGTAAAGATTAAAAAGAAATATTGCACACTATCTCAGACATTAAAAGTGCTCAGTCAATATTTATTCTCCCGATTTACCCACTCCAATTAGAACTATCCCTACAGCAGCTAAATGTATATTTGGCTAATGACTATCTTAGTAACCTGTGTGGTGTTATTTCTTAAGGCACATTTCAGAAACTGTATACTTTATTTTATTATTTTTTTTCTTCCTTTACAGTCCAGGTCTTTTATTTCTTTTTGCACATCAGGCCATGAATTCGTAGGGAATGGGCTCCAGCAGCTCAGGCTCCTTGCCGTTAGTCCTCACAAAGTGTGCTTCTCTGGGTGGAGCAGGCTGGCGCTTCAGCTGAACCCAAGTGCCCTTCTCTTTGGCTTCCTTTTTCTTCTGGTTGTTCTCCTTCACCCGCTTCAGGAAGCTGTCCCTGCTCTTCGAGTGCTTGATGTGTTCAATCCTCACATTAATTCTCTTGGCAAGAATCTTGCCCTTAACTTGCTTGTTTACAATGATGCCCACAGCATGCTGGGTGACGTTGTAGACTCTTCCGGTTTTGCCATGGTAACATTTATGGGGCATTCCTTTTTGAACAGTGCCCATTCCCTTGATGTCTACAATATCGCCCTTCTTGTAGATTCGCATGTACGTGGCCAAAGGAACAACTCCATGTTTCCTAAAGGGCCTAGAGAACATATAGCGAGTGCCCCTCCTCTTTCCCTTTGTGTTTGTCATTTTGGCGAGTTACTGAAAGATGGCTACCGCGGCCGACGAAACTGTATATTTTATACAGTTAAACTATAACTGTACTTATAGCGCCACTGTGTTCTGTAGAGAAATCAGTTTAGCAAGTGGTGGGTTAGACACCTCTCTCCATGAATGCTTAGAGTTTTTAAACTGCTAGCACACCGTGTGACTGTCTGAAGGGATTGCATTGCCCTTCCTGTCAGGTACATCAGCTGATGCTCAGAGGAGCAAGTATTGTTTGAACCAAGCTGTGGTAAATATTAGCTTGGGACACTAGACTGGCAAGGGCAATGAGCAATCATTATGGCCCTGAAGAAGAATAAATTTGAGAATCTTTTCTGTTCATAGGATTATTCACACACACTATGGGAATACAACATCTACAGTTCACTATAGAGCTATTAAGTAATTTAAAGTTATTTTTATCTGGAGAGTTGAAAGTAGATTGTTTCCTTTTGTCAATGCTAGAGTGAATAATTACAGTTCCTCCTGCTTAACAAATAGCATGATCTCTGCAGTTGCAGAGGTTACTTTAGGCAGAAATATAATTTGCTGGACAAAAAGACTTACTTTTAATAGACTGCTTACAAGCATGTTTGGCAAAACTCAGGTTCATAGACATTTAAATTGTGTGTAATGTTTTTCAGATACATATTAACAACTATTCTTGAGAGACATTTTAATTCAACAGGCATTTGCTGCACACCTGCTTAAGTAAGATACAGGCCAGTAGGCCTAGAAGAGTAGTGGAAGCCTGCATCATTTTGGACAAGTTATAAGAAACGTATATTGAGAGTTTATATACATAACACCAAAGCTGGTGTTGGCTCTTCTGGAAATCAGTAGTTTTGAGCTTCTGTTATGCCTGAGATTTCAATCCTCTGCAACACTGTAGATCTAATTCCGCATAGCAATGCCACTGTAAACCCCTTTCGTCCAGTGTTGAAATGGGACAAAGTATGCATCAGTTGTCAAAGCAACTGCTCTGTGTGGCGTCTTCCAGAACAGCAGTAGTCTACTCTGGGAGAAATGGAAAATGAGGTCAGTGGATTAGAGTGGCTTCCTATCTGTATATTTAAATGAGACGCATCTAAATATGACATATCCTATTGGTGTCAAATATGTTCAGGGTCCAGGAGACTTAAGCCATCCCAGGGTGGTTGGTGACTATGTTCTTTCCTAGCAAGCAGAATTTTAACGTGGTTCTCAAGATTGCCATCCCTGTCATATGACCCTCATAAGACTTTCTACTCTTGAATAGGAATTGTAGTGGATATTTGCCCCGCCCATGACCTTGGGCTATTTGGTACTATAGAGGTGGGTGTTCCTTTTTTGCTGATTTAACTCCTTTAAGAGGAGGAGGGAGCAAATGCTCACTCTCTCATGTGGTAGTCAGAGATCAGATTGCTTGTTGTCTTTCACTCCTGGGCCGAACCAAAGACCTCAGCGACTCTCTACTTTGTTGTTTTTGGGGGATTTGGGGTTTTTTCTTTTCTTTTTCCCCTCACTTTTTTATTTTAATTAAAAAAAATAAAAACTATTTTTTTCATTTTTCATACCAATCCCAGTTCCCACTCCCTTCCCTCATTCCCACACACACCACTCCCCAACCACTCCCCAGAGAGGGCAACGCACATTGCTCCAAGGAAGGACCAAGGCCCTCCACACTACATAAAGGCTTAGCAAGGTATCCATACAAAAGGAATGGGCTCCAAAAATCCAGTGCAAGCAGCAAGGACAAATCCTGGTGCCACTGTCAGTGGACCTGCAGTCTGTTCCAGCCATACAGCTGTCACCAGCATTCAGAGGCTCTAGTTTGGTCCTATGCTGGTTCTTTCTCTGTCTGGCCAGATGTGGAGAGCTCCCACTAGCTTCGGTAATCTGTTTCAGAGGGTGTCCCCGCCATGGTTTTGACCTCCTTGCTCACTTCTCACTCCTCTGTCTCTTCAACTTTGACATCATCACCTTGGAACATAGGATTGAAACCTGTGAATGGGAGAAGCAAAAACATTCCTGTCACAGCAGTTATCTTCACTGATTTCTGGAGGAGTAAAGTTAAATTGATGTAGGCAAGGCTCTTAGGAGATTGCTTGTTTTAGGTTCTGCTTTATTAGCTGAAAATTATTCTGCATTTCTATGTCATTGTGAAAATGCAATCAGGTATCATGTCATTATACCACAGCTCTGCTACTTCAGCACGAAGACTGCCGACTCATCCGTCTAAATTCTGAACATTAAATTGAAGTTCCTTATAGTTCTGTAATGTGTGCTTTTTTTCCCTGATAATGGACTTCCCCGAATGATCTTATTATCTACTGTACCTATACATCATTTACGTATCATTAACTTCAAAATTTATATCTGATGCCCACAGATCATTGTCTTTACCTCTAGGCATACTCATACCCATTACCTAACTGCAATATCTACTTCAATGGCTCAAAGTTGTCTCAATCATGTCATACTTGCAATTGAACCCTCAGTGGCAGTAGCTGGCACCTCATCCAATCTTTCTCCCTAGTCTTTTCCTTCTTAAATGATCGCGTCAACCCATCTATGTGTTCCATGTAGGAATCTGGGATCATCCAGGTGGGGTTGTTCTCTGTTAATGGCCTTTATGCAAAACATTATTATTTCTTATTATTCTGTTTCTCTAAACTCTAAAGTGATCCATGACTTCCTTCTGATCATAACACAATTATGGCTTCCTGCACAAACACAGTAATTGTGTGCAAACCCACCAGATTGGTAAGTTCAAATTATGTATAGAGACACACAACCATGCTTCCTAAGACTTGTAGCCATTTCCCCTTGGACAAAAATAACACTGACATTTCTAGTGTGTAGCTGTCAGTGACATACACCTTCCTAGGCTTATTTCCCATCTTCTTGCACATCATTTAGTCCCTTGAACCTAGAAGCCCTTTCCTGTGATTGAATCTTGAGGCATCTGCACTCTCTGCATGGCCTGAACTATCTCCCTTGTTGACCTCCATTCATCCTGGGGTCTTAGCAGAAAGACCTATTTGGAAGGGTCATCTATTTGGAAAGACCTTCCCTGATCCCTCCATCTTAATTGGGTTCTTTATAGTTCCTTTCCTTCTGCGGTTCTATCACTCTCCACTATGACTCTTCATTTCTGCAATGTGCTGTCATTAATCACTTCATTGTTCCTCTTATGTATAATCATTTTTACTCCCAAGCAATATTGGTCTGCACTCCACCATCATTTGGTGCTTTGTCATTGACTCAGTGCAGATAATACAGTAGAATTTTTTCTCTAAATTTTTTCTCTCTATGCATAGAAATATATATATATATATATCCAAATATATGAACAGAACATGCTTCTTCTGAGCAGGAGAAATAGTCTTCCCCAGGAAAGAGCCTCATTTTTCACATGTCCCCGAACGTAGTTATCCAATGCCAAATAGTCAGCCCTGAAATCATATACATACAAATAACAATGGAAACATTTTACAACTTTGTTTACTAAATAAATTAAATGAATAACTAACGTGTTTTTTTCCATGAGAATGCTATGATGAAAATATATTATTGAACACAAATAAAAAGTGAGGCTAATAAAAACGTCTTGTAATGAAATCATGCAGTGATATTTAGACTATTATCATAATCTAAAAATCATATTTTTCTACCTTCTAATTCTAGGTATGTCCAGATTTTCAACATATAGAATCCCCGGGTTTCATATATGCTGGAGTCTCTTCTTGTCTCATCAGTGGGTTTTGTGTCTTAAACCCTTTTCTTCTTAAGAACAGCTGTGTACAACCAGTATTACGTACAAATCAGTACTTATAACTAAGACAGACAAGTCTGTGTCTGGACTGATCAATAATCATAACCCTTGTGGTGTTATAAGGAATTCTCCTAAGCTCTTCATCCAGCCCCACCAACATTCCACGCCAAACTCACTCCCCTATCTTATCTCACACTCAGACCGAAGTTTTCAAGGTACATTTACCGTTACTGTATGTGCACCCTCCCTATTCACTGTCAATCAAAGAACAAGGTGTGACTTCTACGAAGGTTATTTTGGAAGTGAAATCTTTGTGCCTCTGATTAGATCTCTTATTCCAAAAGTAGGGTAAAACTGTTGAATATGACGCTTCTCAGCAGCGGCAGGCCTCAATGTCCTCTCTTAAAATTGAAACACTTACCAGGGCTCTCCAAGCCTTCTTTCCACCACTCTATGCCTTTTTTTAACCTAAGTCAAATTTTGGGGGTGGGGGAAATGTCCCTATTTACATGAATTCTAATCTGTCCTCAAAACATTTACCTTGTTGAGCAACACAAATCTGATGACCAACTGTTAGACTATCAAGACCTGGCCCTTTCCCCCTTCAAGTCATCCCCTCAGTAGGCCAGCCATGGGCACCCCTGAAGCTAAATCATGATGAATTCTCCCTCTGCCTTTCTTGACCCCTACTTTGCATTTCCTCTAGTGTATCTGTCTCAACATTATTTCCTAAGAGACAACTTACAGACTGATTCCCATCTTAGAACCCTGTAGCATAGGGAATCTAGCTGGTGGTATAAAGCTCCCTAATTCTTCCATGCTACTTTCAACAACTGGAACCTGACATTGATATTTGTAGGGTTCCCTTTCATTTTCTTTGTTTTTTTGAAATTGGTACTGTGTCATTTGGGTGTTATATAATAGGGACTTAATAAGAAGCTAGTTTTTTAATTGATGTTTTATATTTCCTACAGCAAATTCATTTCTTTGGATTAAATTACTGCATTATTTAGAATTAATTAATTTTGTATTCATTGAATATATATTTATTGATTGAATATATATTTAAATATATTTTAAATATATATTCATAGAATATATTTTAAATATATATTCACAGAATATATATTTAATTAGGTAAAACATTGGACTTTCCTGAGTAAGAAAGCTTTAAGAATGGGCTTAATCAGAAGGTCTGGTGGATAAAATAACCGAATGCTAACAGAAGACCAACAATCATTGTAATATAGCCCAAAGCAAAAAGCATTATGTGAGGACTCATTCAAACATGAGCTTGGAGCTGGAAATCACTTACTATCCACATGACTTGCAATACAAATTTTAAAGTTCTAGTTGGAAACCACAAGGACAAAACCAAATTGGGCTAAAAGTAAGATCTTGGTAAATATTTGTTCATTTATCTGTACCTCCCCGTCCTTTTCAACCTAATTTGCATCTTTGTTTTATACATTTATATAGGTTTTACCCATAAAGTAGCTCTATCCATGTGTCTGTAGAAGAAGAAAGATAGCATGAAGGTATAGACACTTCCTTTTTACAATTTTGCAGCTCCAGATTTATATCTTCGAGCAAATCATCATACCATCCTTGGGATGGATGCTGTTGTGACTGGTCACAAGTAATGACCCAAAACAAAGTATCATGGCAGAACTATGCAAATCCACCCCTTACCTAAATCAAACTAATGGGCAGACTTCTCATCCACTGCCAGCTAATTTACTTCATGCTACTGGATATTGATTCTATGTGGAGTGGTAGAAAATCTGTCATGCTTAAGATGCCATCTGCTCCAAATGCCAATGGAAGTCACTTTTCCCAAATCTGCTAGCAAATTGCTTCTCCCTTATTTCCTGCAGCTTTTCAAAAGCTTCGTTAGGTTTCCATTCGAATTGGACAAGAAATCCAGTCTATTCATTTTCATTACTTCTAACAAATGACTAATTTTATACTCCTAGTCAGGAGTTCTTCCTCCAGCACAAACACAAAAATCGATGAAGGAAAGGAGCTGGTGGCAGAATGACATGGAGTTTTGTGGTGAGTGTATTTGAATTTATAGACAACTCAACAAGAGTTACTGATCTCCTACTCCATGAATGTGTGGAAGGATTAAACAGCAGAGGACAGTTTGTTTTGGGGAAAATGGCCAGAAAATTTGGAAGAAAAGCACGTATTAGGGAAAACTATATCAAGGAAAAAAATCTATCAAGAAAAATTACAAAATTTCTACTTAACACAGCACTAGAATGATGCCAAAATTCTGTTACTGGTATTATGTACATGAAGATTTATTGATCCTGGTATGAATTGAAGATAAATTTTTCTTTTAGCCCCTATAGTACTAAATAAACCTGAGCTCTAGGATGCCACTAAGACTAAACAAACTCTATTTTTATCTTTATGCTTTTCGCTTGCTTGCTTGCGTGTGTGTGTGTGTGTGTGTGTGTGTGTGTGTGTGTGTGTGTGTGTGTAGTGCCCTCAGAGTCCAGAAGAGAACAACAGATGCAGTGGAAATACAATTAAGGATAGTTGTGAGCCCCCAAATAAATGCTGGGTGCAGAACTCAGGTTCTCTTCACTAAAGTAAGCTCTCTTAACCATTGAGTCATTTCTCCAAACCCTAGGATGAACTCAAAACAATGAAGCCTAATGAATGTTTTAGAGGTTCAAGATTTATAAAAATGTAAAACCTCCATTTATTTCTTCTCAAAGGCACATTTCTTTGAAGCAATCTTATTTTGTCTTAAAAAAATTCACCATTCTATTCAAGTCACTCATTTTGTTCTGATTCTGGATGACTCTTAACAATGTTCACTGATCTTCAGAGAACAAGAGAGCCATCTCAGCCATGCTCATAAAACTGTTCCATTTTTTCCCTACCATTGTTAATCCAAGATTGACAGTGTAATTACCTGATAACACTTAGCTCAGCTGTGTTGGCAAGCATTTTACATAGAGCTATTCATAAATGAAAATAACGTAGTCTGTTTTAAGAAGTTTGGCTTATCTGGAGCCACAATATAAACAGGAAGAATGAAATTGGGAAATAAATAATACTTCCACAGTTAATGTATAAGGAAAGCTTTAATGATATGTTTAATCAGTTAATTGTTAATTTCATCCAAAGTGGTCATCAACTTAATGCTAATGGTAATTGCCAGATTTGAATGGCCTTAAATTATTAAAATTATACATCTCTGAAAGATAGTTAGAATAATTACACATCTACTAATGGAGTGAAAAAGTGGAGATAATTGAACACAGCGCAGTGTCCCACCATGCATGCTGTTCCTTTGTTATGAACCCATGCTCAGCTGTGTACATTACAAAATAGCCTCCATGGACAGATACTTATCGTCTCAAATCAGTATTCTCCCCCTGTGTTTCAAATGCATCAGAGAAGTTCACGATGAAGATTGGTCTCAAACAACTACCTTTTATATAGCTAATTCACTTGTACATCGGTAACATTCTTGGCTATTGATAAAATGAAAAACACTGTGTATAGAAAGTGAGAAAAAAACCATTTTTCTTCCACGTGCCAATTAAATATGGGTGAGTACATAAAATCCTTTCAATAAGGATGCATACATGTATTATACACAAAACTGAAAAAGCTGTAATTTTCTTGATATATCTTCAGAGTTTTCTCTGATACTGAACATTTGCAAGATGCTGTACATATCAATGTCTTTTTCATGACAAATTTTCGGAAGGTGATAAGTATTAAAATAAATACATGGCATGAAAAGAATAGGGACATTAGAGGGATGACTCCATGTTATTCGGATAATTCAAAGAAGACATCACTGATCATGTGGCTTTGAATAGCAATCTGAACACAGGGCTGAAACCATGGCTAGGAGAGTCCTGGAAAAGCAGCAGATCCTTGGGGCTTAGGTACAGTCAGCTAAATAGGAAGGACCAGGAAGAAAGTGGTAGCAGAAAAAAGGAAATGTCAGCTGTAGGATGCAGGGCGGCTAAGCAGAAAGACTGATTATATCAAGGTTTTACCTTTGTCCTGCTGTAAAGACTTTGGTGTTTACTCAGTAATATGAGAAGACACCGGAGGGCTGTGGACCACAAGGCTCCACAATCACATTTATGTTGTAAATCAGTATTTCTTCCTTGTGGTTGTTAAGAGTATAGAAATCAGAAGACAAAGCAAATTAACCAATATAAAATATGAAAAACTTGATAGCAATCATCTATCAAGATAAAGGTCTATGGAGATAGTAAGACAGTTGAGAAGTAGAGGTGGTGAAAAGCAGGTTCCAGATGTATTCCAAACATACAGTCTATATATTTTCTCAACAGATGGGGACAGAGTGTGAAAGAAAAGGAGAAGTCAAAGATTATGTCATAATATTTGCCCTGAAAGCAATGCTAACAACAAGGGTGATGATGTGTCCTGGTCACAGCTACTTGACTATGATGCTGTATTAAAAAGTAAAGCAAGACGGGCGGCGGTGGCACAGGCCTTTAATCCAACACTTGGAGGCAGACGCAGGTGGATCTCTGTGAGTTCGAGGCCAGCTCTAGGACAGGCTCCAAATCTACAGAGGAACTCTGTCTCGAAAAACAGAAACAAATAAAATAAAATAAGCAACAAACAAAAAAAGCAGTAAGTGTGACTGTTTTAAAAAAAATGTTAATTACGAAAGCAGAGTACCCTACTTTTTACCCCATCAAAGCTATAGACATAGAACTACTTACAAAATTCACTGCCCACAGAATCTAAGTTTTAATACTGTTTGCTAACAACCAAGCAAGACTTTTAGCTTTCTCCTCGGTTGTCTTACTAGTAACTTATTTCTTATGGAGGGTGGGGTGGTAGGGGAGAAGGAGAGAGCAAAGAGGAGATTGAGAGATTCAAAATTTCTGGTTGGAAACAACTAGAACCATGATTGATCTTTTATTAATTGCCCTATTTTGCATCCTTTGACTAAACTTCACTTAGTTCTGGTCCATCATCCCTTCATTGATTCCAGATCCAGTGAAGCCGACAACCAGCATTAGCCATCAGAGTGTGCAGCCATGTTCTTGTTCTGAGAGCTCTCCCTTTACTCTGGCGTAGTTTCTCTCACACTCCAGAAGGTTTTAAACTTTATTTGTCAGTTCTGAGATTATTCCTTACCCATTAGAGCCTTTACAGGAAACCACTGCCTAGCCATTGCTTGAAGTGTTTTGCCTGTTTTCTTCTAGCAATCTCAAAGCAACAGTCAGTATTCAGGTATCTGATACATTTTGTGTTGGTTTTTGTGCAGGGTGTGGATGAGAGAAGAGGACAGCTTCATCTTCCTACATTTAGAAATCAAGGAACCCCACGCTATTTGTTAAAGAGACTTTATCAGAGACCCTTTGGCAATGATTGAGCTAATTATCTGACCTCTCCCTTTATGTCTATTATGTGCTGAGTTACACTTACTGACGTGACTATTTAAAGCAACCTGGAATCCCTGGAAGGAAACCAGGGTGATCATGGAGTATTTCTCATCTCAGACAGAAGATCTGTCATATTGACAACAAATCCTAACAAAGGCTGATGAAGAAGAATATGGGGTAGAGAATACTTATGCCCTCTTTCTAAGAATGTAAATTTATGCGGTCACTGTTGTAGTGAATCTTTCTCTGTCCTGCCAGCCAGTTCAAAAATAATGACACAGAGACATCTCCTTAATTATGAAAACTTGGCCTTTAGCTTAGGCTTGTTCCTAAACAGATTTTATAACTTAAATTAATTCAATTATACTAAACTATATTCTATCACACGATATAACCTTCCGTCCATCATTCACGTTCTATTTCCTCTCTGTGTCTCCAAGCTTCTTTGTGCTCCTAGATTCCTCCTCCTCTTTCTTTCTCTTCCTGGAAATCCTGCCTATACCTCCTGCCTAGCTATTAGCCATTCAGGTTTTATTACACCAAGCACAGCAAATACATATTTACATAGTGTACAAATATCCTACAACACAACAACACTCTCAGGAACATGCCCAAAAGACTGTAGGTAACCAAACAACAGAGATTTTTTTGTGTGTTCTCATGTTTCTTTCTCTCCTACTCACAATAGCCAGGAAATGGATGTAGCCTAGACATCCATCAACAGGTAAATGAAAATGTGGTGTTCATGATGGAATTTGATGCACCTATGAGGAAAAATGAAACCATAACACTTGGATGAAAATGTGTAAATCATTATATTAAGTTAAATAAGCCAGACTCAGACAAATACTGGGTATTTTCTCTTATGTGTGGAACCTAGATTTCAAATTGTTCACGTGTGTATGTATATGTGTATACATATCATGGGGCATCATGAGAAGAGAAAGTGAATTCTAAAAGAAATTGAAACCTCAAACATGTGAAGAGAAGCAAGAAGTAGTACTAACTGGAATTAAAATCAGATTGGGAGGGCAGCAAAGCAGACAGTTGGAGAGGGAGACAAATGAAAAAAGTATGACAGCACACACATATGAAAGAACATTAAGAAATATTTAACTTCATGTTAACCTAAAAGATTAAACTAATTTTAAACATTTCCTAAGTGTTGAAACAGTGAAAGTCAGATTAAACTGTACTTAGAGATTCATATTTTTACCATCTCCCATTCTAGAGATAGATAACTGTCATTCATGGAAATACTTTCTAAAATGGCTTACCTTATAAAGAAACAAATTGTTAATACAATGCATTTTATATATGGTAATTGTCAAAGTGTACACACTATGAGCTGGGAATCTGGAAAGTCATTTTCTTAAATTCCCAGGGAATCCGTTGGATAATTATCTGTGAATGGTAACTCAAGTCTTGTAAGTACTGAAGGACCAGGGTGACATCCAAGATTGTGGAGGAGAATTCGAATGGAGATCAAAGATTGAGAGTGGAGTTCTCATCATCTACAGTAATAAGGAATTAAAAAAGAAAATAAAGGAAATTTTTTTAGGAGAATGACCAAAGTCCAATAGCTTAATTCACTAGAAATGAGGGGGGCCAAAGGCCCTGAGGACAAGAACAGAAGTGGGCAGTGTCCGTGGAGAGTAAGAGGATTTACTGTAGATAATTTGTTTGTAGTTTGTACAATTTATAATGTTATAGTGAATATATTATTGTTATATAGTATTGCTATATAGTACATATAATATTATTATATAGTATTATTATATTCATCTTAATTTTTCTGACTTCTTGGGAGAGACATCACAGAAACTGAACCACTTCATCACACTACAGACACATACTTAATTCTAGTACTTGGGAGGCTCAAGCATGAGGGTCCTTTGAGTTTATAAACTTCTGACCAGCCTGAGCAATATAGTAATATACAAACTCTTTCTGGGGAAAAGAAAAAAAACTTTTATAAAAGGGATTTGGGGCAACCCAAACAAATATTTTTTGGAAGAATATAAACAAATGGTTAGAGTGACATAAATTTGTTTGACATTACTATTCAGCAGAGAAATGCGAGCGCACGTACCCAGTGAGATGCCACCACTTACCTGAATAGGATAGTAATAATGGAAAAAATGAGATAATAACAAATGTTGCCAATTAAATGGAATATTAACCACTTATATAAACACTGCTTATGGGAATGTAAAATGATACCGCCACTTCAAAAGTATCTATGCAAGTCCTAAATGCTAAAGTGCAGATGTCATTTAACTTAACAAAGAATGGAAGACGTATCTAAATATAATTACAGCAATATACATAAGAACCAAAGGATGAAATCAATGCAACATTTACCAAAGAATGAGAAGTCAACGAGTGTGAGCTACCTATACATAGAATATTACTAGATCATCAGGGCAATGAAGTGCTAATGACTATATCATCTTGAAAACAGCATGCAAACCAAAAGGAAATAGTTTTTTTTAAGACCTCACATGATAGGATACCATTTATATAAAATTTTTAGAATAAGAAAATCTCCTAAAGAAAAAAGATATGTATGAGTGACCGCCTAAGACTAGAGTTGGGGAAATTAGAAGTTTGTAAATGAGAATAGGTGGTAGTGGTAGGATGGGGTGGAATAATTATCTTCTCGCTGTTGAGAGGTACCGTAAGTGATTGTGATAATTGTCTCAGAACTTTGTGAATATCTAAAATCGATTGAATTTTACATATGAAATGGATAAATTTCATATATTTTATATGAGCTGCATTTCAATAAAACTCTAACAAAGAAACAGGGTTTCTTTTCGCAGGGTTAAATTTCCTGTGATCTGTCAAAGATAAACCAGTGTTGTCATGGAACTTTGTAATGTTGTTCCCATGGTATAGTGGCTTTCAGCAAATGAAGGACTGTTCACATAACCACACAACAATCAGGCATTTTCAAGAGGCCCTGCCCTTGGTTAACAGGTTAACTAGATTGCAATACTGGCTAGTTAGAGAATAATGAAGCTATTTAAAAAACGTCATGATTCCAACACCCATGCATTTGTTGGGAAATCACACATATCTGACCCATCAAATTAATGGTACTAGGTGGGAAATAGCAAAGCAAGCTTCCATAGTTGAATCTGTAACTCAAATGAATGCTTTATCAAAAGGAAGAGTGAGGTCAGATGGGGGTCAGTTTTATCTTGTGTTTCCATAGCCTGCAAAATCTTTACTTTCTCAGTTATAGAGATTTCTAACCCAGGAATGAGAAGCAGGACCTCCCTAACATTCGCTCTGAATCATTGAGCCATCTAAAAGAACAAAAGACTCCAGAGTTGTTTGCTCTCATTTTATCTGCCGTAGGACCAATTAGGCTATGCATAGAAAAGGTGTTTAATTACTATTTGCTCAACTGGAAAAAAAGAGATTGTAGAGCCAATTAAAATCGAATCTATATACTTGTTTTTTTAAAAACAAAACAAAACAAAACAAGAAAACAAAAAAACAATGTACTGGTTTCTGGTGAATCTGGGCCAAACATTATACAATGATCAGTCTTCTAAATGCATTTATTCTTCTCGGTTCATGGTTTCCCTCCTTTCAAAAGCTTCTCCCCCCTTGAGGACATGTTAAAGGCCTCTGTTATCCCCCCAGATGCTGTGCATGAATTGTTTTCAGTATTCCCCATGACACTAGCACTTATTTTGTTTTGTTTTGTTCTTTGTTTCTACTTTAAAAAGTCTTCTGTAGCCCAAGCTTGGCTGCAAACTGCTTCTGTAGCCACAGTTGACCTTGAAGTCTCTATTCTCCTTGCTAAGTGCTGGGATTGCAGGCATACACATCCATGTTTCTTTGGTAGCAATATTTTGTGCTTTTATTGTCTCTTATCTTGGGGAATATAATATTACATCATTTACCTCATTCCATATACCCTTCTTTGATCTCTTTCAAGTACATATTTTTTCATTAATTGTTGTTACATACAAATATGCATATATCCCAAATATAACTTTGTCTGTAGAGTATTACTTGTATGTATGTTTTCAGGGCTCAGCATTTGCTATTAGATAATCAATTGGTGTCCCTAGGAAGACTATTTCTCCCATTCTCAGCAATTCCTTAGTTGCTTTTACTTCTTTGTGTATGGTTGAGCCCTTGTAGTCTTTCCCAGATTATTATCAATCTTTAACAATGCCCTTTACCTGGACAACTTCTATTACAGCCTCAATCTCCAACTTATTCAGGATGCCAACACTGTTCTCATCATCTGTGTTGTAATTCTCATTGTCCCAATCAGTCCACAGTCAGGAACACTGCTTTTGTTTCATTAACTGAACACACCAAAAACCTATGCACATATTAAGGGTAAACTCGGAGGAGTTAAATTTGAAGATTAAAATTGCTGTGTATGTGTGTGTGTGTGTGTGTGTGTGTGTGTGTGTGTGTGTGTACCAATGAATTGAGGCCCAGGAGACGGCTCCCTGAGTAAGAGTGCTTGCTGTGAAACATGAGGATATGAGCTGGAATCCCAGAACCCATAGAAGTCTGGGTGTGGTTATGTACACCTGTAACCACAGCATTAGGGACCAGAGACAAATGGGTGCCAGGAGCATCTAGCTAGCCAGTCTAGCGGAAATGGCAAGCTACAGGTTTAGTGAAATACACTGTCAAAAAAAAACAAAAAAACAGGGTAGAGAGCGATAGAAAAAGACACACACCTTTCTTTTTCTCTGGCCTCTGCATCAGGCATGATCCCCATATACACTGAAAATGAAAAGAAACCCACTGAATGGTTACTAAGAAGTCTTCCCAGGTTCACATTTAGACATACATTTCCAGATATTTAGTTTGCCTGAGGTACATTCAATTTCTGGCTATATCGGGTACTTGATTAATTAAAGTAGAACCAGATATGTTTGCAGTAGGCCAGTTATTATTTTAGTACCAAGCAATTAAAAATGTCATCTGGAAAATGAGTCACATGGAAATTTCAGTCTTCATCGATCCAAATTGTCTCTCCCCAAGCAATCATGCCATTAAATATTAAACACTCTTGCTTCACCCAATTAATAACTAAAGTAAATATTAATCACATTAATGGCAGACCTTAGAGTTCAAGAGCTAACTGAAGCTGGTGTGGGAAATTGAGTGGGTATTTCTTTATTAAAATTGCTCAAGTGATGATTATTCATGCACCTGCCCCAAGGGTTTTTGGGAAAATCATCAGACAAAAATGCTTGGTCTGTTATTCAGCAATTGAGAAATCTTGAGCAGATACTCACCCTCAATTCTAAAGAATAGTGCTTATTTCATTCCAAACCCAATGGTAAAATCATGCATGGCTATGTTAAGAATAAAATGAGCGATAAATACATAGCAGAGTACTTGAATGTAAGATGATCTGGGTTCGTGGTAAAAAGTAAAAATCTGTTTTCATTTGTTCAAGTAATCTCTTTACCTTCCAGTCTCACTTCTTTCTTGGTTATCATGTGCAGTCTTCCCAAAATTTATTTTAAGAATTAAGCTTAAATGCTTTTGCTTACTTATTTACAGTACACGCTGTCACCATACCCCATCTAAGTTTTCTCTACTGCAGGGACTCAACGCTACTCAGAGAAGTGGTAGCGCTATTATAAAATTAATTCATGGGAAGAAAAAGTTGTAGGTCTGAATTATTATATGAGTTGAATAGAAGGTAAAGAAAGTGACTTGGAGGATAAAATCAGTAAGGGATAATATATCAGAATAGAGAAAGTTCATTCAGAGAGTGACAGGGAGACAATGGAGAAAATTAGGGAGCAAGAAGCAAAGATTTCTCCATCTGCTTCCATCAGGTACTGGATGAAAGCTCTCCGATGACAAGTAGGGTTGTCACAAATCTGATTACAGAAGACAGCAAGTTCAGGCTACATATCCACTATTGCTAGGAGTCTTAGTTGGGGTCATCTTTGCAGATTTTTGGGAGTTTCCCTTGCACCATGTTTCTACCTGATCCTAAGATGCCCCAGCAGGGCCTGTTCCTGATGCTTTGGCAGGCTTTTATAAAACCTATTCCTCATACTTCCATTGCCTTGTGCAGCCTTAATACGAGGGGAGGAGCTTAGTCCCACCTCAACTGACATCCATGGGAGGTCTGCCCCTTTCTGAACAAAAACAGGAAGAGTGGATTGCCAGGACCTGGGGGCTGGGAGAGAGGATGGAGTGTGCTTGGGGAGGTGGGAGAGTGGGAGGAGGGGATGGGAGGAGAGGAGGGAGAGGAACGGTAGTCCAGATATTTAAAAAAATCAATAAATTTATTTTTTTAAAATAGAAGCAAAGGTCAAAGGAGAATTTGTTAATTCTGATATAAAATGAAGGAAATAACTTATAAAGCAAAGTCATAACAAAACAAAATGGAGTACTTGGACTCAAGAACACAGATGAAAGATCTGGGCCTGGTGCCACAAGCCTACAGCTCTGACTATTTGAGAAATTGAGGTAGGATAATCACAAGTTCAGGTCTGCCTGAGCTACTGTGTAACTTCAAAACCAGCCTGAGCAAATTATGGAGATCTTGTCTCAAAATAAGAAAAATAAGGAAAGGGTCAGGGTTATGGCTCAGAAGTAGATAGT
Source organism: Myodes glareolus (assembly GCF_982192425.1). Lineage (NCBI taxonomy): Eukaryota > Metazoa > Chordata > Mammalia > Rodentia > Cricetidae > Myodes > Myodes glareolus. The sequence goes on from NC_142031.1 coordinate 94,427,186, forward strand.
TTACTTAATAAGCACAAGGCTCTATGATCAATCTCCTGAAAACACACACACACACACACAAATACACACATGTATACAAACACAGATACACATAAGCACAAAACACACATACACAAACACACACACAAACACACACACAAACACACAGACATACAAACACACACACCACAAGTGGAAATACTAGTTTCAGAAAAAATCCATAATCTCTCTTGTGGGTGATGATATAATATGGAGTAAATTTCAGTCAGGGAAAAACATTAAAGAACCGGCTGTAAAGTATATGACTTCTAATTAGATCTGGATTTCAGATGAGCAATCAATATGTCTTCAGAATAATTTTTTTAAATGCAGCATGCATGGGAAAATATCTATGGAAAAAAACATTTTTTGTTTGAAATTCAAATTTAATTGGATTTCTGTATTTTCACTTGTTCAATCTAACTGCTCTGTGATGAAAATCAATTTTAAAACTTCATTGTTCCCAGTAAAGCATATTTAATAAATATCCCTGAAAACGTAAGGGGAAGGAATAGAGAGCTATGATAAGGTTGAATACAAGTGTAACAGCCAAGGTGAAACCAGAAATAGTCTTCAACTCAGGTTAGAATTTTTTAATCGTTGCAAAGACAGAGTTTCTGGGTCAAACATTTTCCTTCTCTAGCTTAAGAATTAGTTGAAACCTAAGAGTAGAATTTCCTTTCATTGTCTAGCACATCTACACTTAGCTCTTACTCTTCATCCTCTTTCTTCATGAGGATTCTCCTCACTTTGGTTACAACAATTAACTCTATGAATATCCTTTGTCTCTGCAGTCATCAACCCCAGACCTAAGCAGTGTTGCTTATCGTCCACACTATCCAATCTTTAGCCTCATGTGTTCCCAGAATCATCCGCAGCACCTCTGTTTGCACTGCTTTGTTGGTAATGGCAATGATTTGTTTTATTTATTTGTTTGTTTGTTGTTTCTTCATTTATTGTGAGACTGTTTCTCAATATGTAATCAAAATTGATCTGGAATCCATATTTCTCCTGTTTCAACCTTAATGGTTCTGAGGTTATCAGTGTTTGACCCCATAAATGATGGTTCTTTAAAAATGGTATTTATTTTTCTTCTACCTGGAAAAGTTCCTTCTTAGCTGCTGGCACATGCAAGTCATTGTGAGATACCTAGCTAGTTCTGCCCAGGTAATCCTCTCTCCTAAGGCTCCTCTCAGGCCTCAGCATGATCAGGATTCTTCCCTCCTGAACCCTCATCCAGAGCATCACATATTATAAAGGTGCAGGATCAACAATTGTATCTCTTCACATGTCTGCTAAGAGGATCACCACTGGACTGTCTCAAACATAGAATGAGTATCTTCAATACTTAATGATGATTGAGCTCACAGTCATCATCTTCAAAATATCAAGCCATCACCTCCAATCTGTACCAGTGTTTCCATATTTCAAAATTGTACTCATCTCAAACGCGAAATGGTGAACACATAGATTTCAGAAAGAGATGTCACACTGAACTGCTCACATCACCGCATGAATTATCTCCCTACTGGGTGTACTTGTCATATACCAACCTAACCATGAAAGAAATATCTGGTAAAAAGGGCCTTACAAGGTTAAGTAATGAGGGGATTTTTAAGTGACTCCAATTTGGTCTAAGAGCCTCTAATTCAACCTTCCTAAAGGCTCATTTTCATCTTGATATGCCTGGAAACTCTCTATTAATGTTTATGGCACTCAACCCCATAACACATAATTGAACATTTATGATGCATTAATCTTCCTTTCAGATGGGCAGAAAGTGCTGATTCACCACAGAGAAAATGAAGTCTGCACTAGAGGAGGCTTTTTAAAAACTCAGACAGTTTTCTGAGTCTTCACACCTTTCAACTAGAGACTAATTAGGTTGAAATAAGAATGGGAAAGTGGAGATGGGGGAATTATGGGGAGGAGTAGAGGTTCATCTACATTAAAGATATATGGAAAAGCCAGATGGAAACCTATGACTTTATAAGCTGAGAAATATCCCAGGCCAGAAATAAATAGGATACTTTCTAATATGCTACTGGATATGGAGACCCCAGAGACACCCAAAGACAATGTCTATCCTAACCTTTCCTCTTAATTATCTACCAGAACTAGATGATAGGACTCTACTTTCAAGTGATTGAAAGCAACAAAATCATCAAACTGGAACTGAACTGTAAACTTTTTCTCTTCTTCCTAGCTTTCCTAGTGTGAGAAGTTTCTATGCTGGAAACTGGGGAAAGAGACATGAAGGGTCTTATCCAGCTATGAATCCTACCTATTAACCTGCCCGACAAGGTGTTCCTACTGATGCAAGAGTGGCCCAACAGTTACACAGTAACTACCCAGTCTCTGATTGGATATGAGGTCTGCACCACAGGAGGGAATCGATGTATGACAAATAGTATGCAGCATAAATCAGAGATGCTTCTCTTTGCAATAAAAATGGTGAACACAGAAATGCATGGCTGTTCAAGATACTGAGAATAAAAACAGTCAAATGTTCTGTCCTTAGCAGGATATTTATAACTTCCCCCTCCGAGTTCATAGGATGTCTCAAAAGAGTGTTAGAAAGATTCTGTACACTGCTATCTTCTGGGCATGTCATGTCCAATGCAATTATGATCTCTTATAACCAGAGCGCACCTGTAACAATAATCTCAGATTGAGGAGGAGCTCATGTTATGATAACTGGCCCTGGCATTGGATTATTGACTTTTGAAAGATTGTGTGGGAGGAGAATAGAAAATCTTGAGTTGTAAACTCACTGATGATCCCACCAGGTTCCAGGTTTTTCTCCAAAACCATGTTTGTGTAAATGATAAAACTCAGCAAGTTACAAAACAATACCAAAAGACATAAATGGGAGAAAGGACTTATGGGGAGAAGAAGGTGATAAAAGGAATCATGGCAGGCATTTAGAGAGTAAGGAAGTGAATGAACTGTGTACATGTAAGCAATTGTCAAAAAAACAAATGCAATAGAAGAAAAATAGAAAAAAGAAGAGATATGTTAAATACAGTCCAGGAAACATCTTAAAACCCTGACCAAAGGCGTGAGTGAACTTAAAGGAAGCAGGTCTGGATCAGCTACCTCCTCAGGTCCTGGTCTGAACCAGCGACTTCCACAGGAGTAGTACCCAAAATCCTCCGGAATTGCAGAACAACCCCGGGAGCATCAAGTGACCGCTGGAGTAACTGGAATTGTGGCCCTGATCCCAGCACAAGGAGCAATTATCTGAGTCACCTGAAAGAGTGATCACCAGAGACAAGGCCCCAACTATACCAATCAGAAGAAAAGAAAGGTAGACAAGGTAACAGAAACTCAATACCACAGAAAACAACACAGCACCACCAACAACTAGTTACTCTATAACAGCAAAATTTGAACACCCCAATACAGATGAAGTGAAGAAAATGACCTAAAAAACAACTTTAGGAGAATGTTTGAGACCCTAAAAGAGGAAAAGAAAAATTCTTTCAAAGAAATAAAAGAAAAGCCAATCAAAAAATTGAAAGAAATCAACAAATCTCTTAAAGATAAATCAAGAAAAAAAAGGAATCAAACAAGTGAAAGAAACAATTCAAGATTTGAAAACTCAAATAGAGACAATGAAAAACACAAACCAAGGGACTTCTGGAAATGGAAAATATAGAAAAACAATCGGGAATCACAAATGCAAGCAAAAACAGAAAAATACAAGAGGTTGGAGAGAGAACCTCAAGCACTGAACTTACGATAGAGGAAATAGACTAATTGGTCAAAGAAAATGCTAAATCTAACAAAAGCTTAACACAAAATTGCCAGGAAATATGGGACACCACGAATAGATCAAAACTAATAATAATAGGGATAGAAGAAAGAGAAGACCAACTCAAAACCACAGAAAACATACTTAACAAAATCATAGAATAAAAACTTACCAAACTAAAAAAGGACATGCATATGAAGATACAAGAAATTTATAGAACACCAAATAGACTGGACCACAAAAAAAAGACACCTTGCCACATAATAATCAAAACGTTAAACATACAGAATAAAGAAAGAATATTAAGAGCTGGAAAGGAAAAAAAAAGGAAAAAGACCAAGTAATATACAAAGGCAGGACTATCAGAGTTACAACTGACTTCTAAATGAAAACAATGTAAGTCAGAAGGTCCTGGTCGAGTGTTATGAAAAAATAATATAGATCAGAAATTAAGGCAGCACGGATGCCAGTCGAGACCACTATAACCAGCAAAACTTAATTTTTTAATTGATTTTTATTGAGCTCTACATTTTTCTCTATGCTCCCCGCCCTGCCTCTCCCCTTCCCCCTTCAACCCTCCCTCAAGGTCTCCATGCTCCCAATTTAATCAGAAGATCTTGTCTTTTACTACTTTCCATATAGATTAGATCTATGTAAGTCTCTCTTAAGGTCCTAATTGTTGTCTAAGTTCTCTGAGATTGTGGTTTGTAGGCTGATTTTCTTTGCTTCATGTTTAAAAACCACTTATGAGTGAGTACATGTGATAATTGTCTTTCTGTTTCTGGGTTACCTCACTCGAAATAATGTTTTCTAGCTCCATCCATTTTCCTGCAAAATTCAAGATGTTATTTTTTCTGCTGTACTCCATTGTGTAAATGTACCACATTTTCCTTATCTATTCTTCAGTCAAGGGGTATATAGTTTGCTTCCAGGTTCTGGCTATGACTAACAATGCTGTTATGAACATAGCTGAGCACATGTCCTTGTGGCACGATTGAGCATCCTTTGGATATATACCCAAAAGTGGTATTACTGGGTCTTGAAGAAGATTGTTTCCTAATTTTCTGAGAAATTGCTACACTGACATCCAAAGGGGCTGTACCAGCTTGCATTCCCACCTACAATGCAGAAGTGTTCCCTTTCCCCACAACCTCTCCAGCATAAGTTGTCATCAGTGTTTTTGATCTTGCCAATTGTTTCTCTCAGTGTCTGTGCTGCTGGAGTTATATTTAAGAAGTGGTCTCCTGTGCCAATGTGTTTAAGTGTACTTTCCACTTTCTCTTCTATGAGGTTCAGTGTGGCTGGCTTTATGTTAAGACCTTTGATCCATTTGGACTTGAGTTTTGTGCATGGTGATAGATACAGGTCTATTTTCATTTTTCTACAAGTTGATTTCCAGCTATGCCAGCATCATTTGTTAAATATGCTTTCTTTTTCCGTTTGAGTTTTTTTGCTTCTTTGTCAAAAATCAGGTGTTCGAAGTTGTGTGAATTAATATCTGGCTCTCTTCTATTCGGTTCCATTGGTCCTCCTGTCTGTTCTCATGCCAATACCAGGCTGTTTTCAGTACTGCAGTAGAGTTTGAAGTCAGGGATTGTGATGCCTCCAGAACCCAGCAAAACATTAAATCACAATATACAGACAAAACAAGATTTAACCAATACCTATCCACAAACCCACAAAAAACCTACACAAAATACTAGAAGAAAAACCCCAACCCAAGGAAGTTGGCTACACCAACAAAAACACAAAAGTAAATCCCCAAAATGGGGAAAACACATATGATAATATTACCAATAATGTAAACTAAAACAACAGGAACTAGCAATCACTGGTATTTAATATCCCTTATTACAAACGGATTCAACTCACCTATAAAAAGACACAGGCTGACATATTGGATACAAAAACAGAATCCTTCCTTCTGCTGTATACAATAAACACACCTCTACCTCAAAGACAGACATCACCTCAGAGTAAAAAGTTAGTACAAAAATTTCCAATTCAATTGACATAAGAAACAAGCTGATAGAGCTATCCTAATGTCTAACAAAATAGACTTCAAACTAAAATCAGTCAAAAGAAACAAAGACATACATTTAATATCAGTCACAAGAAAAATCTATCAAGAGGAAATCTCAATACTGAATATCTATGCTCCAAATACAAGGGTACCCTTATACGTATAAGAAACATAATTAAATCACACATTACACTCCATATACTATTAGTAGGAGACTTTAACAGCCCACTCTCACTACTGGACAGGTCTGCCAGGAAGAAACATATCAGAAAAATAAAGGAATTAACATATGTTATGACTCAAAAGGACTTAACAGACATCTATAGAACATTACATCCAAACATAAAAGAATACACCTTCTTATCAACACCTCAGGAAACCTTCTCAAAAATTGACCACCTACTAAGTAACAAAGAAAACCTCAATAGATTCAAAGGAATGTAATAGTCCCATGTATATTATCGGCTCACCACTGTTTAAAATTAAAATTAAACAGCAACACTAATTTCAGAAAGCCCACAAACACATAAAAATTAAACAAAACTAACCTGAATTACCAGTGGGTAAAGTAAGAATGAAAGACTTCCTAAAATTCAATAAAAGTGACCTCACAACATACCCAAATTTATAGAACACAATGGAAGCAGTCTTAAGAGAAAAGTTCATAGCACTAAATGCCTACATAAAGAAACTGGAGAAATCCCACACTAGTGAGTTAATAGAATGCCTGAAAGCCCTAGAACAAACAGAAGCAAACTCATCCAGGAGGACTAGAAGGCAGTAAATAGAGAGCCGAAATTAAAAAAAAAAAAAGAAGAAACAAAGAAAACAATATAAAAAATCAAAGAGATCAAGAGTTGGTTCTTCAAAAAAATCAACAAAATAGACAAACCTTTATCTGGACTTACCAGAAATCAAAGAGAGAACACCAAAATGAACAAAATCAGAAAGGAAAAGGAGGGCATAACAACAGACATGGAGGAAATCCAGAAAATCATCCATTCATACTTCAAAAACCTATACTCCAAAAAAAATAGAAAAATTAAAGAAAATGTAAATTTTCTGTATAACTTTTACTTTCTGAAACTAAATCAAGACCAGATACGCAAAATTAAAAAGACCTATAATAGCCAAAGAAATAGAAACAGTCATCAAAAATCTCCTGACCAAAAAAAAGCCAGGACCAGAAGGTTTCAGTGAAGAATTCTACATGATTTTTCAAGAAGAACTAATACTAATACTCTCCAAACTATTCTACACATTAGAAACAAAGGATCATTGCCAAACTGATTTATGCAGCAATTACCCTAATAACCAAACTACACAAAGGCTTTAATAATAAAAAGAATTACAGACCAATCTCACTCATCAAACATTGATGCAAAACTACTCAATAAAATACTGGCAAAACAAACCCAAGAACAAGATCAGAAAAATCATACACCATGACCACATAGGCTTCATCCCAGAGATGCAGGGATAGTTCAACATACGAACATATGTCAATATAATCCACCATATTAACAAACTGAAAAAAAAAGATATGGTCATCTCATTAGATGCTGAAAGCCTTCGAGAAAATACAGCATGCTGTCATGATAAAGGTCTTGGATACAGTAGGCATACAGGGAACATACCTAAATATAATAAAGACAATATACAGAATATACATCAAGCTAACAGTCAAGATTAAACTAAATGGAGAGAAACTCAAAGCAATTTCATTGAAATTAGGAACAAGACAAAGGTGTACTCTCTCCCTATCTATTCAATATAGTACTTGAGGTTCTAGCTAGAGCATTAAGACAGCAAAAAGACATCAAGGGGAAATATATCAGAAAAGAAGTCAAACTCTCATCATTGGCTGATGATATGATAGTTTATGTAAGTGACCCCAAAAATTCTACCAAGGGACATGTACAATTCATAAACACCTTCAGTAATATAGCAGGATATAATATTAAATAAAAAATCAGTAGCCCTCTTGTATACAGATGATAAATGGGCTGAGAAACAAATCAGAGAAACATTACCTTTCACAATAACCAGAAATAATGTAAAACATCTTGGAGTAACTATAACCAAACAAGTGGAAGAACTGTAGAACAATAACTTTAAATCTTAGAAGAAAGAAATTGAAGAAGACACCAGAAAATAGAAAGATTTCCCATGCTCTTAGGTAGGTAGAATTAACATTGTAAAAATGACAGTCTTACAAAAAGTAATCGGCATATTCAATACAATGACCATCAAAATTTCTGGATATTCTTCACAGACCTTGAAAGAACAATACTTAACTTCATATGGAAAAATATAAAATCCAGGATAGCCAAACCAATCCTGTACAATGAAGGAACTTCAGGAGGCATCAAATCCCTGACTTCAAACTCTACTACTGAACTACAGTACTGAAAACGGACTGGTATTGGCATAAAAACAGACAGGAGGAGCAATGGAAATGAATCAAAGACCTGGATATCAATCCACAGACCTACAAATACCTGATTTTTGACAAAGAAACAAAAAAATAAAAAATGGAAAAAGAGAGCATATTCAACAAATGGTGCTGGTATAACTGGATATCAACATGTAGAAGGAAAATAGATCCATATCTATTATCATGCACAAAATTCAAATCCAAATGAATCAAAGACATAAACATAAGACCAAACACACTGAACCTCATAGAAGAGAAAGTGGGATGTATACTTGAACGCATTGGCACAGAAGACCACTCCCTAAATATAATCCTAGTAGCACAGACACTAAGAGCAATAATTAATAAAAGGGGCCTCTTGAAACTGAGAAATTTGTGTAAAGTAAAGGACACAGTCAACAAGACAAAACGACAACCTACACAATGGGAAAAGTTCTTCTCCAACACCACATTAGACAAAGGACTGATCTCCAAAATATACAAAGAACTCAAGAAACTTGTCATCAAAAGAAAAAAATTGTTCAATTTTTTTAAAAAATGGGGTACAAACCTAAACAGAAAACTCTCAACAGATGAATATAACGACTGAAAAACACTTAAGGAAATGCTCAACATGCTTAGCCATCAGAGAAAGGCTAATCAAAATAACTCTGAGATTCCATCTTAGACCTGTCAGAGTGATCAAGATCAAAAACAATGATGACAACTTATGCTGGAGAGGATGTGGGGAAAAGGGAACACTCCTCCATTTCTGGTGGGAGTGCAAGCTGGTACAGCTCCTTTGAAGATCAGTATAGCAATTTCTCAGAAAATTAGCAAGCAACTTACCTCAAAACCCAGAAATATCACTTTTGGATATATACTCAAAGGATGCTCAATCATATCACAAGGACATGTGTTCAACTATGTTAATAACAGCATTGTTTGTCATAGCCAGAACCTGGAAACAGCCTAATTGCCCCTCAACCAAAGAATGGATAAAGAAAATGTAGTACATTTACACAATGGAGTACTACACAGCAGAAAAAAATAGACATCTTAAAATTAGCAGGCAAATGGATGGATCTAGAAAACATCACGTTGAGTGAGGTAACCCAGATGCAGAAAAGCAAATATAAAATATGTACTCACTCCTAAGAGGCTTTTATACATAAAGCATAGAAAATCCAGTCTACAATTCATAATCCCAGATAACCTAGAGAACAAAAAGGACTCTAACAGACACATACATGGATCTAATCTACATGAGAAGTAGAAAAAGACAAGATCTCCTGAGTAAATTGTAAGTGTGGGGACCATGCAAGAGGGTAAAAGAGGAGAGAGGAGGAAGGGAAGGTAGTGGAGAAAAATATATAGGTCAATAAAAACAATTTTTTTAAAAAAAAACCTGACCAATCACCAAATTCCCTCTTTAGTCTTGCTGAGAAAGAATGCAATAATTGGTTTTTAATTGTATAAATTTAATGCCTACTTTAAGTGCATGAAGTGTTTGCTTTGGTTTTACTTAATCAAACCTTTGGAAATAGGGAGGAACAGGGACATGAAGTAGACCAATATCTGCAAATTCCACATGTAAACAGTGCTGTGTCTCCAGCATGTCTTAGGTTCCCTGACACTAAGATCAGATGTCCTAACTCAAGTGACAGTTGTGCAGAAAATAAAAGCAAATATAAAAAGCAAATATAAAACTTGAAAGCTGACTGACATCATGCTAATTGAATATGAGTATGCAATTCATCGCAAATGAACCCATGGTTGAGCAAAGTAAAACGTGAAGAAAAAAAATCACAAATTAGTGCCTTGAGATAACATAGACTTGGTCCTGGGGTGTGTTTTTCTCAGGCAAGAGGACATACACGGGGTCACACATCATATGTCCAGACATTTGCCATTTGCTGATCATCATCTGTCATCCTTGCATATCTGAATCTCCACCCATGTAAACGGCAGTACCATATTGATTTCACCTGCTTCGATGCCAGTCAATCACTATGGCCTTCTTGCTGCATGTGCCCACCATCATTCTCACACGCCTTTTCACACTAAATCCGAACTTGTATTGGGTACCTTTATTCACCATATTGCTTTGATAGGTTTCGTGTACTAACTGAACTTGAATTTATGGGGCTGAACCTCTCAGGAATGTGAGAAAATCTTACAATGTACATTTCTATGTCTCATCTCACAGTTAGCCAGGCTATGTAGCTAATTAAACTGGGGGAGGGAATGCATAAATCCCCACACCCCCCCCCAAAATTTAAAGATGGCCTTGGTTTTTAGAAAGGAATATTTGAAGTTTTAACATCCTGTTAAATATCACTAGCCTGTATATCTTATCTTTATCTTGACTAGGTCAATAGGAGACACACATATTTCCCATAGAAAAGCCCAGAGATGGCCCAGTCCAGCTGTAAGAAATTTCAAACTGGCAGGGGCCCCACTGGCCCTGTGAAATAAGGCACTTCTAATACATGCCAAGGAAGAGAAAAATCAGAACTCCGCTCCTGGAAAGGCTGTAGAGATGAAGACCAGAAATTCTGCAAAAGGAGCCAGGAGAATGTATTTCTGCATACACCCAATAAGACTTGTCAGATGAATCTTGAATTATAGCAGATTATGACAGCCTAATCCAGAGTGACCTCAATGGTAGCTTCCACCCCAACACTTCAATGCAACCCTCCAGTGCCTGTTATTTCCTAGCCGATGTGTGATCTGGCATATTCTCTCATACTGCCTTCTCTGTTCACACTCTTCCTCTCCTTCCCTTCTTCCCTCCCTTCATATCTCACTCTCTCCTTCCCTCTGTTTTATAAAGAAAAAGAACAGCAATGGAGCATTCCTGTATTCTTTCAGAAATACATTCACTCTCCAGAACAGTTAAAACATAGGTTATCAGGAGCTTAATAATCTCATCCACATGTCGCAGATCATGACAATAACCCACTGCAGTAATCGCTCATGGACTTGGTGGTAAGCAGGAAGTAGAAAATGCACTCCATCCATGCATTCCAAATGGAAACTGAAAATTTTCTGTTGCCAATTTTCAGGGCACTCAGAATCAAAATTTTGGAACAATCTCTCAGCAATTTTATAGCAATTTGACAATATAATCTTATGCCTGTTGAACCGGATATTTTAAACTAAATTGTTTGGTATATATTTACAATTTTATTTTTATTTTTATTATATTTTATAAAAAAACTTTGTCCTATGTAACTAGGTATGGCAGAAAAAAATCTAGCACTCCGTGAATATTAACCATGGACATTGTAACAATTATGCACAGAATCAACAATGTGTGTTCTCATTGTCCGAGACTGATGTGGCTACATTCCCTGCTGAGGGAACAACTTTTCCAAAAAAGACAATGTTTCTGATCCCAAACATGCAAAATATAGTTAATTCATTCTAGAAAAATGGATTTTGATAAAGGGTAGCTATAGAGATATAATGTCATGTGATGGGTGGCAGAGGCCGGGAAGGTGAATACTGGCATATTTTCTTTATTTTTCCACATGTGTTTCTTGTAATCATTTGAATGCAAAGAGGAGAGAGATCACTATTGTTGGGGGTTTATGCTGCCCATACTCAGTCAGAAGACCATTTCCCACTATTTCCCTAGCCATCCTAATGTACTCACTATGTTATGCTGGCCTGGGAACTTTTCTAGATACGACAACGTTGCACCTGTTTCTAGGCTAAGACTTCCTGCTCTGGTGCCAAATGAAATGATTAGCAGCTGTTTCTGTGGACCCCAGGTGGAGACCACCCCATGTCCACTCCTTTGGTTTTTCCTGGAGTTAGACAAACCCTACTATCTTTATAAACATTTGTATTATATGACAACGACTATCATAATTCAGCTATTCCAATCTTATATACACTGGTGCAAATAATTCACCCAGTGTGGTTTTTGCCTCTGAAGCCCTTTCTGGTTTCAAAGCACTATTCACTATGATACTGGCTATAGGTGCTTATGGCTTTGCATAGGATGTCATATATTTTGAAAATATAGGAAAGGATGTGGAGATAAACCTGAGCGTTAAATGGTGGGAATGAGAACCCGAACTCATGGTTTCAGGTATTGCAACATCAGTGCCCAGTCCTGGATCCCGGACACAGAAATTACCATATAATCTTTTTCAATTGAAAATTAAAAATGGTATGTTTTTATCATCTATAATATAATCCTTGCAATTATGTTTATGTTACAAAACAACTGAATAAAGTCAGGTAGTATATATTAACATTATGTGTGTGTGTGTGTGTGTGTATACACACACCCATATATTTAGCTGCATATAGTTATTTTGTGATGATAAAGCTTGCAGTATATTTTCTTAGAGATTTTTTTTAAAATATAGTACATTGTTATTAACTCTCCCCAACTGTTGTAGGAGACTGCTTGTTCATTCCCAGCATCCCAGACTACAAAATAATCACTCAGAAACCATATTATTTGAATCACTGCATGACCAATAGCTTAAGTGTATTGCTAGATAGTTCTTTCATCTAAAATTAACCCATTTCTATTATTTTATATTTTATCATGAGGTTCGTGGCCTACTGGTAAAGTTCCAGCTGGCAGCTTGCATCTTTCACCTCACGGGGCTACATGATCTCTCACTATTCCACCTTCTTTCTCCCAGCATTCAGTTTAGTTTTCCCTGCCTAGCTCTACTCTGCCCTATCACAGGCTAAGCCAGTTTTTTTATTCATTAACCAATAAAAGCAACACATACAGAAGGACTTCCCATAGCATCCAAGTTCACGACCAACCCACTCTTTAATGGCTGTTCTACTTTCTTTGTCTATGGAGTCAACATTTTTATCAACCATATGTATGACCACATTGTTTGGTTCTGTCTGTGGTTGCTTTACTTTGCTTAATACAGTATCCTGCAGTCTCATACATGCTATTATAAACCTAAGAATGTTCTTCTTTGTAGAGTTTTAATAATGTTTTCTTTATCCATGCATCCACTGATGGACATATATGTTCTGTCCACAGCCCAGCTATACTAAGATGCTGGAGTAAGGTACCAAGAGACCACAGAAAATACTCAGAGATAGCCTATAGACATAAGACTTATTAAAAGTTACTGGCTGGAACTGTCCCCTGGAAGCCAGGTTAACAAATAGCATTTCTATCTAGTCCACTGTTCTCTGTACCCATTTACCATGATGGATGTGTTGTTTACAGTCTAAGGGATTTTAAGAATTTATTGAAATCATTCCACTGTTTAGCAAGCATCCCTAGAAACAACCACAATGGCAGATTTTTCTTTTCTCCTTATACAGAAAGCACTACTTTGTTTTATTCCCACTGTACATGTGGGAAGTCAGTGTTCATTCAGGTGACACTTATCAGGACAGTCCTCTCCTGGCCCCTGTTTGTGATTCTTGTGACCCAACTACAGCACTGGAAATGGAAAAGGAAGTGGCAGGGGCACAGTTCCTCTATCCTCCATTTCTCAAGGATCATACACAATATGTGGATTGCATATCTTGGCAACTGTCATTACCACACCGTGAACATGGATGCACAGATGACTCCTTGGGATATTTGCTTCATTTGTGTCCATATGCACCATGAATCACATGACAGTTCTATTTCTTATTTAAGCAACTGTCAGTTTTCCACAGTAGCTTTGCTAATTTACATTGTTCACAATAGCCCAACAGGGTTCCTTTATCTCCACATCATCACCGATATTCATTATCTTTCGCCTTTTTGCTAGTGGCCATTCCATCAGGTGTGAAGCCATTGCATTATCACTAAAGTTTCATAAGTAAATAAAACCTGAGCATGCATGATCAATCCAGGGGAAACGATAAAGTTCCAGGGTAGTGGAAGGGACTTTCTTGCCCTCATTTGAAGACATTTCTAAGAGGAAAAATTACCTGGCTTGGAACACCGCGAAAGGAATTTAGGGTGATGCCACAATTTCTTTGTATGTTATCATCATTGTAAAAGCTGTGATGGTCAGAAACTGGAAGGCATTATTTGTATATTTATGTAAAGCCTTTGAAATGTGCGAATTGCTTCATCTGCATTGTTTTGTAAATAATAACGCTCTTGACATTACTCACAGGACTCTAAGTCACACTTTTTCATTATAGCTCACACCAAAGAACCCTGAGTAACAGGATGCTGTCATCAGTAAGAACCACTGGAAGCAAAAAGGCCCACAACATGTTTTAAGATTTTTTTTAAAGAATTGTACATCAGCAGTGCTCACTGTAAATATACATAAAGTAGCCAACTGAGAAGGCAGCCAAGCTACAAACTGGTTCCTGACTCAGTGTTATCTAAACTCATACAGAGGACATCAATTGCTTCCCCAAGCACTAAAGATTTCAAGTTCAATCTTCAATCCCAAGATTAAAGGGATAGAAAAGATGTGGAGAGATCTTCAAGTTCATCAAGATTAGATGCAAACTGCTCCAAAGAGAACAGAATCCAATCTCTTTAAACTCTGTAGAGGGGACATTCGATATCCTCTGTGACCACTCTCTCTGTTGAGTCCCATTTGAATTCTTCAATGTGACCCTAACTTAACTCACTCCTGCTTATATTTTCTGTTAAATATTCCACAGCAGACATGCACGGTTTGAATTCTTTTGTCAATTAATTTCTTAAGATTGGTATATATAGAGGAGATAGATGACCCCAAGCATTCATTCATTTTCTCAGCTCCCCCCATACTACCCTTGTTGTAGATATTGTGCAAAATGAAAGAACTAAAAGACTTCAACTGTAAATTGTAAGCTTAAGCAATGACGTTTTTTACCTTTGGAGCCTTTTATTGTTTAGACACTGCTTTCATTCCTGTAATAGCATTCAGACCCTATAAAAACCTGCAAACAATTTCCCAAGATTAGTCTATTAGTAAGATCATGTAATACACAACGAAGAGGAAGGATGCCTTGCACATTAGACCATATCTTTCGATCCGTGCCTTAGGCTTTCTCCATTATTCCAGTTGTATAAAAAAAGCAATAATATTATTCTTTGATGCAAGCCGAAGCAATAACCTATGTAAGAACCAAATTTGAGTTCCATTAGCTTATATGGTCCAAACAGTCACCCATCTTAGGACCCAAAATATCCATCTTGCACAATAAAAGTAAAGACAAATCCAAAACTTAGAGAGGGTTATAAGCACTCCAAACATTTCATGAAGAAATGAATGAAAGGACACAGATCATAAACTATGTCTTACAAAAATTATTTGACACTTTTTCTGTGTGTTTTCTCAGCCATATAACCTGTCAGGATTTCTTTCTCTCACCCAACTGCCTTTTTCCAACTTGTTTTTTTTCTGTTTCCTTCACTTTCCTGAAGAGCCATGTATGCAGCCTGCTCCAAAATTTGCACTGTTTACAGGTGATCACAGGAAGTACTTCCCAGTCCCTCTTTTAACCCAGTTATTGTAATTAGAAAAATATGGTTATATAAATAAATAGCTCCAAACTCCAATAATAATAATAATAATGATAATAACAATCACTGCATTAATAGACTAAATCCAGAAGGCAAAAAACTAAAATATAAGGTTATTTTGCAATTTCTCAAAGCTCAGACTTAGTCGCTGCCCCTCAATATCACCCTGAATAGTAGATCATGCCTCAGCTGCACCCAGTAATGTATATAAAGACTAATAGGAACCAGACAGCGACTTACAGTTGAAGAAACCTCCAGAGATTTGACAACCCATACTTAAAAGGATATGTCCGCTTGTCCCAGCATGTCAAACTCAGCCAAGTCAACTATCCAGCAAATCAACTTTTCTTCCCTGAAGAGAAGCCATGAACATACTCTAATGGAGTACTCTTGGATTCAAGGGAGGAGTTGACTAAACATACAACCACAAGATCACTTGAAATCTACAGAAGAAGTAAATATGAAAGAAAAGACGGATTCTAAAAATGTGTCTTTCAAAAGACAACCATTATAGAAAAGAGCAAGGACCATACAAATTACCAAGAGAGAATGCAGTCCTCCTGTAGCAGACACAGGAAAACCCAAGGGTTTCCTAAAGTCCTTTGCTTTAGGATTAACCATACTTTTCTATGTTATGATGACAGTATGAAATTATCATGACCTAGATAAATATCAATCACAACATACTACCACAGGGTTGTATGTCTTAAGTCTGACTATGGTTATAATTACAATGTCTGAAATGACTGTCTAAAATAGTCAATTTATTTGGAACCACATAATAAATCTATTCTTCAAATTTAAATTGTAGATTATTCACAAAAGCCAAAAATTGTACACACTAAGGAAATAACTGGTGCTTTGATACTATACATGCAAACACACACAAACATACACACTGTACAAGTTTTAAATCATATTAAACACTTTTCCACAAACATCCATTATTTCTTTATAGTAGAAACAACCAATATCTAGATCAGACATGCAATGTTCAATCTCTATTTATACTTACCCTTTTCGGTGACAGCACATACAATCATATTTCTCCTATTGACTGTATCTCAATCCAACCTTTCTCCATTCATCTGGGACGCACCTGTATGATCCCCAGAGTCTGTTGACCTAAGTAAAATAAAATAATATCATTTCTACCCTCAGATTCTATGATTTTTTGTTTCATAATCTGTGTGAGTGTGAACACATGCTGCCTTCAGATTCACAGGCACACTTCAAGGCTCTGTGGGGTCCTCAAGCACAACAAGGAGTGCTACAGGGAAAGGGGTGAAAGAACATTATCATTTGTCAAACTCTTTTATGACCTACATGTTGTTAGAAAGCCTAGATAAAGTCCAAAAATTATTCTTCCAATAATCATAGAATGTTGTTTCTATTATCTTCCTCATTTAGGTAAGGAAAGAGAAGACTATGGAAAAAGCCATTTGTTCCGATCATATAACTGGGCCACCCATAGCCACACTGATCAGCCCACTTGCCTCATACAACTCATCCATGTGATATTTTTCTGCACAGTGTCAGTTCAGGAAAGGAACCGTGTATGTGCTACAATCTATATTTATTTAAAGCATTTCAGGGACAAGGAAGAAATTCTGGCAAAGTTATAGAAACTGAAAAGCATGAAGCATAGATAGGAACAGAAATTATTTGAACCTAGTGAACACAGCGAGTGTTAAAATTTAGTTGATGAAACTACCAAATAAAAACACAGGGTACCCAATTAAATATGCATGGCACACAAGTCGTGAGAGTTTTAGTATGACAATTCCCCCATGCAATGTTGGGATACAACCACGTTAAAAAGTCATTCGTTATCTTAAATTCAATTAACTGGTGCCCTGGATCTGAGTTGGCAAATTTCCATGAAAGAAATAGGTATATTTGAGGGAGGTAGAGACATATGGATATAAATGGAACCTTCACTGAGGCACCTGGCTAAGATTAGACTTCCTCTGAAGGCAAAAGGGAATCATTTGGGGTTTCTGAGAAAAATATTGACATGATTAGATTCGTGCCCCAGGAAGATTAATCTGGCTGAGAAAGGAAAACCAATTAGGATCATGAAGAACAGGAGGTAGCAATTCCAAGAGGGCTGAATTACATTAGTACAGTAGGCTCAAGGTGCAGGTGCAGATCTTAGTAACACGATGACATGGGCATCCTCAAACTGAGTGACTGGGAGTTCATTAATAGTTCACTAATGACAGCTGCCTAACTGGATTTATAGAAGTAACAGACACCTTAATAAAAACAGATACCTCTGATAATATTTCCATGTCAAAAGAAATGCTTGAAATGCCTCCTGGATAACATCCTCCTCTTTGGATGACATTTTCTCCAGGACCTATGTAAAATAGTTCAGACTCAGTCCTGACTCCTCCACTGAGCTCATGAGGTAGTTTTTCATGATGACAGCGGGCCCAGAGCACACACGCAAGAGGCGCATGATGGATTAAGGACAGCGCTGAGCCACTAGCGAAAATGAAACACGGAAGACTAAAGACTGCAGCACCTCCGAAGGAACCCTCACCTTTGGGTTGCTTTTAATCAAGCAGGGAGTTTATCCTGTGCCCCAGGACTTCAACATCCATCCATATGGGTAAAGTAGCTGATATCTGCAGTGGGGTTACCCTACAGAGACTTCTAAATCATCGTATGGCTAGTCTTCTATTTATCATACAGTTATATCTTAATAGCATGTATCATGAAAAAGAGAAAAATGCAAAATTAATCCATTCTTTTTACATTTTAAGGAAATATTTATTGTATGCCTACTGAACTCTAGGAAAAGAATGGTCAAGCTGAAGCCGTAGACCATAAATGGGCTACAGCTTGTTTTATAAATAAAGTTTTATAGGCACAGAGCCATGTTTGTTTGTTTGGCCCCTCTGACCACCAGTGTCAGATAAGGCAATGTCTATAACACTAACAGAATTTCTCACAGGATCTAAAGTAAGTATGTGAGGCTTTGGGCCTGAGTAGGAGTTGTGGAGGGTGGGGAGTTGTCACAACTGCTTCATCATGCCTGTTAGAGAAAGCAAACATGGACAGAATATAAAATATCTTCTACCATTTAGGTACAAACAGGATATGCAAATATGATTTCACACCCCCGGTCTAGACTAAATATTGTCTCTAGACAAAAAGAGCAGACAAAACTTCTCTAAGAAGTAACAAGCATTCTTCCAGTGTTTTTCTTTCTCTTCATTGGTGTAGACACATTCTTTATGAATTTCATTTTACTGTTTGTTTAAGCTTCCACATTTAATGAGTTAATCTATTTTGGAAGATACAGTTTCAACAGACTTGTTAAATATCAAGTTTATCTTATTCTATTTGTTATCATTCAAGTATTTGTTTTATCAGTATGTCTGCAGCAAGAGAGAAAAGAAAGCATCGTTTTCACATGCTATTTGAATTGATTATAACAGTGGTTCTCAACCTGTGGTCAAGACCCATTTAGGGGTTACATATCAGATGTTCTGCATATAATATATGTTCATTATTATTCATAACAGTAGCAAAATGACAGTTATGAAGTAATAACAAAGCAATTTATTGTGGAGGGGGCTGTCACCAGAACATAAGGAACTATAGTAAAGGATGCCAGCATTATGAAGATTGAGAAACACTGGATTAGAACAAAGGAATTTGATGGTGTTCTTTAAAACTATACTTTCATTTATTGTTGGAGAATTTCATACATGCATGTGTTTTGGTCATCTTCACCCATCCACCAGCTAAGATTAAGACTTCATAGATGGAGATGCTATAGCCCTGCAGATGGCCACATTTCTATGTCAGTTCCTTGTGGCATGGCAAGCAAAGATGATCAGACAACACTGGACTTGTTAGGAAGCTCTGCATTAGCATGACCGAGGAACACACTTCGAAAGCCCCCACCCCGGGGTGCCTGTGAAATTACCTACAAAGCTATTGTTTGACCCTATGCCCTAGAAACAAGGAGGTTGGAATGTTGCAATGTTCCTCTGGTGCCCTCTGTAGGCAAGGCATGGCATTATATTCAATGGAATTTTATTTTAAAGATACTTTTTAAAATTTGTCCCCAGAATCAAGAAACAAGGCAAAGAGGAGTGGATTTGAAACTGTTAGATAATGAGTTACCGATTGATATGACTAATTTCACTTTTCAAATACGGCCTAGATTACTTAATCCACACACTGGGTCTTAGAAGCTGTGTGACTGACTCTCTAGGTCATATAGTGTCTACCAAGGCATCCTCTGATACCCATGTACGCATAGTGGCATACATACTTCCACACATGCATATGCACACATACACCTGAGCATCCATGGACCTTCAACGTTGAACTTTTTACAGACATACCATGCTACACTTGGAATAGAAAGTAAATGACTTCCTAGATTTTTTTTCTTTCCTTCTCCTTCTCCTCTTTTTCCTCTTCCTCCTGCCCCTCCTTCTTTTTAATTTCAGCTGTGGTAATCTATTTCCTCCAAATTCTCTTTTTCCTCCTAAACAAAATATTTGATGTAATGTCATCAACTCTCCAAAGTCCCATTTAAAGGCTTCCTAAACTTTCTACCTAAACTATTTCCTCAGGACCAGTGATACCTGTGCCAGGTTGTTACAGGTGCTGAAGTGACAGTGAATATTCACAGGGAGCTGTCATTGACAATGGGTAAAGCAGATGATGCTTAAAGAGAAAAGGGAAAAGTCAGAAGGATAGGATCCAAGAAACCAGTAAGGAAGTTATTCTAAATAGGAAAAATGATCATTATTGTCAGTACTATTTGGGAATTTGACAGAAATTGATGTTTCCTAGCAATCCTGGTCTGCTAACTATTTTATTTTATGAGATATCTTTCCTATATCTTCATCTCCAAATTATTTTGTTTATATTTTTTAAAGAATACAAAATCTATATTTTGTATTGATTTGTATTGATTTTTTTGGAATTTTCACATCATGTACCACAATTCTATACATTTCCCAGTTCTCCCATGTTTGCCCTCCGCCCTGCAGCCTCCCCTGAAAAAAAAAAAGAAATAGAAATTTTAAAAAGAAATTGCTTCGCTCCTCCATCTTTTCTTCCTCTCCATCATATATTCCATTCATCGTCATAGTAGCATTGGAAGCTGCGGCGTGTCACTCAGTAGACCCTTTTGCCTAAACAGCTTTACTTGTAAATGTTCATTTCAAGGAGTTATTGGCCTGGTTCAGGGACTCTGGCTTCTGCTACATCATCAATACTGGATCCTCATCGAGGCTGTTGTTGCTGCAAGTCATGGAGATCCTGGAGTCTTGGTTCTGAAGGACCGGTCCCTTTAAATGCTCTAGCAGGTCATAGATGGGGTAGGTGTTGGAGTGTGCCCAACATCTCAAAATCCTGGGTGGTAGTTGGTTTGGTAAGGCCAAGCAACCACTGGGATACCCCCACATACAAGGAATGGGGTCAGCTCTCCCCTTCACCATCAAAGTCATTTCTCCTGTGAAGGGTGGGGCCAGCACTCCTATGCAGTAGCCACTGAGTGACATGAGTGACAGCTCCAGCTCAGCTGGGCCCTCAAGTGACAGTCCAGAACACAGCTTTCCTCATGGCCTTGGAAGGTAGCATGGGCCATGGACATCAACACAGACTCTGGTTGTGATAGAGCCACAGATCTAGACATGACTCTCGGTGGCGGCGCAGGCTCAGACATCACATGCCCTCAGGTGGCAGTCCAGACCATGGGCATCTGCATGGCCCTTGGTGGTAACACAGGGTACAGACATCAACACAGACTCAACTGTAGTAGGGCCCAGATGGTAGCATCGCTTCAGGTGGCAGCAAGCATCTATCTGGTCTTTGGTGGTAACACAGGCCACGGACGTAAACATGGACCCCAGCTGTGGTAGGGACACAGACTCAGACATGGCCCTCGGTGGTATCACAGGCCTGGACATCATAGGTAGTAGCACAGGTCATTCCCTCCAGTCTCTTCCTCACCACCATCCTCTATCTAGTTCTGCTTCTTTCCAGCTCACCTGATCTGTTCCACTTCTCTTTCTCTCCCATATCTCCATCACATAGTTGCTCATCATAGTGATACCTGGAGCAGGCCAGGCATGTGGCCTCTGACTAGCTTTCTTCCATACATACGGTCTGTGCCACACAGGCAATGGATCAGGCCTGTCAAGATGTATTTTTATTATTTTTAATTGTTTGTAGGTTTGCCAGTACGCATGAGGGAATGTGCACAAGACTGCAGGCGCTAGTAGAGGCCAGAGGCATCAGTCCCCTGGAGCTGAAATTAAAGATAGTTGTGAACACCTCGACTTGGCTGTTGGGAAGCAAACTCAAGGCACCTGGAAGAACAGCCAGTGTTCTTAACTGCTAAGTCAGTTATCCAGCCCACCTTTAAATTCTAACGTCTACTCACTAATCCTTTATTTCTTATTTCATTAAAAAAAATCTCTGTCATAATCTCATTGACAATGATGAAATCTCATAATTTTGTCTTTTTCTCTGGCTACCCACTAATGAATGCAGACAGAGGAGGGAGTATCTGGAGCATTGAATTGAGTGACTATAAATAAGTATGGCAGGCAAAAAGAGTGCAAAGGAGTTGACAATATGTTTAGTGGAAAAAGTAGCTTACCATATTCTGACAAAACATTGAAGTGTGAGTTCTAACCCAAGTTAAGCTGAGGGAAGAAGTGCAAGAGGGGAACAAAGAACCCCAAGTCAGGAATGAAGACTGGTTGAAGTTATAGCTGGGTCAAAGACTACATGACAATGACACCTAAGACTCTGTGATTTTCCTGATGACAAGGTCTTAACTATGATGAAGTTGCTCAGACCGTGTGATGTGGAAAGAATGATTCATAATAACGGTATTCAAAGAAATCATGCTCTGATTCATACCACTTACATAACCTCCAGGCATTTATTAGAGTTGAATGCTTGTATTGTTCCCAGGCTTTCAGTTTGTTAAGTATCTCAGGATATCCCAGAATATTCAATTCATTAAAAATATTGACTTTTTTCACATATCACATCAACAAATGTTTTAAAATACTTTTGTACAAATAACTTAATAATCATTTGGGTACTAGCACTTCAGTAATTGTTCAAAAAAGACACAAGAGTTTTTTTAAAAAAGCTAACAGTGGGATAATTATACAGAAATATAAGTAACCTCAATAAAGAGAGGGGCTCACCCTTTGGAAAAAAAAAGATTTCTGTTTGATAGAGAGATGAAAAGTTAAACTGTTCATTCCTTTTACCTCAAGGGACTTGTGCCAGAGACTGGGAAGTCAGGTCTCCAGTGCTGAGACTGATGCTTCTAGGAATCTCTCAGTATCTAATATCTGTTAATGACTGTTTCAGCCTTCTGCTTAGAAACAGGTTTTACCTTCGACCATGTGGGTTCATGATTAAACTCACATCCTCAAACTATGCAGCCAGTGCTGTTTAGTCATATTACTATTCTAGATTTTAGAAATATTACAATTACTATTATTACTACCATTAGGAAATAGAAATAAGAATTAGTCAAACTCTCCTTGCCTGGGAAATTTTCCATGTTTTTCTTAATCTTTGTTTTTCTTTAGGTCATAATTTTTAGATTAATAGCAGATTGATTCACAGAGCATGACCAAATTTTAGTAAAGATAAATCTTGTGTTTATATCTATAAAAGTCCTTAAATGGTTATTTATAGTTTCATACATTTATACAATGTAAATTGATCATAGATGTGTATCACTACCTCCCTCAACCTTCTCCTAGTTCCCTCTACCTTATCTTCCACCCAACTCCATGTCATATTTTTTTGTTATTAGATAGCCCCTGAATCCAACTTGTGCTTTCCATATATGGATGGATGTGCTGTCATCCACTGGGGCACCAACAATCTACCATGGCCACATCCCCAAAGGTGAGTGACACTCTTTCCCTCTGTAACCATCACTGCCAATAGTTCCTCCAATAAGAGTCATGACTCGTGGACCTCTTCCCCATCAATGCTGAAATTTGGAGTGTCTTGGTCTTGCAAGGGTCTGTGTAGATGCTGTGAGTTGTTATGTGCAAGGACCATGTCAAGTCCATAAATGATCACTTCCCAACTCTTCTCTGATATTCTTACATTCTTCCCATCTACTTTCCATAAAATTCTCTGAGCTTTCAAAGGTGGAAGGTTGATGTAGATGACAAGTCTGCTTGAGCAAACACCTATGAACACACTCATGCACACAAACGGTAACTAAATGGAGGGTTGGCTATAATGATGAATTTGGTTGTAGTAATAATTATTATAGTGTAATATACTTATATATAGTAGATGAAATGTATATACATTTATATAAAATAATTTATGGCATATTTTAAATATATATTTCTATTTTTATATAAATAAAGCAAATATTTATATATTTTATATATAATATATATTTATATGTAAAATAAAGTGGAAACAAATGTTTGATGAATAAAAATAGAAAATTAAAGCATGAATGAAATAAAACAGAAAGAAGGGAGAACAGGAAGGAATAGGTGGAAGGAAGAGGGTAACGAGTTGACTAGACAGGATAGAATTTTCTTAGTAGTTTTCTTGACTTTAGAGAAATAAATTATGGCTAAATAATAGCCATGGCCACTGTCTACACTGGCACTATATTAATATGCTAATATAACAAAGTTGGCGCACTATTGCCACCTAGTAATCATTCATGCTTATTGGTTCCACTGATAGAGTCTTCAAAAGTTCAGTTCCCGTAGAGGGAAGGTCTTTGTGAGACTTTTCTGTAAGTTTATCTGAGCTCACGGGTTTGTTCCTGATGACACAGCAGGATGGTCACAGTAGTGCTGCGTGCAGAATCCACAGTACTTGTAGCTCTTGCATCACACTTTCCAGGCCACGGTCCGCAAATGGATCCCATTTTGGTTCTAGATGGATAAGCTAGTACACAACTTTTTAAAAGATTCCTTCTTGGTGCAATAATAAACCCCTTCCCTAAGTCAGAGACAATTTCACTTTTGTTGACTTCCTTATTTTCCAATCTGCACTTTAATGTTTATAAATATGCTGAATATTTATGCAATTTCAAGCTATGTTGTGTTATGATATATGGTACATACCTCTGTACTGACATTCGTTTTTATTCTTTTCTTGCTTTTTCCTCTTGCTGTATGAGAATATAACAAACTTCCACTCTCTAACTGAAGGAGGATATTGACCTTACCATTTTTGACATCTCAAATTTCATAAAGAAGAAAACCTCAGAGCTCAATACTTCACTTAGAAAGCTTGTTTTTTGTCACAATTCTGATAAAATAGAATTTTTCAGAGGAACAAGATTTCTGTAGTTCTGTTACTAATACTACTTTATGGTTGAATAGATTTATAGATTTTCACATTTAATTTTTTAAAAAACATTTTTATTCTTTGGGAATTGTATATATGCTTATGATGTATTCGGATAATATTCAACTCCATTGTTTCTTAAATTCTTCCCAGTCCAATCCCACACATACCCTCTGTCTCAATAACAGTCTTGGCATGGGCTCATCAGACTTACAGTACCAGACACACCCTTCTTCTATGATTCAGACCTCAAACCAATTAAGAAAGAGGTTTGTTACTGCTAAACATTATTAGCACTATTGTTCTCATGGGCATATCTGTTCAGGTCAGCTATTGCTCATGGGTATCATAACTGGTTTAGACTATTAGTGATTTCTCTCTGCCAGTATCCTATACAGTACCTGCTGTTACTATGACATCTAGCCAGCAAGAAGGAGACTTCCCAGTCAGGATCAACTTCATTTCTCCATGCCTTATGACCACAGGGTATGATTTCTTCGTCAATAGACTTTACAGCAAGTTCTAGTGGACATCAGGAGCAATGAAAATAGATTGAATGTTTTGGTGGTCTCTGTGACACAGGAAACAACAATTTAAAGAAACTGAATGCTGAGCTTTTTATTTGGCATGATAGAGTTTTTAGGAAAATCATAATCCCCTGTATAAGGTAGCTTCATTTGAACACACACACACACACACACACACACACACACAGTAGATTTCCATAAGGCTTTTGTTTTTTTCTTTGTTGGTGTTGTTGTTCTTGTTGTTTGAGGTTTTTTGCCTTTGTTGTTGTTTTTCTTTTTCTTTTTGGTTTTTGAGACAGGTTGCTCTATAGTTTTGAGGCCTATCCTGGAACTAGCTCTTGTAGACCAGGCTGGTCTCAAACTCACAGAGATTCACCTGCCTCTGCCTCTCAAGTGCTAGAATTAAAGGCATGTTCTACAACTACCAAGCTTCCATATGGCTTTTTCAAATATCCTTGATGTTAATTTTCCTTTCCTTATCTCCCATCTCTTTTCACACTTTGGATGGGGAAGAGCGATCCATATATGTGTTAGATGTTTTTCCAGTAGGAGACCAAGTTCTCAAAAGATAACTTAGTAATAAAAGGTACCTTGTCACATTAAAATATAAAACAAGACTTGAGAACATATTCAACTTCTGGTATAGAATTTTCCTAAAAGTGATTGAGATCTTCATATGTTTGCTTTTTTTATACCTTGAAAGTTAGTTTATTCATAAGTCAAGAGAACATTCTGATGTTTGCAGTCATGTCAACAGACAGTTCATGTTTAGTGAACAAATGTTTCAGTCAATGGAGCTGATATTGATTACTATTGATAAGGAAAGAGATTGATGGAAATGCAGAGGACAATGGCTAAGCAAAGTGGATATTTTATAGTCATGACCTAAGTTTATGATGGAAGACAAAGAGGAGAAACGGGTGTTTACTGAGCATCAACTAAATACAAGGCTACAGAGAACTGTGTTGGGATTGTCTGAGTCATTTATCACATTTTCAGAGCGAGGAATGTGGTTCTGAGAGAATTATGAAGATCATGTGGCTAGACAATGGGACATTCGAGTCTGGCATTGCACTATACCTTAAGTAAAACTGTATTTTTCTATCAGTGCAGATGTATCCATCCCTCACTCAAAGGAATTGTGTGGCCTTCTACAGAGCAGTCATTCAGGTAGTGAGTTAACAAAGCATGGTGTCATAAAGAGAGACAGAGCAGGGCTGGAATTTTAATTAGATAAATTGTGCTGTATGATTATCTTTGTCAGACTCAATAAATCTCTATGTTTCTAGTCTTCTTTATCCATTCTCTAAGAAAAAGAACACATTTCCTTTCATTTAGCCGGTGTTCTCTTTCTGTAATAAAATCTTTAACCGTGTATTCATGAATTGTTATATTCATACATTTGCATATTCTAGTACCCAAAGGAGCCCTGGGAATTTCAAATTTAATATGAAATGAATTTCAGAATAGAGTCTATCTAATACTCATGCCTCTAGACATTCTCTGGAGAGTTTCTGGTGGAAAAAAAAACTTTCTCAAAACTTCCAAACACATCTAAGAAATGAAATCCTGTTGACAAATACTTTGGCTGAATGCCATTAGCTAAAACTTCTGCTTGCAAATTTTATTGAAGTTTTATGGGAAATAAAAAGCAATTCCATTAAAACAGCTGCAACAACTGAACTAATTCCAGGTAGATGCTAAAGACGCTGCTTAGGAAAGAGAGTATTCTCATCAGTTATTGTTTTGTAATGGTAGAGTTGCATAATGAAAATTTCTTGCATCTACCCTCTCTTCTAGGCAGTGTTGCATCTCCATGGATATATTTGTCAACATAATAACTGGCAAATTCTTTCTTTTATCTGGGAGATAACACTGATGATGAGTTATGGAACGATCTACTAGATGTGTAACCAGCCAAACAGCATCCTAAGGGTAGAGGCTTCTTTGGCTATCCTGATGGAGGGAGCATCTTATGGGCTCACTCAGTTTTCCAAAGCATATTTACTGGGTTTTCAATGCAGACGTTAAAAGATGGGATCTTATCCAAAGCAGTGTTACCATTACAAGACTTTATGTGGTTGAAAGACTAATAATCTCCCTTAAGATTTTTTTCTTGGTTTATAAAGATGTACTTTAATATAGCAACCTGTTTGGACTGGCTCAGGACCACTGTAGGAAGGGTGGAGCTCATCTCTTATATATTTTCTGTTAATAATCTAAATTTATAGACTTTAAATTTTATGTCTAATTAAGTATAAGTAAACATTTTTAAAGACACTGCAATGGTTTTTATATGGTCCAAATGACTCTCCAATTTAATCTAACCAGAGTATAGGGTTAAGGCCATTGGGTCTCTGTAATTTAGTATTGGTGGTTTTATATAAAGGGAAAGAGATTAAACAGAAACATGCATTCACACACTTCCCATCTCTTACCACATGGTGTCTGATGTCACCTTGGAATTCTGCCAAACAAGAAAGCCATCCATTTAATCTTTGAACCTCCAGAACTGTGAGTCAAATGATCCTCTTTTCTTTATAAAGCAAGCTTTCTACAGGTACTTATTAGAGTAATGAAATAAACTTACATAGAATTCTATCCATCACTTCGCTCTTTGTTTTTTTTTTAAATGAATCAGAGGTTTCAGGTACTGAAAATTGAGAGATATCTTTGACAGGTGTTTATGAGTTCCTTTGATATAAAGTGTGGTTATTTGCTTCAACACTGTTACTATTATTATTATTGCCAGGGACATTTCATGTTGCCTGTAGCTAAGAGATGCCAGCATTTGGAGGACGGTAGCTCACGAGATTGAATGAGCAACTTTAGTTATTTGTAGGCTGCAGCACAAGAGCTAGACAGAACTTCCAAAGAGAAGAACTCTGTCAGAAGATCTGTGTGTGGGACTCAGGCATAGAGTCACCGTTATGATCTTGAGGATATAAAATTCATTTTGAAAAATCCCACAGAAAAAAGCCTTCTTACGAGACACTATTTGTGGGACTGGTGAGTTCTTAACTTGGCAGGGAACATTTCCCATTTGGGGAAAGAACTCAGGTGATTTACTATACTTACAAGATAGGAGTCTCTGCAGATTCTTACCAATGTTTGTACTGTATGTTCCTGATCTGTTGGTCATCCCAGCAGATGTGACAGAGAGGCTCATTGTGGCTTTGATTTGTATTGCTCTACTGACTAAACAGACTGAGCATATTTTCACGTCCAACTTTTCTCAAGATTTTTAAGCCTGTTCGGCATTACAGTATTCAGTTTATCTGGGTATTGAGACTAATTTTTAATCTAGTTGCCTGTGACTATCTTGACATCATATTCAGCAAATCAGTGGCAAAACCCTGTCTGAGTGTATGAGTGAGCTTTCTATAACTATAATAGAACACCTAGGGAAAATAATTTATAAAGAGAAAGGGGCTTATATTGGCATATTTATTTATGGTGTGGGGAATATCAGTAAATGATTTAGTGGGCTCACTATTTTGGATTCAGAACAGTGGCAGCAAATGAAGGCAAAGTTAAGGTTATGGAGCCAACTCCTAATTTTATGAATGAGGGAGTAAAAAGGAAGTGGAAAAGATCTGAATCCTGAAATCCTCGTGGCAACAATTGAAGGGTCCCCTATAAGACCTCACCTCCTTTCTCCCCAGTTTGTTTTGTACTGAACTCATTCTTACCACTTAGCCTAGGTTGGCCTCAAAATTGTGATCTCCCCACCCCATACTTCCCCTGTAACTTCTACAGATGGAGTTATAAACATATCGTTCCATGTCTAATATAGGCTAGACACTTTAACAACTGAGGAATTCAGAGAGCAGGAGAAATGGTCTTCTCTAGGGAAGAGCCTACCTGGCTCCCAATTGATTATCTAATACCAAGTGGTCAGCTCTGAAATCATAGACATACCAATAATATTGTGTGTACCAAAAGAACTGTATTTAGGAATATGAATATGTGTATTTTAATATTATATATATTACACATTTTAATTATTGTAAGAGTGACTATTCCTTGGAAAGTACTTAGGGAAACATCGATTGGAGGTTTTTGATAAGATAAAAGAGCTATGGGACTCTGAAGATGAGAACAATTATTTTTAACTGGGTAGGTGGAAAGGGAATCAGAGAAACATTCATGCAATGAGAGACAGGTAATGAAATATGGAAGCAGTATGAATAATCCTTGGAGTATGGACTTGGTATTGTAATAGCTGGAGACAGTCCTGCAAATGCTTAAACTGTAATAACTTAGACCTTTAAATTTGGATATGATGTCAACATGATGAAAATGCAGAATTTCTGGAGTCTAGACCTCTCAATTTTCAGTCGGTTCTCTGCCTTTAAGTAACTGTGTATTCTTTCATGAATATGTTAACATTTCTGTGAGTCCTACAGTTCGCCAGGACAACTGGAGTGGTCTAAGAAGTAAGTGAGTTAATGTATATGAAATGCATGGACAAATGCTTTAGGAGAGGGGTTCTCAGACTTAACATGGTTAGTTCTGAGGAGCTTTTCTAGGACCCTTGGAGGTTACCATCTAGTGTGACAGTCTCTTACCTTCCTAGATCTCACAATCAAAAGTGGCTTCAGAGTTGACAAGATGACTCATTGAGTAAAGGCGCTTGATGCCAAGCTGGGAAACACAGATTCAATACCTGGGACGCAGAAGGTAAATGAAGAGAACTGATTTTCATGAGTTAACTTAGTATATATACATATATATACACTCCCGCTATGGCACCTTAGCATACACACAAACACATGTGCATGAGTGCACACACACAAACACACATGCACATACACATGCACGCATGCATGCAAGCACGAAGGCACATACAGTCAATACAATGCAGTTAAAACAAAAATCTTCAGACATCACCAAGTCCAGCTGGGGAACAGTGTCATCCTTGGCATCCTGATGAAACCATGAGGAACGTAATTTTTAATGGTTGCTTTTGTTTAGGGGAAATGTACATAGAATGTTCACTCTTCTCTGAGCCAAGGATAGTTTTGGCATGCTCTTATTTCTTGGACTGTGATTCTTCTTTCTACACTTTGTCCTTCTGATTGCCTTAGATCAGAGGAGAAACTTATGGTAAAGGGAAATTACTCTTAGTGGAGAATACAAACAACACTGCCATATACTAACCATGGAAAATTAATGCAGAATAAATTTTGTATATATATTTCAGATAGAAGACAAAGGAAAAGGAGTTATCTGTATGGTTATGAAACGACCATATGATAGTAATGACACCCAGTCTTTATGACTGACTTTGAGTTGTGGTGGTCAGATATAATGCCTGTGCTTTTATAGGACCAAGGTAGGCTGAAATTAAAGCTATTCGGATTTTAAAAACATAATTGGCCGGTTTCACTTCTAGAATTTGCCCCTTAGTTTAATGTGTCGACAAATGGATAGAGAAAATCAATGATTTAACCCCTTTCAACCGTCACTGTCATGTAAACTTATGAGAACCATAGGGAACTTACTTCCAGGAAAAGGACAGTGGCATACCTGACTCTGGACCACAAAATCTTTTCTGTTCATTTAATTGCAAACCACTTTAATTGACATTTGATAATTTTCTGAGATAGTACTTTATCTTTTGTTTCATATGTTTTCTGACAATAAGTTCTTTGTAAAATAAACAAAAAAGCAAAATGATGTCAAACTATCTAAAATTAATAATTAATAATACAGGAGAAAGAGTCAAAATTTGGATTCAGGATCTCCCATGCTTTCCCTTTCCCATAAATTCCCTGCAGTGTAGACCCTGACAGCCTGAGTGGTTTTGACAACTGTCTTTGAGTTCCAACATCTTGAAATATGAAACACTAAAATGAGTCACATCCATGCTGCTATTTCAAGCCGTCTGTGATCTTGAGCGGGAACCTCTGTTTATGGAATTGCACTTCAACTGAAGGAAAAGGTAAGTTTTCCATCATCCTTAGAAAACCTGTAAGGCAGCAGGCTGAGCAATGCATTTGTATTTCACCATGTAAATGGTCATTCACTCCCTATACAAATCTTATCAGAGCAATGGCAGTCAAGGTCCTCTCCATATTCAAGCCTGAAAGAGATCTATAAAATTTTATTCAGTTGGTTAGCGGTCTGTGTCTGAGCTTTCAAAGACTCACATTTCTCTCCTGTGTTCAGAGAAGGTTTTAAAAATGATATGATATAGGAAGCACTTAATCTGTATATGACTTCTAAAATGTGGTCTAAACTGATTAATATATTCAATTTATTAAAATGCACCCCAAAACTTACTCTCCAGATTTGTTTAATTGCAAGTAGTTATTTTTCTCCCTCAGAAATACCAATATATCTCTTCTTGTCACAGGAATGAATTTCAGGTGGGTAGGACTGAGATTATAGATTTATCACAAATGAAATAAATCTAATACAGAATTTTCATTTTAAAAAGGTATATATCAATGAAACATTACTCACTTTGTCCAAATAATTATTGATTAGTATATATTTATTCCAAGAGTATTATAATAAACTAGAACACTTATGCCATCATTTATTCATTCAATTATAAGTAAAACGAATTCAATTTCTTTAGGATATAATTTCAAGTTTAAGGTCAGCTTAATATGGCTTAAGTAAATTTTCGTTTCTTAACTGAAAACACAAAGTATCTTTTGTTAGGAGTAATGGACTGGATGAAAATAAGATAGTGATAGAACCAATAAGATCAAGAGTTAGAGGAAGCTGAGTAAAAGCTAAAGCTTGCTTCTAAAACTGGATAGCTTGAGAGTTAAAGAGCTTGCAGCTCCTACAGGGGACCTGAGTTCAGTTACCAGCATCCACCAGTGGCTCACAACTTCCTGTATCTCCAATTCAAGGGAATATGACACTCTTTCTGGCCTCTGCTGACACGTGTACACATGTCTGCACACACAAATACACACAAATATAAAATAAGCATTTAAAAATAAAGAGTGCATGAGTAGCTGAGTGAAAGAAGATATCAATAATTAAGATAATAATTTGACCTTGGGATTTATGGATTAAATAAATTAGTCATTTCTTCCATGTGTCTATGAGAGAAGAGAAAATTTCTGTTTACAGATCTATCTACCACTTCCTCCTTCATTTCATCCTCTTAATCCACTTTGGGGGGGCATTAGGTTTGTCAATACATTGTTGAGGTTAGGACCATGGTGAGATGAGAGAGTAAGAATTTGATGTTTTAAGTACCCAGGCTTTCCTGCACTGAGGTCCATTTAGAACTGTTAAGCTGAATATTTTGAGTTCCTGAAATTTTAAACTTGATCAGATGCAGATGAATTAAATACTTTGAATATTCTTTGTCTTAGGGGCCAAGAGGCATCAATCTGTGTGTCTGTCTATCTATCTTTAGAATTGATTTAGTTAGCACTTAATTTAGCTAAACATTATGTTTGTCACTTTATTATGAAGCTGATAATGTCTGTAGTTTTGTGAGTTGATTTTGATGGGCATTGCATTGAATCTGTAGATTGCTTTTGGTAAGATTGCCATTTTTACTATGTTAATGTACCTACCTTAGAGCATGGGAGATCTTTCCATTTCCTGGTATCTTCTATTTCTTTCTTCAAAGATTGAAAGTTCTTGTCATATAGGTCTTACACTTGTTTTTTTTTAGAGTTACTACAAGATATTTTATGCTATCTGTGGCTATTATGAAGGGTGATGCTTTTCTGATTTCTTTCTTAGCTCATTTACAAACTGAAGAAAATAATACAGAGAATAAATAAGACAAAGAGTTGGTTCTTCAAGAAAATCAACAAAATAGACAAACCTTTATCCAAACTAACTAAAAGGCAAAGAAAGAATACCCAAATTAACAAAATTAGAAATGAAAAGGGGACATAACAACAGACATGGAGGAAATCCAGAGAATAATTAGGTCATATTTCAAAAAAAAAACTGTACACCACAAAATTGGAAAACTTCAAAGAAATGGACAACTTTATGACTAAATAAAGTTCACTTACCAAAATTAAATCAAGAACAGATAAGCAACTTAAATAGATCTATAACTGGTAAAGAAATAGAAACAGTCATCAAAAGTCTACCAATCAAAAAAAAACCCAGGAATAGTTGGTTTCAGCTCAGAATTCTACAAGATTTTCAAAGAAGAACTAATACCAATACTCCCCAAATTCTTCCACACAATAGAAACAGAAAGAATATTGTCAAACTCTTTTTATGAGGCTACAATTACCCTGATACTCAAACCACATAAAAACATTACTAAAAAAGAGAATTGCAGACCAATCTCACTCATGAATATTGATGCAAAAATACTCAATAAAATACTGGCAAATCAAATCCAAGAACACATCAGAAAAATGATATACCATGATCAAGTCGGCTTCATCCCAGGGATGCAGGCAAGGTTCAACATATGAAAATCAGGCAATGTAATCCACTATATAAAAAAACTGAAAAATAAAAACTACATGATCATCTCATTAGATGCTGAAAAAGCCTTTGATCAAATACAACATACCTTCACAATAAAGGTATTGGAGAGAGCAGGGACACAAGAACCATACCTAAACATAATAAAGGCAACATACAACAAGCCAACAATCAACATCAAACTAAATGGAGACAAAATCCCAGCAATCCCACTGAAATCAGGAACAAAACAAGGTTGTCCACTCTCTCCATACCTATTTAATATAGTTCTTGAGGTCCTAGCTAAAGCAATAAGACAGCAAAAGGAGATCAAGGGGATGCAAATCAGAAAAGAAGAAGTCAAACAATTTCTAAGTGAATCATTGAGCTCAGAGGCTTTCTTCTTTGTGAAATTTGAGATGTCAAAAATGGTAAAAATCAATATCTTCTTTCA
The DNA here is from genome assembly GCF_982192425.1 of Myodes glareolus. Classification (NCBI taxonomy): domain Eukaryota; kingdom Metazoa; phylum Chordata; class Mammalia; order Rodentia; family Cricetidae; genus Myodes; species Myodes glareolus. Next base: position 94,461,609 of record NC_142031.1, read on the forward strand.
GCTAGAGAGGGGGAGTTTCTTAGATTTCCATACAACAATATGGAAAATAACAAGAAAAGAATAAGAGCAAACATCAGTACAGAGGTATGTACCATATATCATAACACAACATAGCTTGAAATTGCATAAATATTCAACATATTTATAAACATTAAAATGCAAGTTGAAAAATAATGAAGTCAACAAAAGTAAAATTTTCTCTGACTCAGGGAAGGGGTTTGTTATTGCACCAAGAAGGAATCTCTTAAAAAGTTGTGTACTGGCTTATCCATCTAGAACCAAGATGGGATCCATTTGCAGACTGTGGCCTGGAAAGTGTGATGCAAGAGCTACAAGTACTGTGGATTCTGCACGCAGCACTACTGTGACCATCCTGCTGTGTCATCAGGAACAAACTCATGAGCTCAGATAAACTTACAGAAAAGTCTCACAAAGACCTTCCCTCCACGGGAACTGAACTTTTGAAGACTCTATCAGTGGAACCAATAAGTATGAATGACTACTGGGGGTCAATAGTGCACCAACTTTTTGTCTTAGCATATTAATATAGTGCTATTGTAGACACTGTAGACAGTGGCCATGGCTATTATTTAGCCATAATTTATTTCTCTAAAGTCTGGATATTTTAGGAATTAGTAATGAAGAATATTGTTAAGAAAATTCGGTCTTCTCTAGCTAATTCATTACCTTTTCCTTCCACCTATTCCTTCCTGTCCTCCCTACTTTTTTTTTCTTTCTTTTAAGCTTTAATTTTTTATTTTTATCAAATATGTATTTCCACTGCCATTTTCTGCTTTATTTATATATTAAAGAAAAATATATACATAAAATATACCATTAAATTATTTTATATAAATTTATATACATTACATATACTTATATTTCATAGTAAAAATTATTACTACAAATCTAGTTCATCAATATATTTTATTGTTGTGTATGTATGTGTGCACACATAAGTGTGTGTGTTCATAGGTGTTTGCTCAGACAGATTGGTCATCTATATCAACCTTCCACCACTCGAATATCAGAGAATTTCATAGAAAGGGGGATGGGAAGAATGTAAGAGCCAGAATGTCAGACAAGTGTTGGGAAGTGCTCATTTCTGGACTTGACATGGCCATTTCACATAGCAATTTACAGCATCTGTGCATACTTGGAGAAGATCCTCAAGAGGTAAAGACACTTGAAAATTCAGCATTGATGGGGAAGAGGTCCGTGGGACATCACTCTGATAGGAGGAGCTATTGGCATTGACAGTTACAGAGAGATAGAAAGTTGCTCACCTTTGGGGACGTGGGCATGGTAGATGGTTATTGCCCCAGTGGATGAGAGCACACCCTGCACATATGTAAAGTACTAATTTAACTTAGGTGTTACGAGTAATAACAAAAAAGAGGGCATGAAGTTGAGTGGAAGATGAGCTAGGGGTACCTAGGGGAAGTTTGAGGGAGGAAGGGATGCATATATATGATCAATTTACATTGTATAAATGCATGAAACCTTGATACCATTATAAAAACACACTTTTGGAGACAACTCTCTTAGTAATTTTAAATTTATAATATGAAATTCTATAACTATAATCACCATGCTACAAATAACCATTTTAAAGACTTTTATAGATATAAATACAGGATTTACCCAGGGAAGAAAATCTTTACTAAAATTTGCTCAGGCTCTGTGAAACAGTCTGCTATTAATCTACAACATGCTGGAAGAAAAGGTCATGGAAACCCAAGAGTGTGGTACACACAACGCAGAATCACCTTCAAATGCTAGGCAGTAATGGCTTTCAGGATGAAGATAAGTTCTTCCATGTTCAAATATAAAATGAAGCTCTGGTGTTCTAGTAAATTATATAAGAACATGAGCTACAAATGTAGAAAAATCACAGAAGATCCTTTACTGTGCCTCTAGTTTTGTGCTTCACTGAACAAGTCACTTCTTTATTTGACCTCTACTCTCCCAAGTGCAAAAGGCAAATGTGAAGTTCTATCTTCTAACATGCCATGCATCTCTGACATCACAGTTATCTATGATACCCTGTCACCTCTGTTCAGAAGGAACAAGACCATAAAGGTCATGTGTTGCCTTGTGTGGGGCAACTTTCTGAAATAATTTCTTTCTTCCCTTCTTTACCAAAAGTTATCAGTTTTCTTATGTGAGTATCTATAATAGATTAGTAACTATCGATGAATCTAGTTCTAGCTTGATATCTAGGAGTCTGATGAAGGCTTTCTTTTTCCTTTTTATTCACTCTCTTAGCAAAGCAGAAGGCATGCTTTAGGGTTCAGCATCCTTCAAGTTTTCTTAAACCCTATGAGGCTTTCTAGGACACATGTGTCATCCCTCACAATCTTCTCTAATGAACACAATGAGCATTGATCAACCTCTTAAGAATCTTACGTTGGATGAGATTGCTAATCATTTGCTTTGTGATTCAGAATATATAATTTAATCTGATTGTACTCAGTTTCTCTGTATGAATAGTATTTGAATGGTTTCAAATATTATTCTGAGCTAGTAAGGTAGAAATGTCAATGGAAAGGAATGGCCATAATTTTCATTAGACAGATTACATTTGTATCTTTATGGCATCGTTGCCTCACTTTACTTCTGGATTCACCTCGCAACGATGGTTGATTTGCTGCACTGAAAACACTCTTCACTCAATGAGTTGCTTCTGGAGCTCTGAGAAAGTACATAGCAGTTACTAGCCCCTTGGTATGTGTTACTTGAACACACGGACATAAGAAAACAACATCTCACAACGGAAACCCTCAACTATGCTTACAGTAACCATTCAAAACACTTTGCAGAGCCTAAGACTAGAAACTTTTAATTGGAAGCTATATGTATTAGCTGATAGTCTGAGATATTCAGTTGGTTTTGCACATAAACCAATAATTTGATATTAGAAGAGAATTTTCAATAAATGGATTGTGTCTGTTACAAATTGAGATTTACCTTCAAAAGAAAATAACATAGTGGAAATCGAACACATTAAGTATTTAGATGGGTTAATAGAAATTTCTATCTAGATATTGTGCTATGCTCTACTTTGAAGTGATAGTGTAAGGAAGAAAAGATATCCCTGGATTAAGAACAATTTCAAATACCAGTTAATCATCTACAACAATTTAACCCATTCCTATTCTTGTTTCCCAAGTACATGTACATGCTTCGTGGTACTAGTGATTTTTAACATAGACAGACATTATAGTGTAGGCATAACCTGGAAGTTAGGAGAATCAGATATAAGGGAGGAAGCGAAACAGAAAAGATGGTCTTGATCTGATAGGCATTACCTTTGTTTTTCTGAAAGTTCTATAAGTTAGAAAAATAAACATGAGAAAAATAGGGCTTGGAGATGATCCATGGAAGTGTGCTTTGAATGGAGAGAAAATAATTTATTCTTTACCTGTAAAACCCTCAGATTTATTAGTGATATAGTATTCTGCACACACACACACATATATATATATATAAAAGCATTAATAATTAATTCAATAAGTAGCCACATATACATTTATTGAGATTTAAATACTGAGTGTGAAGGATATACTTGCCTTTAAAATATAAACTATGTATCTCTGGAATAAAGAAGAAGGTAATGAACATAAAACTACCTTATGGTACCAATACATAGTCTTTGTATTAGACTTGAAGAGCAATCAGAAGGAAATTTGTACATTAAAAGGTGACAATAAAGAACATTGTTATGCATTATGGAATTCTCTCTCCCAGGAGCTATCAATTGCCAAAAGCTCCTTGATTAGTGGTGAGATGTCATGTCCACCTCCCCTCTTCATGCTGGTATTAACTCTGACTTCAACCGACATGGGGCTTGTTTATGCTCACAATTGCTGTGACTTCATATGTGTAATTGACTTGTTGTGATTGGGGGAAAAGTTTTCATTGTATAAGTAAATTACTTGCATTACTAACTGACAAATGTTGAATATAACTTACTCTTGAAATTCAACGTCATGGGACCTTTGAAGGAAAATTATGTTAAAGAATTGTCTTGCCTACAATAGTCAAAGCCACAGTGTTTATATCCTTTGTCCTTTAAGGATACTAAAGCTAAAAGACACATAGGGAAGTTTAGGTTTAGACAACACTTCTGAGCATAGAAAATGCTCACTGAATATTAATTCAGTGAAAGCATTTCAGATTCTTGAACTTCACTGAGAAGAAGCATTGCCTTCCCCACCCCACAATTCTCTGATGAAAACCTCTTCATGGAAATTAAGTATTAACCAACAAGTAAAGGTTTCCTTTCCCCATGAAAGTCCAAGTGGGAAGATATTTGCAAACTAAACCCTGAAAGTGACTCATCTCTGCTCCCCACAACACTTATTGAGATTACACAGACCAGAACAGTACCAAACAAAGTCAGATTCAGAAATCACAGGTGCTTTATAAACTGATGCACATGCATAATGAAGCCTGAATCGTCTTAGTGGGATTCCAAATCTATTGGTGATTCTCTGCTCACTTTAATATGAGAATAGGTGCTCCGGGAGATGACTCAGCCAGCCAAGTGCTTACTAAGCAAGCATGCATGCAGATCCCCAGTCACTTTGTAGAAAGTCAGATATGATGGCATATGTCTATATCCCAGCTCTCAAGAGGAAAACACAGAAGGAGCCTGGAGCTAGCTGGTCAGAAATTCTAGAAAAATCAGTTAGTTCAAGGTACAGAGTGAGAGATTCTAAAAGAGGGAGGGGACTGTGAAATGGCTCAGCATGTATGCCACCAAGCTTAACAACTTGAATTTGATCCCCAGAACCTGCATGGTAGAAGGAAAAAACTGTATCATGCAAATTGTCCTCTGACCTTCACATGTGTTCTAGGGTACATGTGCACACATGTATGTGGGCACACACACACACACACACACACACATAATAAAATGAAAAAGTTCAGGAACAACTGAGGAAGACAGCAAACACAGGCACAGATACACACATCTACACCCAAGTACAGAGACATACATATCTAACATAAGTACATAAAATCAATAAATGGATAGATGAAGTCCTGTTGTATATGCCAGGAAAAGGTAGACTTCCTAGCAAAATACATAAAAAGCATGTTCTTTTAGATGTGAGATGACACTAAAGCAAAACTGAGCATGGATCCACAGGTTCTAAGGATACAAAAAAAAATACCTCTTCCAAAATGATTTGATGCCTCTCTGTGTAATAAAGATACTGTTTACCTCCTTGGTGCCAGGTCTGGCCAGTGATTTCCACTGGAGCATGCCCAAGCCAACGACCTCTGTGGTACCAGGCCCAAACCACTGACTGCCACTGGAGCAGGTCGAAACCAACAGCCTCGGTGGGACCAGGCCCGAGCTAGCAACCTCCACCAGAGCAGGCCTCAGTCAGCGACCTCACCTGGGCAGTTATGAGAGAATGACCTCAGAGGGAGCAGGCCTGAGCAAGAAACCTCTCTGGGACCTGGTCCAGTCAGTGACCTCCACAGGAACAGGCTTGAGGAAGCAGCCTCTGTGGAACCAGGCCCAAGCCAGGAACATCTGCAGAAGCAGGCCCAAACCAGTGACCTCTGTGGGATCAGGCCCAAGCCAGTGACCTCCACAAAACAGACCTGAGCCAGAGATCTCCCCCAAAGCAGTTATTAGGGAGGGACCTTCAACGGAGCAGGCCCCAATGACCTCTGTGGGACCCGCCAGAGCCAGTGACCTCCATGAGAGCAGGCCTGAGCCAGCAACCTCCCCTGAAACAGGTACAAGGAAGCAACCTCCAAGACAGAAGACCTGAGCCAATGAACCATGTGTGACCAGACCAGAGTCAACAACTTCCGCAGGACCAGGCCCAGGCCTGTGACCTCTGCAGGAACAGACCTGAGACAGGGACATTCATGGGAGCAGGCCCAGATTAATATACCCAGCAAAACTTTCAGTCACCATAGACGGACAAAATAAGATAGTATATGACAGAACCAGATTTAACCAACACCTAGCCACAATCCCAGCCCTACACAAAGTACTAGAAGGAAAACTCCAACCCAAGAATATTAGTTACATCCATAAAATACAGACAATAGATGATCTCACAGCAGCAAATCTCAAAGAAAAGAAAAATACACACAATAACATCATCAAAAACAAAACTTAAAATAGCAGGAACTAGTAATCACTGGTATTTAATATCCATTAATATAAATGGACTCAACTCATCTATAAAAAGACAAAGACTAACAGATTGGAAACAAAAACAGAATCCATCCTTCTGCTTCATTTAAGAAACACACCTCTGTTGGGAACTTTGAATTTGGTAAACAATTTTTAATGCTTGCAGCTGCTCTGAGCACGAGACCATGATGGCAGGGGAGTGGTTTCTGGTGCGTTTGGCTGGGGCATGGCTATCTGTTAAGAATCCCTATATAAGCTGCCCCTGGACATAATTAAGGGGGCATTCTTGGGACATTCCTGTTTCAAAGATGACCTGTGTCTCTGTCTGTGTGTCTTTGTGTGTTTCAATCTCCAGCCCCTTGCCCGGTTCATGAAGTGTATGGTAGTGCATAGAGCACAGACAGGCATAGTATGCTACACACCTCAACCTCAAAGACAGAAATCACCTCAGATTAAAGGGCTGGAAAAAAAATTTAATCAAATTAGCATAAGAAACAAGGTGGTATAGCTATCCTAATATCTAACAAAATAGACTTCAAACTATAAAATCATTCAAAAGAGACAAAGGAGAACATTTCATATTAGTCATAGAAAAAAATCTATCAAGAGGAAATTTAAATACTGAACATCTGTGCCCCAAATAAAAAAGCACACTCATATGTGAAAGAAAAACTACTAAAGCTTAAATTATACATTAAACCCCACACACTAATAGTGGGAGACTTCACACCCTACTCTCACCACTGGACAAGTTTGTCAGACAGAAATCAACAGAGAAATAAGGGAACTAAGAGATGCAATGCTCAAATGGACAGTGTAACATTCCATCCAAACATAAAAGAATATACCTTCTTCTCAGTGCCTTATGGAATCGTCTCAAAAACTGACCACATGCTAGGTAACAAAGAAAGCCTCAAAAGATACAAAAGAAAGAAATAACCCCATATATTTTATCAGATCATTATGGCTTAAAATTAGAATTCAGCAGCAACACTAATTTCAGAAAATCCACAAACACATGGAAATTAAACAATGCTCACCTGAATCACTAAGGGGTCAAGAAAGAAATAAAGGAAGAAATTAAAGACTTCCTAAAATTCAATGAAAATGACCACACAACATACCTAAATTTATGAGACACATGAAAGCAGTGTTAAAAGAAAGTTCATAGCACTAAATGCCTGCAGAAAGAAACTGGAGAACTCCCACACTGGTGAATTAACAGAATATTTGAAAACTTTAGAACAGACAGAAGCAAACACATCCAGGAAGACTAGAAGGCAGGAAAAAATTAAATTGAGAGCTGAAATCAGAAAAATTGAAATGATGAAAACAATACAAAGAATCAAAGAGACTAAGAGTTGATTCTTCAAGAAAATCAACAAAATAGACAAACCTTTATTCAAACTAACCAAAAGGCAGAAAAAGAATATCCAAATTAACAAAATCAGAAAGAAAAAGGGGAACATAACAACAGACATGGAGGAAATCCAAAGAATTATCAGGTCATATTTTGAAAAACTATACTCCACAAAATTGGAAAATTTAAAGGAAATGGATAATTTTCTGGATGAATATCACTTGCAAAAATTAAAACAAGACCAGATAAGCAACTTAAAGAGACCTATAAGTGCTAGAGATATAGAAAGAGTCATGAGAAGTCTACCAACCAAAAAAAAAAAAGAAAAAAAAAAGCCTAGAACAAGTGCAGAATTCTACAAGATTTTCAAAAAAAAAAAACTAATACCAATACTCCTCATATTGTTCCACACAGTAGAAACAGAAGGAACATTGGCAAACACTAAACACTTTTTATGAGGGTACAATTACCCTGATACCCAAACCACACAAAGACTTTAACAATAAAGAGAATTACAGACCAATCTCACTCATGAATATTTATGCAAAAATACTTAATAAAATACTGGTAAAACAAATCCAAGAACACATCAGAAAAATTAGCCACCATGACCAAGTAGGCTTCATCCCAGAGATGCAGGGACGGTTTGACAAAAAAAAAAAAAAAATCTGTCAATGTAATCCACAAATGGAGTAATAAACAAACTGAAAAAAAAACCACATGATCATCTCATTAGATTCTGGAAAACCCTTTGACAAATTACAACACCCCTTCATAATAAAAGTCTTGGAGGGAGTAGTGATACAAAGGACATACCTAAATATAATAAAGGCAATATACAGCAAGTCAACAGCCAATATCAAACTAAATGGAGAAAAACTCAAAGTGATCCCAATGAAATTAGTAACAAGATAAAGTTGTCCACTCTCTCAATATCTATTCTATATAGTACTTGAGGTTCTAGCTAAAGCAATAAGACAATGAAAAGAGATCAAGGGGATACAAATCAGAAAAGAAGAAGTCAAACTCTAACTATTTGCTGATTATATAATAGCTTATGTAAGTGACCCCAAAAATTCTGCCAAGGACTCCTACAACTCACAAACACCATCAGTAATGTAGCAGGATATAATATTAACTCAAAAAAAAACAGTAGCCTTCCTTTATGTAGATGATAAATGGGCTGAGAAAGACATCAGAAAAACATCACCCTTCACAATAGCCACAAATAACATAAAATATCTTGGAGTAACTCTAACCAAATAAGTGAAAGACCAGTATGACAAGAACATCAAGTATTTAAAAAAGAAATTGAATAAGATGCCAGAAAAAATGGAAAGATCTCCCATGCTCCTTGATAAGTAGAATTAACATTGTAAATATGGCAAGCTTAACAAATCCCAGACCTTGAAAGAACAATGTTCAACTTCCTATGGAAAAGCAAAAAGCTCAGGATAGCCAAAACAATCTTGTACAATAAGAGAACTTCTGGGGGCGTCACAATCTCTGATTTCAAACTCTACTATACAGTTACAGTACTGAAAACAACCTCATATTACATAAAAATAGACAGAAGGACCAAACGAACTGAAGACCTGGATATCCACACACGTACAAACACCTGATTTTTGAAAAAGAAGCAAAAAATGCAAAATGGAAAAAAGAAAGCATATTCAACAAATGGTACTGGTATAATTGGATAACAACATGTAGAAGAATGTAAATAGACTCATATCTATCACCATGCACAATACTCAAGTCCAAATGAATCAAGGACCTCAGCATAAAACCAACCACACTGAACCTCATAGAAGAGAAAGTGGGAAGTACACTTAAATACATTGGCACAGGAGACTATAAATATAACCTCAGTAGCACAGACACCGGGAGGGAACAACAATTAATAAGCGGGACCTCCTGAAGGTGAGAAGCTTCTGTAAAACAAAGACATGGTCAACAAGACAAAACAGCAGCCTATAGAACGGGAAAAGATCTTCACCAACCCCACTATCAGACAGAAGACTGACCTCCAAAATATACACAGAACTCAAGAAATTGATCATCAAAAGAACAAATAATCCAATTTTACAAAATGGAGTACAGACCTAAACAGAGAATTCTCAACTTCTCAACAGAAGAATCTAAAGTGACTGAAAGACACTTAAGAAAAGGCACAACCTCCTTAGCCATCAGAGAAATGCAAATCAAAACAATTCTGAGATTCCATCTTACACCTGTAAGAATGGCCAAGATCAAAAACAACTGATGACAGCTTATGCTCAAGAAGATGTGAAATAAAGGGAACACTCCTCCATTGCTGATGGAAGTGTGAACTTGTAGAGCTGTTTTGGAAATCAGTATATTGATTTCTCAGAAAATCAGGAAACAACCTACCTCAAGAAACAGCAATAGCACTTTTGGATGTATACTCAAAGGATGCTCAATCATACCATACAGACATATGCTCAACTATATTCATAGCAGCTTTAATTGTCATAGCCAGAACTTGGAAATAACCTAAATGCCCTTCAACTGAAGAATGGATGAAGAATATGTGATAATTTACAAAATGAAGTATTGCACAGCAGAAAAAATAATAACATCTTGAAATTTGCAAGTAAATGGATGGATCTAGAAAATATCATATTGAGTGAGGTAACACAGATCCAGAAATATAAATATAATATGTACTCAGTCATAAGTAGCTTTTAGACATAAAGCAAAGAAAAACAATTCACAATCCCAAAGAACCTAGACAACAAAGAGGACCCTAAAAAAAGACATGCATGGATCTAGTCTACATAGGGAGTGAAAAAAGAGAAGATCTTCCGAATAAATTGAGAGATCATGGGAGAGGGCAGAAAGGGACAGGGAGAAATGGAGGGAAGCAGAGAAAAAATATATAGGTCAATAAAAACAATGAAAAGGTACTGTCTGATAAGATGCAATTAGATAAAATTTGAACCTGGAAAGTTCAACATGAAGCTTTTTATTCTTGTGTGCATCTGTAGAGTAAGTGCCTAAGCAAGTTGAACAAAGAGAAAAATCTGTTTATCACACTGAAGCTGCAGAACACATGGTATAGCTGCAGCAGGCTTAGCCATCAGCAGATTTCCTGAGGACAGCCCTGTAATGAAATTCCTAGTGGGACAATCAAAGACGTGGAAGCGTCAGCCAAGCATGACTTCGCATAACAAATCCATCAAGACTTATGATATCCTTGGCAAGACAAATAGCAAAAGGCGTAGACACTTAAATGGCATTTGAGAAAATTTACTATTCCCCAGCCTCTGGCAGGGCTGAAAAACAATGCCATTCAAATTTCTACCTACTACAACAACATTGTCAAAATATTCCTTGTCTTAGCCAGTTAAATTTACTGCCTAATAATTATTTCTTTTTAACTGCATCTATGCATGACTATAAAATAAAAAATATTCAAATGTTATCATACATCTTTGTTACCACATTGAGCAAAGTAAGCTTGACAGATTTTTTTTAAATCAAATTTTGTGGATATGTTTTGAAGAACACTATTTTTAACACAGGCTACGCAGCAAGCCTGAAATTTGCTTTGGGGTCTTCTAGGAGACATGCAGACAGGCATTTCCCATCGAAACTGAAGCAGGGGAGAAATAAGACCAAAGACTGCCAGGGGGAGTAATGAGTCATGAGGATGAAGATGCATTAATACGTCAAAGACAGGCAAAACAAGCAGTGGCTTTATATACGAGCCCCAGACTGACTATCACAAAGCTTCGTGTGGTCTGCATCTAGCTGCTTCTCACCTGGGTGACAGCAGGTGGAAGTGCTGAGGTTAAGTGTGTCAGCACTTATCCAGTTAATGGCAGTGAACACATTTTCCTCTTCTTCAACAGCTCTGGGGAAGCATTTGGGGGCAGGCTCATTAATACACAATGAATCTCACTACCAAATCCAAGTTGGAGTAGGTTAAAGACAGCCTGTTTGCCCATGCTACTGAAAGGGACTTTGTCCTTTAAAGACATTAGGACTGGAGGGCTGGTACCTCACATGAAGGTCATAGCCACTAAGGGCAAATGAAAAGTGTGGTAATTCACAGAGGAGTTCAACTGCAGCTCCCAAACCATATTGTTATGAAAGATGTTTAAAGGGAAGGGAAACAGCACAGTTATAGGAGCTTGCCATGCAGTCATGAGAACTCAAGTTTGATTCTCAGCACCTACATAAGCATAAAATCTGGAAATGAGAGTACCTGCTTGGAACCCCAGTGTTGGGCAACTAAAAAAGCAATTCTTGGAGCTCACTCTCCAGCTAGTGTGGCCTGATTACTAAACCTTGGGTCCTCATGGTCCTCATGGGAGTCTCTGTCTCAAAAATGTATAACATGCACACACACACACACACACACACACACACAAACACACACACACAGTATAAAATAGGTAGAAAGCTTCTGAGGAATAACCCTAGCAGTTGACATTACACACATGTGCCCACTAGTACGTCTGCATACACGCACTTACTGCCACATATGTACACAGAGACATACACATATAACATGGTGTTTTAAAAAGATGCTTAATTATTTCCTATGGACCAGATGCCCACCAGTCACGGAAGGAGAAGCCAAGTGCTAAGGATAACTCGAAGAAAAATAACTTAAGAAGAAAAAAAAATTACAGACCAGTCTCTCTAGTGATTACAGAAATGTTCAGTTTATGAATGAGAAAAGAAACAAACAAACAAAATAAACAGTCGCTGTAACTATAAAAGATACGAGTGAGATAGACTAAGGAATATGGAGAACAGAAAAAGGAAAGATGTTCAACAAAGGGCACTTATATGTCCTATGGGGAGAGCTCACATCAGGCCTGCAAAACTACCTAGATCATAGAGAGCCCCACTTGGTGTTTGGCAGGGCCTCACTGTATAGTCCAGGTTGTCTTTAAAACCGTTATCCTCCTGATTAAACCTACTGCTCTCTTAATTATGATTCAGGTGTGCACCATGCATCACCAGCTTCCAAGTAGGCTTTTGATAGTGTCAATTACAGGATTCCTAGAAGAGAGCTGTTGTGAGTCACATGGATTCTCACTCAGAAGCAAAAGAACAGAGATGCCAAAAATGTCTCCAAAAGGGCATGGAAAATTAATCCCTGCTGCTGGATGACTTACAGTTAGAGAAGTTAGTTTGTTAACTATTTCAAATATATCATATGTACACACAAGTAGCCATGGAATGCTACACTCATCTCAACACATGAAATTCGGTGATTTAAGAAAAAGAACATTGATTAAGAACTTGATATCTGAGAAGTGCACTACTTGGTACCTTAGAGCCACCAACTGCCTGTGCATTAACCTTGCATACAAGTCTCTTTGTGGTGAATCCCATTCCTTATGCACATCTGGTAACACATGCAAGCGACATGGCATTGGCCTTCATTACCTTTGTTCTATTTGGTATTCTTCACACAGGAGGAGACTGATTTTGTTCAAAGAGTCCTGAACAAAAAGGCCAGAGAAGTTAAAGCCATTTATATTGTATGTTGTATGTATATTATGTTGTATGTTCTCAAGATTGATGACTAACCCTGATTCTTGAAATGCCTGAGTATCATAATTGTTCAAGGAGTAACCATTAGCTCTGCCCCACCCAGTGTTGCTTGAAATATAATCTCAGGAGTTTAGTGCTGGGCAGGTGTGTGTTTTTCCCCAGTTTTCTGTTTGTTTGTTTGTTTGTTGTAAATCTTTCCAAGTAGTTCTCATGTGAGGACAAAGCTGAATCTCCACTAGATGAGACACAACACAGATAATAAATTTTAAAATGCTGATTTTTTTTATAGATTTTCTTGTCTAGCCCTTCAAAGGAATACTGATTAAAAAGCCAACTTACTGTGCAGGCTTTCAGTGTTTTATGACAAGGTAAAAGTAGAATTAGATATGGCTGTGGATCTAATTTAGAGTTCAGGAAATCAGAAAAATCATGCTAGGTAGGAAAATGGCTGGAATAGATGATAAATATACAGTGGTGCCACTGACCATTCAAAATAGAGTCACATCAGGGCTGCACCTTCCTTGGGTCGTAAGTAATGATTTGTATAGAGTTTGGGCATCATGCCATTTCTTTTAATGCTTCCTGGTTGGCTAATGTACTGCAAGGACTGAAATCATTGCTCGAGAGGGTAAGTATGTTAGTATTGCCTGGTATGGAGTAATCAAATGAGGCAGATGGTTCTATATAGAACCGATCCTTACAAAAAAATCAAGTGTTTAGACACGGAGCCTGTGGAAATGCTATTGGTTTAGGGGCTTTGTAAACAAAGCAAGACATAGATTATCTAGAAGGCATGATATGCAAAACACCCAAAAGAAAGTATACCAAAATGTTAATGAAGGTATTCATGCACAAGTTCTCATGAGTGATCATTTCTTTTTTGTAAAAACAAAACAAAATATAGGTGGGGAAAAAAAGGAAAAACAGTCCTGCCTCCATGGGTTCCTTTAGGCCCCCACATCTGAATTTCAGAAAGATAAGACTTTTCCTTTTCTCATGTACTTGGATGCTGGCCAGAATATGAGCACGCCTTGTACTGTGTTGGACTTCCTTCCTCTTTCTCAAAAGCTCCTCCACTCCCTTCTGTACAGTGTGGCTGACACCCATGCCAGGTTAACTCAGGCAGCCTGGCTTTTATCTGCAGTGAGCCTTTGTTCCCCTCTCTTCTCTTCTCTCCTCCTCTGAATAGCTGTTATGGTTTACAGCTTGCCTGTCCTGGGGGTTTGGTTTCTGTTCCATTTGGTTTTTCTGTTTTTAACTCTGATAAAATTGTCCTCAAGTTTAAGATGATTGGCAGAATGAAGGAAGGAAGAACAGAAGGAAGGAAAGAAGGAGGGAGGGAGGGAGGGAGGGAGGAAGGGAGGGAGGGAGGGAGGAAGGGAGAGAGGGAGGGAGGAAGGGAGGAAAATAGTTCTTGACAGATCTAGAATTCTGGATGGCATGTCACTCAAAGGGGCTCAAAATTAGCAGAAGATTCTCGTTATACAAACCACTGAGCTCACAAAATCCCTCTGGCCTCTCCCCAGTGGTGCAGTGGTGGCTTAGGAGTCAATTCCAAGGATTCTCTTGTTTCTGTGGAGGTCCCTACCTGCCTTCTCTCTGCTAGCAGTGGTCCTTCATATTTTTCTCTTATACCCTGCGCAGAGCTGTCCCGCTGGCTGCCTCCTCCATTCATCAGAAGCGCTTCAGTGCTAATAGAGCATTTGGCTTGTTTTGTTTCACTTTCCCAACCCCACTGAACTACAGAAGCTAAAGATTTATAGGTAGCCAATGCACATTTAAAGCCTTGGTAAATGTCAAACGTGGTGCTAAGATTTGATTTTAAAAGCCACTTTTTATTTATGTTGTGACTCTTGTGGCTTTGGATGAGTGATCTTGAGCCAATGGGTCTTAACTGGAAAAGCATTCATTTTTGTGGCATATTGTGTGGGGTGACAGCAACGTTCTCTGACACCTGGTTTTGATCTTTGTTTGAGACTCGAAGTGGGTCCTGTTTTGTGTAGACTTTGTCGTGAGACATGCCCTAGTGATAACTTTTAGCCTGCAGTCTGTGCTACCACTGGACACTATGGCTTTGGGGATGAGACAGTGAAATGGTGATGAACTGTGCTCCAAATTCTCTTTAGCAACTGCATCATCAGAGGACCTAATGTTGAAAAGCACAGCTCCACAAGATGGAAGCAATCAGGAGTCCTGGGTCACCGCCTGGATGGGAGACATTGTAAAACTGCCGAGCCTGCAGCAGATAATACTTGAACAAGGAATGAATTCTTACACATGAAGCCACAGAGATAGGAGGATTTATTTGTTCCTACAGCACAGCCTGAGCATATCCAAATCCGCTTGCCATTCTTCAAATTGAATTTAATTGAAAGCTTTTTAAAATTCCACTGTCAAAACGCGTTTACTGGCATAACTCGGAGCACCTCTGTCTTTGCTTTTCTTCTGCATGTTACAGAAGTTGCTAAATTTATCTTTGGGGAACATAGCCTCTTTTATGCCAGCTGCTCAATCACCATAGCCAAGAGGTTGGAGAAAGCTTCTGAGCCGGGCTCTAGGCCTCCTGCCTCATTCCAATGCGGCAAAGCATTTCTGTCTTACTGCCAGTAGCAGCATTCTCCAGTCAGTTTGCGGCGCTGCACTAAATGCAGGGCATTCCTCCAACCCCTGGAAATAAAGAACGAGGCTTGGAGCATTAGTTTAAACAGAAAGAGAACGGACATAAACAAGTGCTTCAAAGGTACTTATACAATTATTGGGTCAATAACTGCAGGACTTAACGGCTAAGTATACACAGTCATTCATCAGTCCCCACAAGAGACTGGTTCTGGGAACCCTTGTGGATAACAAAGTCCACAATAGTCATAGCTCTTACATAGCATGATGTATAATATGTACATAGCCCCAGTGCATGGTTTTCTACCTATTTAATCATCTGAAATATAATCTAATAAAGACACTGTACAAATATTATTACAGTATATTGCTTAGCAAATAATGACAAGAGGAAAGTATATACATGTTCAATACACATAATCTTTTCTCTTGAATATGCTTGGTCTGTTACAGTTGAATTCACATATGTAAACATGAGGAGGGCAACTGTAAATATGTAAATACATAAAGCTGTATGAAGAGTATTCCTTTCATATAAAAACTGGCCTTAGTCATTAAACTGTGGTTTTGCCGTAGTAAGGTATAACAGATATCCACACACTTATAAACCTAAGCAATCACCAGTGTGTGAAAATATGTGCTTGAGAGCTGACAGGATGGACAACTCAGCTAAGGAAATCACCTGCCACAAAAGCCTAGTGACGTGAATCAGATCCCTGAAACATCACAGTGGAAGGAGAGAGCTGACTCTCAAAGGTTGATAGCTGATTTACACACCCACAGGCAATGGCACAAACTTGTCCACACCTATATATGTCACACACTAATAACAATAATAATAATCATCATTATTATTACTACTACTAATATTTGGTGTCTCTGTGTCTCAGCATGCTTGAAAACCCTTTTCTCTGGGACTCTGCATTTCTAACCTTACATAGACATTTGACCCTTTCTACTGCATTGGTGGATTTATACACCAATTACTAACTAGGTGACTATCTGAAATTAGTTTGCTAATTGATTCATTACCAGTTAATCTAGGCAAAATGATCAAACAACTTGTTCATTTCAGCCTTAGTGGCAATAAAAGTCTATTGCTTCTTTAGGAACACAGTGTCTATAAGCACCCTACATTTAGTAACTAAATTGGGTACAATTATATATTTCAGGGTCTGTCTCCAGCTGCCTCAGCATCTGTTCCAATTCCCTGCTTTTCCCTTTCCCCTCAATTCTGTGATTTTTTGGGGAAAAGGTAGGTTTTAGCAGTGCCAAATCCTATGTTCACTTTTAGAAACTGTAACAGCATGAGTTTGCTAAATTTCACCTTCAGGGGTGTCATAGATGCTTGCAGCATCTCAGGTCTGTTCATCATCTCCTCTGTGGTGCCCTCACTTAGGCTGCCTGCTAAGGTTTGACAAAGTAAGTGCTTAATCTTAGCACATGGCCAAAGGGATGAAAGCAGCTCCCTCTCATTTTTTAAATATCTAAGTGATTCACATTAGCACCACGGAAGGTCCAGCTACATTAACAGGTGTTGCAGCAGATTAATCTCAAATAGGGCAAAAGAGAGTTTAAAGAAACAGCTTCCTCCAAACCAAGTCTAAACCAGAATACAGACGGAAGCAGAACAATGACTTATGATTTCATGTTTTAAACTTCTCATATCCTCTTTGTGGATAGGGGTTTAAAACACAGGTTAAAAAAATTAAAGCCAAAAAAAAGGTCACAGTAAATGAAAAGAAAGAGAAAGGAGGCATTTGTATAAAGGTTAGAGACGTGTCCTTCCATCAGAGAAGTAGATGTGTGAATGCAGTGGTGATTGTGCTGGAACTTAAAGGGTCACTGTCCTTTTAACATGGCCCACTTTTAGAACTCTGTAGCCCAAAATACTCTGTGCTGTTTATCCACATAAATTCTACTCCCAAACTCACTACTTGGTCAAATGTAGAAACTTGCTAGTCTATTATTTGTTCTCCACAGATACGATCGAAAATGGTTGTATAAGACAATGACATCAGGGTCATGACATTACAATTCCAGTCTGGACATTAGCAACAAACCACAATATAGGTCTATAGGTCATTGCCAACAAGATTCATCTCCTGAAGGCTTGGTAAAAATACAGCATCTAGACAAAATCACCTCCGTTGAGTTTTGGGTTTTTTTTTCAGACTTTTCTTTATTAAGAAAATCTATTGGTCAAGATTGTACTGATGAGTAGAAATGCACAACTACTTCACCAACACCAAATACCTACCCTGCATCAGGTATGAAATCACAGTCAAATGTTACAAAACACTGCCACGGTTAAACCGTTCCTCACCAGCAGCATCCTTTGCTATTTTTCGGAGTCAACCTCCATCTCTGAGAGGCCATTTTCTTCACAAGTATAAGGGTGTATGGATTCAGTTGGCCATAGCTAGATTTTCACACTCATTCACCTAATTAGAATAAACAATCCACAGACAGGGAAAAAGAGAAGCTGGAAAGCTGAATGAAAATCATAATATCATGGCTGGGGAAATGGCTCAGTGGTTAAAGTCTTTGCTGCCCAAGGATGAGGACATGAGCTCAGATCACCAGAGCACATGTAAAGCCTAGAAAAGTGGTGTGTATGTGTGTAATGTCAATATTCCTATAGTGAGGCAAGTGGTAAAAACAAGAGTGGCCCAGAATCTCTCATGTCAGCTACCAAGGTGTATGCAGAGGTGATTAACCAAAAGAAAAGAGAGACTCTATCTCCAGTAAGATAAAAGGTACGGACCAGGCTTCAAGGTTGTACCCTCACCTTCACATGTACAATGCAAGACCCATACCTGTATTCAACACACGTGCACACACCTATACAAGTACTCATATATGAACATGTACACATCCATACAAGCAGATTAAAATATTAAATAATAAAATCACAAGACTACGTAGAATGTCCCTGATGGAAGTAGAAGATGCATTCAGTTTAAATGTTTGGTCCATGAGGACGCTTGCTTATTCAGTCTCTGTACTGTCAATCACCTTTGCCCAGACTTCCCTTCTCTTGTATCAAAGCAAAGCTTCCTCACAACTTCTGCAAAATCCCTGTATTTGCTTTCTTAAACACATGACCAAGCACAAGGATGGGCACCAAGTTACTCAGGAGTTATGCAATTGAAACCCACCCAGGTCTGACGCAATATGATCCATACCACTATGGTTGAATACCTAAACTCAGAGATCATGAAAAACAGTCCCCAAATGAATTATAGTAAAGTAGCGGGGATTTTGTGATACATTCTTTTTGACTTTTTTTTTTCCTGATGACTGATTTTGTTTTCAGAATTACTAATCTAACTTTCAGTTCCAAAATCAATTCAGTAGAAGGAAACCTATTTGGCATCATTCTGTAGATACAGTTAGCATCTTCTTTTTGTGGTTCACTATGACAGCTAGTGTATATAGGATATCTCCCAAGGGACTGAAATCTCCATACCATACACCAATGTACCTGGATCATGAGTTAAAAGGAGGTTTCTGCTTTATTTATTTTCAGAAGAAGACATGAACAGCTACTGTACCACTCTACCTGAGACTTAGAATGGATAGGTGGTTCAATTTGGTCCATCATATTCGCAGTCATGCCTGTACCTGGTTGAAGGACACAGTTCTGTAAGTCAGAAATCCAGGCAGGATTAGTTGGCTGTTTTTTACTAAGCAAAGGTATCAATCAGGTTGTTTTTCATGTCTATGGTTCTGGGGATGGGCATGCTTCCACAATTCAGTGTGTCCACTCTTAGAGCCCTACCTGTTGGCTGTCTCCTCTAATCAAGCAACACAGCCTCAATGTCCCACCATTGTGATTTTCTGTGATTTTTTGCTGTTGCCACCAGTTAGTGCGAGAGAATTGTCTATATTTTGTCAATCATGTTTTAAATAAATGCTGATTGGCCAGGCAGGAAGTATAGGTGGGTCAACCAGACAGGTGGGGCGATGAGAACAGGAGTATTCTGGAAAGCAGGAAGCTCCCTCCACTGTTCTGCTCAGATCACCGAAGAGGCAAGATGTGAGCTGCCCCACTGAGAAAAGTACCGAGCCATGTGACTAACATAGATAAGAATAATGGGTTAACATAAGTTACAAGAGCTAATACAAAGCCTGAACTAATGGACCAATCAGATCTATAACTTATAGAGACCTCTTTGTGATTTTCTCTGGGACAAAATGGCTTGGGGACTGGGCAGGACAAAAACCCCAGCAAGCAGCCTGGCCCTTCATGTTACAACCAGTAGAGTAAGTTCTTCTTTTAACATGTTCAGGTGATTTGATTGGACTGATCCAGGTAACCTGTCTTGCACATTCACTGGTACATGGTTCTGATCCAAAGCCCAAGACCACACCTCTCTGCAGTCTTCTTTTAAACAAAGCCCTCCCCATTATGTCTCTTTTGTCGGGATTCAGATATTTTCTATAAAAGATGACAACATAGACTTGATTTTATGACCTTATTCATTAAGAATGCTCAGGTCCTCATCCAATCAAAAACAAAAGACCTTTTTCCTTTCTACATTTCAACAGCTACATTTTCCTTTCTAAGTTAAAGGATGTAATATATACATACATCGTTTGTTTCACATCTCCTCTTCCCTTCCTTGTACCTGTTCCTTCTGGAAGATTTCTTTCCACTTCTGTTTGTGTCAACCTTCTTTTGTAGGGAGCTTTCTCAAGCAGACAACAGACAAGGAAGAATAATAAGACTTGGTCAAGAACATTTAATACTCCAGATGTCGGAGACGAGGTTGTGAGAACTGATATGGAACCAACCAGTTTTCCCCACCACCCTGGGACTTCTTCCCTGCCCCTCCATCTCAGGTTCATGAAACATTGCTTGAGTCACAAGAGTATATTGAGTGCTACATGCAATTAAACTATTTATTTCTGGCAGGGGAAGATGGCTCAGTGGATAAATCACTTGCCATGAAAGCATGCAGACTGGGGCTTAGAGTCTCCAAAGCCACACAAATGTTAGGTCAGTGTGGATACCTCTTTAATCTCAAGACTGTATGATAGAGGTGGTGGAAGGCAGAAACAGTGGAACCCTGGGACAATTAGGCAAATTCTGGATTTGATTGAAAGGCCTTTACTTGGTATAAGGAGGAAGAGGAGGAGGAGGAGGAGGAGGAGGAGGAGGAGGAGGAGGAGGAAGAGGAGGAGGAGGAGGAGGAAAGAAAACTCCCTATGTCAATCTCAGGGATCTACAAGCAAGTGCATATACATGCACACGTGCCACCACCACACACACATGCCAACAATCATGTGAACACTAATACACATGCACACACATACACCAAAAAGACGTTATTCTTCCTTCCCAAGCATCTACTTCAAAAAGTGTTTAGAAAAATAAGTTTCAATATACGACATATACACACTCAGACACAAAGGCACAAATACAAGTTCATTCTATGAGAGTTTGAATCCCAGCTATTCACACTGTCAGCGATTGGGCTTCAGTGTGTTAGGCTGTTTGGCAACAAATGAAGGACCTTGAAAATTAATTATGTTAGGTTTCTTAAAGAATCTTTTTTAATCAAGTTGAAAGGCAATTCATCCCCGAATGACCATTTTATTTCATATTTCATTGAGCTATAAGCTTTTTTGTAAGATTTTCTGTCAACAATGGCAGCTTCAAGAAGGCCCTGGCAATAATGGCAGTGTATGTTACAGGTCATCTCACTCTGTGGGCAAAGACAATCTTGTAGGAGATGAAACACAATATTGCAATTAGAAATAAATTGATTCAAAAATATCGAGCAGTGAAAATAAATATTATTCATTTAGTTCTTTCCTTCTCAGCAAAATTTGCAATTCGGGCTCATCCTAATATCTGACCCATGAAATTCAGATGATAAGCAGTTATTGAGAATAGATATAAAGCAGTTGCCAGGCACAGCTTTTTGAAATTCCAATCTATTTTTGCAACTGAGAGGTGTTGCTTCCCTCCTGCCTCTTGGTGGTAAGCAAGACAAGATAACTGGCAAGCAGAGGAGGCAACGTACATAGACCACTGGGCCCCATTTTTAATTCTACAATTTATCATTCATTATTTTGATACAATCAAGCATCAAAATCAATTGTTTCATATCATCTTAATAAGCACACACATTCTCACCCATGTTGCTTCTATTTCCTTATTACATCCAATCTATTTGACTGATTTGAATGTTGGATCTAATTGAATTGGCTAATTGGATTGGGTTACCATGAAGCGTTCTGACCACCCGACTGTTTTCTGCTAAAGAAGGCTTCCTTGCCTCTACCCCAACCACAGAAATTTCAATATGTTCTATCTTTAATCAAGCCCATCTAGACATCCACCAGTCTCAGTTTCGCCTCCAGGCAGCCCTGAGCAGCAGGCACTGAGCCCAAGTAGCTCTCTGCTAGCTAATCTGATAAATTAATCTGACAGATGAGTACATTTTAGGGAGGTTACTGTTCACATTTTGGAAAATAGTTACTAAAGGCAGCCTTGGGGTATCCAGATTATTTGATCCCTTTTCACTGAAAAGTTGATCTTGCATGGTTCTTAAGAGCCATTCTTCAAATGCTTTCCGGCAAAAAAAAAAAAAAAAAATAGCAGTGATAACCATAACATCTAACTGCTTCTTTGTTATTATTTTACCACACACATACACATAAAGGAACCCAAGGCATTGTATATATTTCTTAACCTAGTTGTGAAAGTCTCATTCAATTTTTCAGAATTCTGCTGATAGATAGATACTGTTATGAAGCTGATAAATCACCAGATATTTTTTTTTAAGGCTTGGTTAGGGAATTGCTCTCCTCTGTGAGTGGCACACTTATCCCTCATTGGAAACTGCTCTCTTCCCAAACACTAAAAGCATCCCATGAGTATGTCCCAAACAGACAGCTAGCCTCTGGGCTTCTGATGTCTTTTTATGTCTAAAGCAACTCTGCTCTAGAGGCTTTCAACCAGGCCTGCCCTTGAGCCTCGGTTGCTGGTTGCTGTTCCACCTCTCCAACTCGAAGTACAAGGTCTTTCTGGCCTGGCTAAGAAGAAATGCTGGTCCCCTTAGTTTTAAGACCTTGGGATGCAGGTTTTCAAGATAACAGTTTTTGGATGCAATCACACTCCCAGTATCCAACAAAACTCGAAATGCAGAAGAGAAAAACATCAGATAAAGTTATGTATTAGGTAAACTGAGCCAAATTCAGCCTCAATAGGAAAAGATGAGTCAGGGAACATACAAGACTCTACCCTGAGTCTGGATGAATCAGGAGTCAAAACTGGACACATAGAAGCAACCCCAGGAAACTGGAGGTATGGGTAAATTAAATTAAAAGACCCACATTGGAACACTGGACTGAGCCCCCAAGGTCCAAATGAGGAGCAGAAGGAGGGAGAACATGAACAAGGAAGTCATGACCGCGAGGGGAGCCTTCAACCACTTATACAAGGGGACTGATCTAAGGAGAACTCACCAAGACCAGCTGGACTGGGATTGAACGAGCATGTAATCTAAACAGATTCTATGAATGTGGCTGACATGGGGGCTGACTGAGAAGTCATTGACAATGGCACTGGGACTTGTTACGTCTGCATGTACTGGTTTTTTGGGATCCTGGTCTGTTTGGATTCTCACCTTCCTGGACCTGGAGGGAGGGGGGAGGAACTTGGACTTCCCACAGGGCGGGAAACCCTGACTGCTCTTAGGACTGGTGACAGAGGAGGAGAGGGAGTGGTGGGAGTTGGAGGGTATTGGGAGAAGGGGAGGAAGTGGAAATTTTTATAAATAAATAAATAATTTTTTGTGTTTTTTTATTTTATTTATTGCTCCAGTCCCAAGAGCAGTCAGGGTTTCCCGTCCTGTGGGAAGTCCAAGTTCCTCCCCCCTCCCTCCAGGTCCAGGAAGGTGAGAATCCAAACAGACCAGGATCCCAAAAAACCAGTACAAGCAGACGAAACAAGACCCAGTGCCATTGTCAATGACTTCTCAGTCAGCCCCCATGTCAGCCACATTCATAGAATCTGTTTTGATTACATGCTCTTTCAATCCCAGTCCAGCTGGCCTTGGTGAGTTCTCCTTAGATCAGTCCCCTTGTATAAGTGGTTGAAGGCTCCCCTCGCGGTCATGACTTCCTTGTTCATGTTCTCCCTCCTTCTGCTCTTCATTTGGACCTTGGGGGCTCAGTCCAGTGCTCCAATGTGGGTTTCCGTCTCTATCTCCATCCATCGTCAGATGAAGGTTCCCTCTGGTTCTGCCTTCCTTGCTCACGTTCTCCCTCCCTCTGCTTCTCATTTGGACCTAGGGAGTTAAGTCCAGTGTTCCAATATGTGTCTCTGTCTCTATCTCCATCCATTGCCAGATGAAGGTTCTGTGGTGACATGCAAAATATTCATCAGTATGGTTATGGGCCAAGGCCAGTTCAGGCACCCTCTCCTCTGCTGCCCAAGGAATAATCAAGGGACCTCTCCTTGGGCCTGGGAACCCCTCCAGAATCAAGTCTCTTGCAAACCCTAAAATGGCTCCCTTAGTTGAGATATATACTTCCCTGCTCCCATAACCATCCTTCCTCCCTTCCCCTCCCATTCCCCCAAGTCATCCCCAATCCTCCCCCTCTCCCTTCTCCCTAACCATCTCCCCTTACTTCCACCCTCCCACTCCCCCGTGCACCCAAGTTTGCCTGGCAATCTTGTCTACTTCTAATATCCAGGAGGATAACTATATGATTTTCTTCAGGTTCACCTTCTTATTTAGCTTCTCTAGGATCACAAATTATAGGCTCAAAGACCTTGAACTATGGCTAGAACTCATTTATGAGTGAGTACATACCATATTCCTCTTTTTGGGTCTGGGTTACCTCACTCAGTAAAGCGTTTTCTATTTCCACCCATTTGCATGCAAAATTCAAGATGTCATTGTTTATTACCGCTGAGTAAAACTCTAATGTGTGTATGTTCCACACCTTTTTTAATCATTCTTCTATTGAGGGGCACCTAGGTTGTTTCCATGTTCTGGCTATTACAAATAGTGCTGCTATGAACATAGTTGAACAAATACTTTTGTAGTATGATAGGGCATCTCTTGGGTATATTCCCAAGAGTGGAATTGTTGGGTCCTGAGGAAGATTGACTCCCAGTTTCCTGAGAAACCGCCACACTGATTTCCACAGTGGCTGCACAAGTTTGCATTCCCACCAACAATGGATGAGTGTTCCCCTCACTATACATCCTCTCCAGCATAGGCTATCATTGGTGTTTTTGAGTTTACTATTCTGACAGGTGTAAGATGGTATCTCAAAGTGGTTTTGATTTTTTTTTAAAAAAAATAATTTTTTTTAAAAAAGGTCTGAGGAAAGATGAGTGTGACGGGGGTTAGGAAACCTGGACCTATTCAGGACCTCAGTTTCTTTATTTGTAAAGTGAAGTCTTGAAATCACATTATTCAAACACTGTGAGTCTTTGGAGACATGAATCGTGTACAGTCAGGCACTCCAGATAAATAAAACCAAATTAAGAGATCAAGCTTGCTAGCTGCATATATGTGTGTGTGCAGGGGAGGAGTTTTAATGTTTGTGTTCATACATGTTTCTGCATGTGAGTGTGGTCTTAAGTATGCCACAGCCTGATTACAGAAGTCAGAAAATAACCGTGATATCAATGTTCCCTTTTTGCCTAGTTTGAAATAGGGTGACTTGTTTGCCTCTTCATATGGTAGGTTACCTGTCCCACAAGCTTCTGGGAATTCTCCTATCTCCCCTCTGACATAACTGTAGGAATGGTGGGATCACACATGCAAATGCACACAACCATGACTCGTTTTATGTGGGCCCCAGTGACCTAACTCAGATCATCACGCTTGTGTGACAAGCAGTGTACCCACTGAGTCGTCTTTCCAGTCCCAAGAAACAGATTTATTACAAAGATGAGCTCACATGAAATGATGGAGTCTGGAAAGTCCCGCAGTCGATTCGGTCAGCATCTGTAAAACGGAACCCTAGAAAGTCAGAGGACCAAAGGCCTGAGAAAGGTTGAGGGAAAGAGACAACAGTATAAGCCCTAGTAAGAGTCTGAAAGTACAAGTTAGTTCACTGTGATGATCTTATCGGCCACACTGTAAATTACTCAAAACAATTTACTTAAGAGAAACAAATAATAAATAATGAAATGTAGGCTGAGATCCAATGCAAAATGCAAGAGATAGAGAAATCGACATTAAATGAATCCCTGATTTTGACGCTTGTTACACAATCCTGGGAAGCTACATTCATTTTACTTCATTCTCTTAGGAGGTAAGTTAATAGCAGCTTTACCCTAACACATATTTTTTAGGTCACTGAAAGGAGAAAATGTAAGGTATAAAAGTATTCATTGTTTCTAGTTTCCACCCCAAAGTGACAATGTCACATCTGTTTGTGTTACGCTAGGAACAGCAAGTCAGAAGGTTGTGACTTCATCAACTGAGAAGTGAAATCTTACCTGCTATGTACCTACATGGTAGGACAGTGAGGGGGGGATGAGTGTCATGCCCCATTTGGGATCTTTACCTTCAAAGTATAAAAATTGAAAATTTTTTGCACCTTCCAAAGTTACATACACACACTCCACAAACACATAAGCAAAAAGTTCAAACCAAATTCCGGCAAACCCTTTCCCCAACTCTTCCACATACAAACTTCTTGAACGAATTATCTGTCCTTGTTATCAGTGCTTTTTCCTCACAAACATCATTTATGAACTTCCCACTCTTCTTTGAAACTGTTTTGCTATTCATTAATGACCTATGTGCTGTCAAATCCAATTAACACTTCTGTGCTTGTATTATCCCTCCCCCCGCCCCGCCTTTGTTCTCTCTGCTTGTTTCTATGAAACCTTCTCTAACCTCCCCATTTTCTCATTTCAACTTTCGCCCCGGCAAGCACCATGGCTTCCCTCTGATCTCTTTATCCACTCTTATTTCCTCCCCTCTTAGGTTCACCCATCTGAACTTACCCTGACTCATTTCACCTGCTTCCTTGACTTCACAATTTTCTATATTCTGAGGAATCCCCAGTAGCATCTCTACCCTAGTTCCCCTCCCAATCTGAACATCAATGCATACTAGAGATGTCCACAGAAAAACCCTATAAGACCAGTAACTGATGGAAACAGATGCAGAAATCCAAGGCTAAGCACTGGGTTGAGTTCTGTTGGGTCCAGTAGAGGAGAGGGAGCAGGGATTACATGAGCAGGGGGTCAAGATCATGACATGATGGGGAAAACCACAGAGACAGCTGACCTTAGCCAGTAGGAGCTCAGGAATTCTGGACTGATAGTTGGGGAGCCTGCATGGGCCTGAACTAGGACCTCTGCATGTGGGTGACAGTTGTAAGACTTGGTCTGTTTGTGAGAACCTTGGTAGTGGGACCAGGATCTATCCCTGACACATAAGCTGACATTTTGGAGGCCATTCCCTATGAAGGGATGCCTTGCTCAGCCTTGATGCAGGGGGGAGGGGCTTGGTCCTGCTATAACCTGCTGTGTCTGGCTTTGTTGACTCCCCATATAGGTGGCCTTACCCTTTCTGAGGGGTGGAGTGAAGGATGTGGGGGGAGTGGGAGGAAAGAAGGAATGGAGAACTTTGGTTGGTATGTAAATGAATAAAAAAATTTTAAAAAAGTAGTTCATTGAGAGGAACACGCAGATGTGTGTATAGACGTAGGCTAATGCATGTATGATGGCTCTACCAGAAGTCTGACTCATGAGTAGGGGCTCCTTCTAATGGATCTCTGAATATCTCCCACTACACTTTTTACCTTGACCCCTCCCTCTTAGCTTTCTTTCATCTTATATTTTTTACATTTGAATAATCATTAACTTATTTTAAAGTGCTCCTATTCTTTATAAAGGTACCAACTTGTTACAAAATAAATGCAAATCTGTTTTAGACCCTACTTTAGTTTCTCTGGAGACACAAATATCCCATCTAAGTGGAATTACAGCCTCTGCAAAGAACTACGTTCCAGGCTGAACTTATCACTTCTGTGTACAAATGTGTAAAGCAAAAGCATTACAGAGGCAGGCACAAAGACCTTGAATATTGAAGTTTGTACTTCTCAGCCTGAGACCTATCTCTCTAATACCACAGGGAAAGCGACAAACATTGACAGAATATAGCTTTTTTTTGTAGTTTTAATTTTCTCACCAAAAAAATGTATAAAAGGGTAAGGTAATTTAAAATAAAAAGTGATAGCAATTGTAATTATGCATACAAGGTTTAACTGATATAAAATCATTTCATAATAATAGCTATTAAATAGATAGAACATAAACTTTATATTCATATCTTTATTTCATTCTCACAACAAGTCAGGAGAGCATTATCGTGTCCAAAACACAGGTGGAGAAAGTGATTGAGAAAAACTAAGTAATTTATGCACCACATAACCAGGGAGGAATAGAACCACTGGTTAAAGTTATATTGATATCACGCAAAGGCAAACACTGTTAGCAACTAAGCTGTCTGCTTACATCACATAAATGTACTTGCTAATTCAGTTGTTTATATTAAACAACTACAGTGAGACAATAAGAAAAAGTTTCCAGTTGACCAAACTGTCAGATTTTTTTCACCTGTAAAGAGTAAGAGGTATCAAATGACATTGTAAATCAAACATTCTGTATAGTCTATGATGCAAAGCATATCCAAAGATGCTGCATATCATGATTGCGACTCAGCTATTGCTAAGTTCTTCTCTCTAGAAATTTTCTATAATTCAATACTTCATACATAATTTTATTCAAAGGGCTAAAGCAACACAGTGGGAGATCTATATAGGGAGATAACACAAATATAGATTGGGCAGTTATTTATGGATTCTTTGAAAACAGAGGTAACTTTCAGGAACAGTAGGGCACTCATGTTCAGACAAGCCATTACAATGATTTGGGAAAGTACTTACTATTTTGTACCATTTTGCAGATCCTAAGGGTCTGCTGCACTTCTTTTAAATAGTTTAGGATTCGATTTCATTCTCTAGTCAATTAGGAGCCCAATACGCTCATGTATTTCTCACTAGAGTTAATGGTACCCAGGTAATTGCACATTCTGCTTTATCTTGTGGGAAGATGGCTATGGAATTGGCCCAATGAAGCCAAGCTAGCTCACAATTACCAGAGTACTTTGAAAAGCACAAGCCTCAAAATTCTCATTCTCTGTAAGGTCACTGACACCACTGTTCTTAGTGAATCCAGCTTGGATTCTGTAACAAAGCCAGGGGAACTGGATATTGCTCTGTACTTGGGATGCAAACATGACAAAAACACAAGGAATAAGAAAAGTGTTAGGGGGGATGAACTTGAACTTCCCACAGGGCTGGAAACCCTGACTGCCCTTAGGGACAAAGAGGGAGGAGGAGAGGGAGGGGGGGGGAGGGGGAGGGTGTTGGGAAGAGGGGCGTAAATGGAAACTTTTATAATTTAATAAAATTACTTTCAAAAAAAAAGAAAGGTGTTAGGGTTTTCTATACAATAAAATCTAGGGCACACGGGGTAAATCATTATGAACGCTGAGGCAATAAAGATAAAATCTGGAAATAGAGGAATTAAAACACCATGCTTCATTAATACTACAACCTTGGGGGCAAAAGTATGATTGACATCATTTAATAGATGAAGAAACTGGCCTTGATAAAATTCAAACGGTACATTAGAGGCTGCAAAGTTATACATTTCAGAAGGGAGACAGATAGCGAAGAGTAGAAAAATGAAATATTTAACTTAATAAATGTTTAATCTCAGTAAAATGACAGCGCAGTTGCGTTGAGGGTAATAGTGAGTAGATAGTGACAATTACTTATATTCATTTTAAAGCTCCCACAAATTTAGCAACTTACAAAACACACTTATAATTTCTATGACCCAGATACCTACACATAGAGTATATGGGTTTTAAGATTGTACAATAGGAACCATGCCATCAGCTGAGTTATATATAGTCTCATCAAGAGGTTTAGCTGGGAGCTAGCCCTGTTGCCCTGCTGAGCAGTTCTTCCCAGAGAGGTGAGTCGGTGCTAGCCTGGGCAGCCTGCCTGCCTGTCTGGGAAGGGAGCACAGCCCTCCCCGCCTCAGCTTCTGCGGCAGGGTCTTCGGTGTTCCAAGGGACCCCTCCCCTCCCCCAATGCTGCGGGCCCTTTGTCTCCTGAGTCCTGGGAAGACCAGCTAGCCCTGTTGCCCTGCTGAGCAGTTCTTCCCAGAGAGGGCTGAGGAGCTCTATCCAGAGAGTGCTGTGAAGTCCTACCCAGAGAGTGCTGAGGAGTTCTATCCAGAAAGTGCTGAGGAGTTTCATCCAGAGTGGAAGAGATGGGCAGGCGCCAATGCAAGAATTCCTCCAACAACCTGAAAGGCAACATGACACCGCCAGAATCCAGGGAGCTCGAAACTAGAAGAATTGAACACCCTACGCCAGAAGAAATAGAAGAAATTGACTCTAAGCGCTTCTTTATGAAAATAATAGAGGAAATTAAACAGGAGGTGAAAATCTGCCGTAAAGAAATGGAAGATAAGTATAACAAAAAAATTGAGGAAATGAGTAAAGAAATGGAAGAGAAATATACCAAAAAGTTTGAAGAAATGAGTAAATCCGTAAATGAAATTCTGGGAAACCAAGAAAAAACAATCAAACAGGTAATAGAAACAGTTCAAGATTTGAAAACTGAAATGGAGTCAATGAAGAAATCACAAACCGAGGGCCGGCTGGCTATGGAAAATCTGGGTAAACGAACAGAGACTTCAGAAACAAGCTTAACCAATAGAATACAAGAGATAGAAGAAAGAATCTCAGACTCTGAGGACACCATAGAGAAATTAAACACTCTGTCCAAAGAAAACAGCAAATCCAACAAATTCTCATCACAAAACATTCAGGAACTGTGGGACACAATAAAAAAACCAAATCTAAGAATAATAGGAGTAGAAGAAGGAGAAGAATTGCATTTCAAGGGTCCAGAAAATATACTCAACAAAATTATAGAAGAAAACTTTCCCATCCTAAAGAACGATATTCCTATGAAGGTTCAAGAAGCATACAGAACACCGAATAGACTGGATCAGAAAAAAACATCCCCTCGTCATATAATAATCAAAACACAAAGCATTCAGACTAAAGAAAGGATATTGAAAGCTGCAAAGGAAAAAGGTCAAGTAACATATAAAGGTAAACCTATCAGACTTACACCAGACTTCTCTATGGAAACCATGAAAGCCAGAAGGTCCTGGACAGAGGTACTGCAGAAACTAAGAGACAATGGATGCAAACCCAGACTACTTTACCCAGCCAAGCTATTGTTCACTATCAACGGAGAAAACAAAATATTCCAGGATAAAAACAAATTTAAACAATACGTAGCTACTAATCCAGCCTTACAGAGAATACTAGAAGGAAAATCACAACCCAAGGAATCCAACATTCCTAACACTGCCTACATTAACTCAGACATTTAGCGACCCTCCACAAGCACAACTCAAAGAAGGAAAACACATACACGCTACTACCCAAAAAAATGACCGGAGTCATCAATCACTGGTCATTAATATCACTTAATATCAATGGTCTCAACTCACCTATAAAGAGGCACAGACTTAGAGATTGGACACGAAAACAGGATCCAACATTCTGCTGTCTACAAGAAACACACCTCAACCACAAAGACAGACACCTACTCAGAGTAAAGGGTTGGGAAAAGGTTTTCCAAGCAAATGGACCTAAGAAACAAGCGGGTGTGGCCATTCTAATATCTAACAAAATCGACTTCAAACTAAAATCAATCAGAAGAGATGGAGATGGACATTTCATACTCATAACAGGAACAATTCATCAGGAAGAAGTCTCAATCTTGAATATCTAGGCCCCTAATATAAAGGCACCCACATATGTAAAAGAAACTCTTCTAGAACTCAAGGCAGTCATCAAACCACACACACTAATAGTAGGAGACTTCAACACTCCTCTCTCACCAATGGACAGGTCAATCAGACAGAAACCTAACAGAGAAATAAGAGATTTATTGGAGGTACTGAATCAAATGGACTTAACAGACATCTATAGAACACTCCACCCAAATAGGAAAGAGTATACCTTCTTCTCTGCAGCTCATGGAACCTTCTCGAAAATTGACCACATACTTGGTAACAAAGCAAACTTCCACAGATACAAAAAAATATTAGTGACCACCTGTGTCTTGTCAGATCACCATGGATTAAAATTAGAATTCAATAACAATGGTACCCCCATGAAGCCAACAAACTCATGGAAGTTGAACAGTCAACTACTAAATCACCCCTGGGTCAAGGAAGAAATAAAGAAAGAAATTAAAGCCTTCCTTGAATATAATGAAAACAAAGACACAACGTATTCAAACCTATGGGACACAATGAAAGCAGTGCTAAGAGGAAAGTTCATAGCACTAAGTGCCCACCTAAAGAAAACAGAGAAAGCACACATTGGAGACTTAACAACACACTTGAAAGCTCTAGAAAAAAAAGAAGCTGATTTACCCAGGAGGAGTAGAAGACTGGAAATAATCAAACTGAGGGCTGAAATCAACAAAATAGAAACACAGAAAACAATTCAAAGAATCAATGAAGCAAAAAGCTGGTTCTTGGAGAAAATTAACAAGATTGACAAACCCCTATCCAAACTAATCAAACGGCAGAGAGAGAACTTGCAAATTAATAGGATCAGAAATGAAAAGGGGGACATAACCACAGACACAGAGGAAATTCAGAGAATCATTAGATCTTACTACGAAAGTTTATATGCCACAAAGTTGGAAAATGTAAAAGAAATGGACATTTTTTTAGATAAGTACCATATACCAAAGTTGAACCAAGACCAGGTGAACAATCTAAATAGACCTGTTAGTCATGAAGAACTAGAAGCTGTTATCAAAAATCTCCCTACCAAAAAAAGTCCAGGACCAGATGGTTTCAATGCAGAATTCTACCAGAACTTCCAGGAAGAGCTAATACCTATACTCCTTAATGTATTCCACAATAGAGAAAAAGAAAAGTCACTGCCAAACTCCTTTTATGAAGCTACAGTTACCCTAATACCAAAACCACACAAAGACACAACCAAGAAAGAGAATTACAGGCCAATCTCACTCATGAACATCGATGCGAAAATTCTCAATAAAATACTGGCAAACCGAATCCAAGAACACATTAGAAAAATCATCCATTATGATCAAGTAGGCTTCATCCCAGAGATGCAGGGATGGTTCAACATACGCAAATCTATCAATGTAATCCATCATATAAATAAACTGAAAGAAAAAAATCATATGATCATTTCATTGGATGCTGAAAAAGCGTTTGACAAAATTCAACACCCTTTTATGATAAAGGTGTTGGAGAGACTGGGGATACAAGGATCATACCTAAATATAATAAAAGCAATATACAGCAAGCCGACAGCTAACATCAAATTGAATGGAGAGAAACTCAAAGCCTTTCCACTAAAATCAGGAACACGACAAGGCTGTCCACTCTCTCCATACCTCTTCAATATAGTGCTTGAAGTTCTAGCAATAGCAATAAGACAACATAAGGGGATCAAGGGGATTCGAATTGGAAAGGATGAAGTGAAACTTTCATTATTTGCAGACGATATGATAGTGTACATAAGCGACCCCAAAAACTCTACCAAAGAACTCCTACAGCTGATAAACACCTTTAGTAACGTGGCAGGATACAAGATCAACTCCAAAAAATCAGTGGCACTCCTATACACAAAGGATAAAGAAACGGAGAGGGAAATCAGAGAAACATCACCTTTCACGATAGCCACAAACACCATAAAATATCTTGGGGTTACTCTAACCAAGGATGTGAAAGACCTATTTGACAAGAACTTTAAGCCTTTGAAAAGAGAAATTGAGGAGGATACCAGAAAATGGAAAGACCTCCCCTGCTCTTGGATTGGGAGAATCAACATAGTAAAAATGGCAATTCTACCAAAAGCAATCTACAGATTCAATGCAATCCCCATCAAAATCCCATCAAACTTCTTCACAGACCTTGAGAGAACAATAATTAAGTTTATATGGAAAAACAAAAAACCCAGGATAGCCAAAACAATCTTATACAATAAAGGAACTTCTGGAGGCATTACTATCCCTGACTTCAAACTCTGGTGCGGGAGAATTATCTGTATTCTGTCAATCATATTTTAATAAAACGCTGATTGGCCAGGCAGGCAGTATAGGCGGGAAAGCCAGACAGGAAGTAGGGGTGGAGCAAAGAGACTGGGAGTATTCTGGAAGCAGAAGCTCTCTCTCAGCCATTCCTGCGCAGACCACCAAAGAGGCAACATGTAAGCTGTCACACTGAGAAAGGTACTGAGCCCATGTGGCTAACATAGATAAGGATAATGGGGTAATATATGTTATAAGGACTAACAAGAAGCCTGACCTAATGGACCAATCAGTTTATAACCTTATGGAGTCCTGTGTGTGATTTTCTTTGTTGCTTGCCGGCTGTTGGGGTACTGGGCTGGACAGAAACCCCAACAAGCCGGCCCTCATGTTACATATGGCGCCCAGACGTGGATAACTGAATCCACAAAAAGACTGAGAAAGCTTGGAAAAGAATAGAGTAAAGCATGGCTTCTTGGTGGCAGCAATTTCTCAGGTCTACTTTGCTTGCTAGAGGCAAGCAAGCGCTCTCATCTGAGAGAGGCTTCCTGACTCAGCTTTAGCTGCAAAACCTTGCAGCTCTTTAAAGAGGTCCTGCCACAAAACACTTAAATGTTGTTGATGACAAGCTGAACGCATTCTTTTCAGTTTTCAGCTGTAACAGGAGAAAAGCTGTGCTGTTTTAAAATGCCGGCTATCTGGGCTGTCCTGCCAGAGCAAACTCTGACTCTTTCAGGCAGGAAGTCCAACTGAGTGTGGTCTGTGAGCAGAATGCTGCAGCTTGCTTGCTAGCAAGGACCTTGAAACACCATAGAGTTGTGGCAGTGAACACAGCTCTGGCTGGTACATCAGCCTTGAGGCTGAAAAGCTAAGGAATGAGCTGAATCTAGCCGTCAAAGCCACGGCTCTCCATATTGCTTAGTAAATTAATGGCTCATGTGGTCAGAAAAAGAAAAATATACAGTAAAGAGAGATTCAAAGAGGAAGAAAACCTCTAAATGGTTTACAGTGTGTATATGCAGGCTAAAAGTTAAAGTTCTTAAAGTTAAAAGGAAAGAAAGAGAGTAGTTGGGTGTGGTGGTACACACCTTTAATCCCAATGCCTGGGAGGCAGAGGCATATTGACCTCTGTGACTTCAAGGGGTAGAGGTAGATTGACCTCTGTGACCTCAAGGTGTGGTAGTACACGCCTTTAATCCCAATGCCTGGGAGGCAGAGACAGAGCTCTGTGAGTTCAAGGTGTGGTAGCATACACCTTTAATCCCAGCACTGGGGAGGCAGAGACAGGAGGATCTCTGTGAGTTCAAAGACAGCCTGGTCTACAGTGTTATTCCAGGACAAAGATATACAAAGATCCTGTCTCAAAAAGTAAAAGTAAAAATAAAAGAAATAGAGGTTAAAATAAAGCCACATAAAGATGGAAAATGCACCGAGAATCTTCATACTGTATGCTATTATACTCTCTTTAAATTGTTTGATTGCTGAGGAAGGAGCAACAACTGCTAAAAGACTTTTGTTTATAAATGCTGCTGAACTAACCCAAGATAGGAATTTTGAAAATACCTTGGCTTCAAAACTGAAGTCAAAAGGTATGTTACTTTGGAGAAGAGATTTTGCTTTTGTTTCCACAGAAAACGAGAGACTCTGGATTTATTCAGAGTTAAGAATAATTACCTTTGACCAAGGGAGGCCACCTGAAAAATCTCCGATAGGAACAGATGGCCCAGATGACAGAGGTCTACATCCAGAACTGATCCAAGACTGCTGCCTGAGATGATCGAGACTCACAGGATACTCCAGTCATGACTTGATTATAACTCTAAATTTTCTTTAGGTCCCCTTAAGACTATCAGCGCCCCCAACCAGCAGGAAGTAGCCTGAAATACTACGCCCACATTCCCAACAAATGGATTATGGGTATTTTCCTTTGTTTAAAAAAAAAAAGAGGGAAATGGTGCGGGAGAATTATCTGTATTCTGTCAATCATATTTTAATAAAACGCTGATTGGCCAGGCAGGCAGTATAGGCGGGAAAGCCAGACAGGAAGTAGGGGTGGAGCAAAGAGACTGGGAGTATTCTGGAAGCAGAAGCTCTCTCTCAGCCATTCCTGCGCAGACCACCAAAGAGGCAACATGTAAGCTGTCACACTGAGAAAGGTACTGAGCCCATGTGGCTAACATAGATAAGGATAATGGGGTAATATATGTTATAAGGACTAACAAGAAGCCTGACCTAATGGGCCAATCAGTTTATAACCTTATGGAGTCCTGTGTGTGATTTTCTTTGTTGCTTGCCGGCTGTTGGGATACTGGGCTGGACAGAAACCCCAACAAGCCGGCCCTCATGTTACAAAACTCTATTACAGAGCTACAGTATTGAAAACAGCTTGGTATTGGCATAAGAACAGAGAAGTCGACCTATGGAATCGAATAGAAGACCCAGATACTAACCCTCAAACCTACGAACACCTAATTTTTGACAAGGGAGCTAAAGGTATACAATGGAAGAAGGAAAGCATCTTTAACAAATGGTGCTGGCATAACTGGATGTCAACCTGTAGAAGAATGAAAATAGATCCATATCTATCACCATGCACAAAACTCAAGTCCAAATGGATTAAAGACATCAACATCAATCTGTCCACTTTGAACCTGATAGAAGAGAAAGTGGGAAGTAGTCTACAAGATATAGGCACAGGAGGCCACTTCCTAAGTAGGACCCCAGCAGCACAGACAATAAGAGAAACAATGAATAAATGGGACCTGCTGAAACTGAGAAGCTTCTGTAAAGCAAAGGACACTGTCAGTAAGACAAAAAGGCGGCCTTCTGACTGGGAGAAGATCTTCACCAACCCCTCATCAGACAAAGGTCTGATCTCCAGAATATACAAAGAACTCAAGAAACTAGACACTAAAACTCTAATTAACCCAATTAAAAAATGGGGTACTGATCTGAACAGAGAATTCACAACAGATGAACTTCGAATGGCCAGAAGACACTTAAGGTCATGCTCAACCTCCTTAGCGATCAGGGAAATGCAAATCAAAACCACTTTGAGATACCATCTTACACCTGTCAGACTAGCTAAAGTTAAAAACACCAATGATAACCTATGCTGGAGGGGATGTGGAATGAGGGGAACACTCATCCATTGTTGGTGGGAATGCAAACTTGTGCAGCCACTTTGGAAATCAGTGTGGAGGTTTCTCAGGAAACTGGGAGTCAACCTCCCTCAGGACCCAGCAATTCCTCTCTTGGGAATATACCCTAGAGATGCCCAAACATACTACAAAAGCGTTTGTTCAACTATGTTCATAGCAGCACTATTTGTAATAGCCAGAACCTGGAAACAGCCTAGGTGCCCCTCAATAGAAGAATGGTTAAAAAAAGGTGTGGAACATATACACATTAGAGTTTTACTCAGCGGTAAAAAATAATGACATCTTGAATTTTGCATGCAAATGGATGGACATAGAAAACGCTTTACTGAGTGAGGTAAGCCAGACCCAAAAAGAGGAATATGGTATGTATTCACTCATAAGTGGATTCTAACCATAATTAAAGGTCTTTGAGCCTATTATTCGTGATCCTAGAGAAGCTAAATAAGAAGACGAACCTGATGAAGATTATTTACCTATCCGCCAGGAGGTAGGAAATAGTCAAGAGTCCCAGGTAACCTTGGGTGCATGGGGGGGGGGGGGTGGGAGGGTTGATGGAAGGGGAGAGGGTTAGAGAGAAGGGAGTAGGGGAGGAATGGAGAAAGCTTGGTTGACCGGGATGGGGGGAAGGGAGGAAGGATGAATGTGGGATCAGGGAAGAATATATTTCAACTAAGGGAGTCATATTAGAGTTTACAGGAAACTTGATTATATATGGGATCCCAGGTCCAAGGAGAGATCCCCAGATTGTTCTCTGGACAGAGGAGGGGGTGCCTGAACCGGCCTTGGCCCGTGACCATACTGATGAATATTTTGCTTATCACCATAGATCCCTCATCTGGCGTTGGATGACGATACAGATGGAGGCCCGCGTTGGAGCACCGAACTGAGCCCCCCAAGATCCAAACGAGGAGCAAAAGGAGGAAGAAAATGACGAAGGACTGCCAGGGATACTATCACCCACTGATACAAGGGGTCGGATCTAATGAGAGTTTACCAAGGCCAGATGGACCGTGACTGAACGAGCATGTGATCCAACCAGATTCTCTGAATGTGGCCGGATTTTCTGAATGTGGCTGGCCTGCAGTCTTTCCGAGAAGCCATTGACAATGACACTGGGACTGGTTTCCTCTGCATATACTGGATTTTTGGGATCCAGTCTGTTTGGATGCTCACCTTCCTGGACCTGGAGTGAGGGGGGAGGAACTTGGACTTCCCACAGGGCAGGAGACCCTGACTTCCCTAGGGGACAAAGAGGGAGGAGGAGAGGGAGGGGGGAGTGGGAGGGCGTTGGGAGGAGGGGCGTAAATGGAAACTTTTTATAATTTAATAAAATTACAAAAAAAAAGAGGTTTAGCTGGGAAGGGACTCTATTTCCTAGGCTGTTGGCAGAATTCGTCTTCTGACAGCTATAGATTAGAACATGAGGTTTTCTACTGACCATTGTCAGAAAGCTGCCTTTGATCTTAGAGCTGACCACCCTTCCCTGACAAAAGGCCTCATGAGTTCGTGTTTAGAGTTTGATGCCATGTAATACAGCCATGGTACACACATTCCATTACTTCAAGTGTATTCTACTGATTACAAGCAAGTCATGCCCACTCACGGTGGGAGATGGGATAAATTAGGCAAAGATATGTACATCAGTCGGCAACGATCTTGGAGGCCACTTAAGAATCTGTGTGCCACATTGTGTCAGTGAGGACTTATTCAAAAAGAACATTATCTACAAAGGAAGCTGCACCAACCAAGTGAAATTCTCCCTTTCCATGGGATCCCTGCCACCAGTATCCTTAGAGTGCTCAGTAAGGGTTCTCTAGCAAATTAAGAGGAGTCAGACATTGCTCTCCACTTGCTGGAGCAGGAAGAGCAATGGGAAGGGAGCCTGGATTTATGCTGCATAGGAGTAAACAAGAAGGATGCAGGCTGCATGAGAAAAGGTGAGAGAACTAACTGAAAGACTAATCCTGTGTGTGAGTTCATCCGTAGGTACCCAAGTCATATTCCTAACAATCTGTCGATATTTTTCTGTGTTTTAGTTTGAATCTTTCCATAAACCCACATGTATTAGGAGTATTTCCATCAACCAACGTTGTCTATTATGGAAAGGCACTTTTCTTAATCCTACTGAAGCATGTATCCCACACAAGGCAGAAGAGTGGTATTTGTGTGAGCTAATCATTAGCAATAGGAAAGGGTGTCTACATTCAGGGAAACGTGAAGTATACCCTGCCCTCAAAGTGTGAGAGTTAGTAGTAACAGACCACATGACACATGCCTTCTGTCCATTGTGAACTATGACCCTTGGAAGTAAAAACCTGACTTTAAAACAACAAA
Source organism: Myodes glareolus (assembly GCF_982192425.1). NCBI lineage: Eukaryota > Metazoa > Chordata > Mammalia > Rodentia > Cricetidae > Myodes > Myodes glareolus. The sequence continues at coordinate 94,500,958 of NC_142031.1, forward strand.
ATGTTTATCACAATGAATATAGAATTCAATGATTATAGGCTTTATCCTACTTTCCACTAAAAATTTTGTTGTGGGATTCCCCTCTGTATGCTGTGAATACCATTGGTTAATAAAGAAACTGCCCTGACCTGTTGATAGGAAAGAACTTAGATAGGCAGTGAAAACTAAACTGAATGCTGGGAGAAAGTAGGTGGAGTCAGAGAGAAGCCATGTAGCCCCCAACAGAAACACGCTGATGGAACTTTACCCCGTAAGCTACAGCTACGTGGAAACACACAGATTAATAGAGATGGGTTAGTTTAGGATATGAGTTAGCCAGAAATATGCTTAAGCTACTGGCCAAACAGTATTACAAATAATATGGTTTCTATGCTATTATTTCAGGGCTGAGCATCTGGGAACCAACAAGCTGCTCCTTATAACAAAATTTATAGACACAGGAAGCATGATTAGTTCATTTCTGATTCATTTTAGAATGTTTATAAACTAAGTCACATATTTCTATCTTTTCAGTTGCACAAATAGTATGACCCACACAAGCAACTGATTAAATATTTTTGACTATTTCATCAGCATGTTTCTATTATTTTATATATAATACATTATAGATATTTATATTACATTATAGCAGGTACTAGCTTCTAAGACAAGGTCACAATTCTGTGAAGTTCTCAAGTTATTGCACATATCCATAACTGAGACTCAACAGCAATTCCCTAACCTGATATATCTACTATTTTCTTATTACCACTGGATCATTCAATAATTAAATTACTCGAATGGGACACCAAAGAACTCAAAATCTCCAATGCAAAGATTTTCATTCTGAAAAATGCATTCTAAAGAGTGTTCTTTAGAAATAAATAGATTTAGAAAAGGCATTTGGGATTTTAGGGACAGCAGTGTATTGATTTTCTAGATATAGAAATAATCTTTTACTAGAAAGCTGCCAAGGTTTAGAGACTTTGAAGGAGAGTTTGAGATTTGAGATTAGATTAGACATGAGATGCAATTCTAAACTTTTTGACCTTGCTCAGTTTTTGGGTTTTTTTTAAGTATGATATGTTCATAAATACTCATAATTGAATGTTTTTGGGATTTATATTTTGCTAGAAATTGAGATTTAAATTTGAGGGCTGGAGAGATGGCTCAGTGGTTAAGAGCACTGGCTGCTGTTCCAGAGGTCCTGAGTTCGATTCCCAGCAACCACATGATGGCTCACAACCATCTGTAATGACATCTGGTGCCCTCTTCTGGTGTGTGGGTGTACATGGAGGCAGAATGTTGTACACATAATAAATAAATCTTTAAAAAAAAGAAATTGAGGATAATAAATAGCAAATGTAATAACAATTAAATAGAGTACATACGATCAAAACTGAAAACAAGTAAGACATTTTGAAGCTGTAATTGAAGCTCTTTATGACCTGAAGCTCTTGAGAGACAGACAGAAAGCCCTGTATCTGACCTGGTTTTTTATTCCTTCGCCTCTAATTGTGACAGTTTCTATGACCCTCCCATACTTGATTCGACCCAGTCCATCTCCAGATTCCTCTCTCTCTCTTGTTTTCCATAATTTATAATTATTACTATTATCTATTAAATTTTTGATTAACATAAAAATGAAAAAGTTTTATCATGATATTTTCACACATATATGGCATTTTGATCTGTTCTCTTTTTTTCACTCCTACTTGCCATCCTCCTCTGGATTGGTCCCTATCTCAACTTTCATGATATGTTTCCTCCCCTTTCCTTAAGATATCTTCTCCTTCCTCATACTTCACATTTTACTTTCATGTTGTACCTTTAAGTCTATTCCATGTAATGGAGAAAATATTCAGTATTTGTATCTCTGAGTGTTGTTCATTATTCTTAACATTATGGTCTCTAGTAATATCAATTTTCTTGTTCAGGTCATAATTTTATTCTTCTTTACAACTGAACAAAATTCAACTACATATGTGTACCACATTTTCTTTATCTATGTAACTATCGAGAGCCTTCTAGGCTGATTCTATGCCTTGGGCTATTATGAATAGTGTAGAAATAAACTTAGGTGTTCAGGTCATTGTTTTGGGGATATGACCAAGCGTGATATAGTTGTACCATATGGTAAATCTATTTTTTTAGCGTTTTTGAAGACAAACTGACTTCTATAGTATCTACTGGCTCACGTCCCTACCACCAGTGACTAAAGGTCTCTTTCCCCGCATCCTTGCCAGTATTTGCTTTTGTTTATTTACTTGGTAATTACTATCCTGCTGGGGTGAATTAAATAATTTTAAAAAGCAACTTTGGTGTTCATTTCCCTGATGGCTAAGGATGCTGAACACTTTTCCAAATGTTTATTGACCATTTGAATTTTTCCCACGGAGAATTTCTGTAGTTGTCTTTTGGGTGGCCACCTCCAAACTCCCAAATAAAGACACAGAGACTTCTTATTCTTTGTTACAAATACCTGGTCTCAGCTTAGGTTTATTTCTAGCCAACTTTCCTAACTTGATTTCAATTACCCTGTTCTATCTATTTTTTTGTCTTGGGGCTTTTTGCCTTTCTTTCCTTCTTTCTGTATTTCTTACTTTCCTACTTCCTCTATTGCTGGCTTGCTGGTTAGCTGGCTGACTGGACGGCTCAGTGACTGGCTCCAGGCATCCGCGCCTCCTCCTCTTCCTCTCTCTTTTTTCTCTCATTCCTCTTATTGAGCCTAGATTTTTCCACCTCTTTATTCCCTCTGCCCACCAGCCCCACCTATTCTTTATCTGCCTATCTATTGGCTATCCAGATCTTTATTAGCCCAATCGGATGTCTTACGTAGGCAAGGTAAAACAACAACATATCTTTATATAATTAAACGCACATCTTTACATTGTTAAAATATGCTGTGTATACAAAAGTAACACATATCTTTACACAAAAAGTAATATTCTGTAGCATAAACAAATATAGCACCTCTTTGCCCAGTTAACATAATATTCCACAACAGATTTTTCCCTTGTTCATTCACACATTTATTGCTAGCATTTACAGTTTACATCATGCCCAAACCCAGGAAACCAATGTTGCTCACCTAAGTCCTCTTAAAGCCCTCTGCTGCCCCCATCAGTCAACATGAGGCAATTTCATAAACTCTCCCTCCCATTGAGCCAAGATTAGGATTCCCTTGGGTTGTAGAAAAAAATGAAAATTAATCTGAAAAATTACAATAACATAAACCAAGGAAACCTATTACCTTGTGCAATTACATCAATGCATTGACATATTAACCTGAATCCTGGGTTTAAGGTAGCAGATAAGGGGTACCAAAGAGAATGCTAATTCATCCAAACCATTCTACTGCAAGGCATACATGGAGTCTACTTTGGTAAATTCCAAGAAGAAATTCTAGAATAGCCTTGGGACTACAAGAATGTGCGAAAAGAAAATGTGAAGCTCTTTGAATTTTTAGGTAGCTTTGTCCTTCACACACAAGAGATCCCCAAAAGGGGGTGAGATAACAAAAGGAGGAATAGTAATTAATAAATTTACAGTCAATAGACCTGAGTTTGGTCCCCTGAATAACTAAAACTTTGGATCTGATATTTAAAGTACAAAGATTCTGATATTTACTGTCTTCAAACTAGAATTCCTTACAGTAGATAACAAAGCAATCTCTCACCATTATTGTAAATATTAAGCAAGTTAATGTAGTTCATGGCTTGCAGCATAAGAAGAAAGATAGCATTGTTTCTATTTTTAGTAGTCTAGTGATTTTTTATAGAACACTTGTGGAACTTGATGAATTTCATAAATAATAAGAAATTGCAATTATAATGAGAAAGGCCTTGAAGATACACTATGTTTATATGTTATATGTAAACAAGGAACAAACACAGGGCATCTTATATATTGTAAACTCGCTATTCATTCAAAACATGACACACAATGAAAAGCTCGTCATGTAACAAACAGAATGATCTTTTATTGTGATCAGACCAGAATGCCTATTTACAAAGAAGCTGAGAAAATACTGAGACATATGTTTGCTTTCTGTGTGTACTCTGTTTACATATACCCCTTTTCACACAGCAAAGGCGTTTTGAATAAGCAAAAAACAAAGCTTATAGACCGGTGACTGATTAGAGCCCCTATAACAGAGTTAGAGGAGGTTTTGTAGCTGTAATAATGCTTTAAGTGTTTTTCCACTACTCGGTGTTTCTTCACACTAAATTCACTTACCAGTCACCAGATTCAGACAAAAGCTTCTTGCAGAATCTAAAATAGGGTAGCCATTTACACAGCCCCTCTCTCAAGTCATGTACGAGCCTGCTTTAGTCCCGTCACTGTTTGCTTCCAGCTCTCCTATTTTCTGTGCATTACTGACATTTGAATTCTCATCCCTGGACTTTGTCATATTTCCTCCCCACATCTGGACTTGAACTTTTCTACTTATTGTTGACTATTCTAAACCCCTAAGTCCCAAGACTTAGGACTCCCACTTCCACTCAAAGACAAGCCCATTCTCCCCGTCATCTCCCTTTAGATTTAAAAAAAAAAAAAAGTAAGCCAATGATAGCATTATTAAATGCCGTATGTTAGATTCAGACAGAAAATAATTGCAAGTATTCCATTTCTGTCATTATTCCCTATGCTAAGAACTTTCTAAGTTTATAACAAAGCTTACAGTGTAAGTTCAAATGGGCCTTTTACTTTGGAGGAGTTTACCAGCTTGTTGAGGAAATTATATATAAGCATTAGGAAGTTGAGAAATTCATACAAGATTCAAATAAGAGTTCAGTACTACTGGGAGTTTTTGCTCTAACCCAGAATTATGCTTGAGCCTGAAACAACAGCAAAACAATAATAATTTTAAAACTATTTTTCAGTACCTTCATTATCAGGTGATGAAGGTACAGTAACCCAAAAAGAAAAAAGAAATTGTCCCGGCAGTTGGTCCAATTTATGTCCTTAAGAGGGTCTCTGAGCATAGGAGAGGAAAGGGTGCTAAAGGAAGCCTAACACCCTCTGGCTAGGGGAGAGGGAACTAAATGCTGACGGAATGGGTAGCTGCAGCACAGCAAATTAGAGAGTAGAGTCCTGAGAAGAGACGTAACTAGCATTTAAAAATGAACCCATCTGTGTTAAATTGAGGCTAAGGAAAAGGTAGCATGAAGGATAAGAAACAGTATGTCACACATACACACACACACACACACACACACACACACACACACACACCATGCAATGGGGGCTGGGAGTGGATAGAGCCTGTTCCCACCAGTCACTATTGAAAATTCACATTCACGATCAATGACTCTACAGAGCAGAAGGATTATGTCTTAGTAGTGAAATTAGCAGAGGAATTCCTTAGAGGAATTCTTCTCCAAGTTGCCATTACTAAATATGTTACTTATTTTCTGATGGCTGTGACAGCATCCCTGACAAAGGCAGCTTTCAAGGAAATGTATTGGCTTGGACTGAAATTTTGAGAAACGTCCAAGATAACAGAGAAGACATGATGGTGGGAATATGTGGGGAAGGCTCCTTCACCGTAACTGAGCTGGAGGAGAGCCTAGACCAGAACCAGAGGTGGGTAAAACCTTCAAAGCCTTGTTCCTCGAGGCCTACTTTCTCCAGTCAGGCCTCAATTCCTAAAAGCTGAACAACCTTCAATTTAACTCCACAAGTTGGGTAGCAAACGTTCAAAACCAGATTGCATAGAAGACTCTTGAGAGCTAAATTATAATACACTCCCCCTTCTCTAAAGATTCATTGCTGCCACATAATGCAGAATATACTAAATTAAACCTTTAACGTCCTTGTAGTCTCACAGTCCCCACACCATTTAAAAGGTCAGGGTTCAAAGTGCCTCTTGAGACTCAGGCAAACTTTCTGCTATGAGCTCTTATCTAACAAAAATTCAAAATGCAAAAGGAAGAAAAAAGATTGCAAGAAAAAGCTGGCCACAGGAAGGTCTAACCTTTGTAGGGAAAGCAGTGAATGCTACAACTCTGCACCCTGCACCCAGTGACTGTGAGGACACCATCCAAATGTCAACAGCCTTGGGCAGCCACCACTCACTGTGGCCTTCACATTTTCAGGTCCCCTGGTCTTTATCTTTAGTTGGTGTCGTTCATTGTCTTCAGGATTCCTCAGATAATCCATGTTCCCACTATGGTGCAAATCCTGAAGGCCTCACTGCAACCTGGGCTCAGATGTTGCAGCTTCACTGACTGATAGCTCATTCACAAGCCCCATGACATAAACGTGACCCCACTTCCTACTGACTGACGACACAGACTTTTAACTGGAACCTTATGCAAGGCCCCATGATAAAAATTCTTAAATTTAGTGTGCCTGAAAAAAAAACAATATCATATGAATAATATCCATGATACCAAATTGTGCTGTCAGTGTAAGAGGTAATCAGAGTCCATTGGATCAGGGCTGTTGTAGTGTTTGAGTGCCTTTTTGGGTGCCTTTGTAGTTGAGACAGAGTGAGAAGATTGGGGAAAAAATTCTCTAGAGTTTCTTTTTTATCCCAATCATTCTTTCCAATTGTTCTCTTTTCAAAAGTGAGTAGAGTCTAGTCCTCAAAGAACCTTCTTTAGCATATAAGTACACAATCTGTGTTTTCTCTCTAACGATGCTTGTTTCCTCAGAAACAACCAGAGCTTTTCAGAAAACTCTCCACAACCTGAAAAATATCAGCCCGTTTTCCATCCCATCTTTTAAATCCTTCCATTCTGATTTTTGAACCACACAGACCTCACTATGATCCAAGCGGAAAGCAGCCAATAATAAATAATCCCCCACCACCCAGATGCTAAGTTGTCTTCAGGTTTTCATACAAAATTAATTAGCCCATTATTTTTAGAATCAATTTCTCATATATTTTCATAACATGGGAAAAATATAGTGAGAATATAATACAAAGGCCTGTTGTTCAATTCTCCAAAGAGTACTCACTCTGTCTGAAACTTAATAAATAGTACCTACTGTCCACATTGTTATCAGCATTTGGATCTCTAGGTTTCTACCAAAATGGCTCATTAAGCTGTATTTATTGTATTCTGGGATTCCCATAGCCCATTTTCCCAATATCTTTCTACATTTTTCCTACAAACCAGCTAGCCTAACAACCACAGGGTCATATTTATCACAGCACCAAACCCACTTTTCTGGTATCAATTTTTCATTTAATTAGTCTTCTAGTTATTGTGGCAGAATATCTAAGCAATGAAAGGCTGGAAGGATTTGTTTTAACTCATAACCTCAGAAGATCTTAGTCTATTACTGCAGCAAAGATGGATGAGGTGAAGCCCATGACAGATCCTCTTTCATTGTGGTAAACTGGGAAGCAGAAAATGTGTGCCAGAACCAGCTGGAGGTAAAACCTTCACAGGCCTGCCCAGAGGGGTGTCGTTCTATCAACCAAACTTCACAGCATGCAAGCCATTACACAACCTAAGGACCAAGCATTCAAAAAATCAAATAAGCCTATGGGAGAGATTTCAGATTCAGACCACAACAGGAAAGTTCCACCTAAGAAACCTTGAAGTCAAACTGAACAAAAAACAAATCAAACTTTTTAAAATAATTTAAATGCATTCCAAGCAATGGCAATGATGTTAATAAAAATAATTTTAAGTGTACTAATCAAAGCAAGATAAAATTCATGACATATGGTATCCACTAACAAATTCCCCGACAGATGAGAAGGAAAATAAAACACAATAAAGAAAATAATTCAGTCAATCAAAACTGACTCAGAGTGGGTACAGAAGTGAGACCAGAAAGCAGAAGCACTGAAACAGATGTTAAACTATATATCATGCACTCAGAAATTTATGCAGAGAGCAGTACAACACGTTTTTAAATGCCCAAATCAAACCTTAAGAGAAGAAGATACATTTATACAATTTCTGTAGGGAAAAAACACTTCCACATATCTCACATATACATAATTCCAATTTCTGATCCCTTGGTGATCAAATTGACAGTTGAGGGACTTCTCTATACACCCTGAACCTCATAAGGCATCAGGAGCCCTCTGTGCATTCAGAATCCCAATTGCTACTCAAGGGGCTCCTAATCCTCCATCTGCTAATTTCAACTACAAGGAATTTACACAGGACCGTCTTTTTTGGCCTTTGAAGTGTTCACAAGAGTCTTGTGCTTTGTTTAATGATTTGTTGACAACAGCTTAGAACTGTTAAAGATCTCTTCTTTGAATGTGTATTTTGTAAGAGTTTCTGGTAGACTGTTGGCAACAAATGTAAGTATAAATTGGAAATAAAGGAAACAGGTAGGGCCGGTGAGATGACTGAAGAGTTAAGAGCTTTTACTATTCTTGTGGAGGACCAGGATTTGGTTCCGAGAATCCAAATGGCTGCTCACAACTGCTTGTAGCTCCAGTTCCAGGTGATCTAACAGACGGTTCCAGCCTCTGTTGACAACAGGCACATAAACTGTGTACAATACACGCATGCAAATTCATATACAGAAAACAAAAAGAAAATATATAGTTTTGATAAAGAAAGCACAATATGTGAACAGAAAATAGATTAAATTGGATTGTCTGCAGAATAGAACTGCACAAGGACACTGAAGAGGCTTGAATAAAATTGGAGACTCATGAAGCTATTGCTGGTTTTTCACATGGGGATGAGGTATCTGAAACCAAGTCCTCATGCTTGCTCAACAAGACATCTGGGTGAGTCCTCTTCCCCCGCCTCACATGATCTTATTTTTCTATTTTTTATATTACTTTTGTTACAGAAATACAGAAATAAATGTTCTCTTTCTTTTTCAATAATAGCATTATATGTTAAATGACAATTGGTTTCGGTCAGAAGACCCAGGTTGTGAATGGAGCTGTGTCAGCAGCTCTATTACTTTGGGGAAAATCCCTAAAAGACACTCCTCATCCATGCTGACCTATAAATTATGAAAGTTGAACTCTTCTGCTCATATATTTGGATATTCTATGAAATACCATTAAGTTTTCCTCAAAAAGGTTAACCACTTACTGATCATCAATGTGTTGAAACTGTCCTCAAATACACCACCTCCACCGCCACCATCATGACTATCATCATCACTATATCATTATACCATCATTGCCTCCACCACACTAAAATCCCTATCTCCATGACCACACGGCACGATTCTCCTCTCTAGTTTTAATAAGATGAACTCAAATTCCTCATACAAACAGAATCAAGTGGTATGTACGTGTGCTTGGCATCTATCACTTACCATGGTCTCTTCTAGGTTCGACTGTGTTGTTAGAGTCTCTTGGCCTTTCTCTTTTGAGAGTCAAGATAAAAACAACTTTTCAATGAGAGAGTCCAACTACAAAGAGAGAGGTACACTCTGAAGACTTCTTTTTTTTAAATATTTATTCATTTATTATGCATACAATATCTGCCTACATGTGTGCCTGCAGGCCAGAGAGGGCACCAGACCTCATTACAGATAGTTGTGAGCCACCATATGGTTGCTGGGAATTGAACTCAAGACCTTTGGAAGAGCAGGCAATGCTCTTAACCACTGAGCCATCTCTCCAGCCCCCACTCTGAAGACTTCTATTGCTATATGGAACCTTAATTTATATATGCCAATGCTTCATTTCAAATAGTGACAATGACCAGGAAAAAAAAGCAACAATTTTTATCCTGGATCTACTAGTTTCTCTTCGACTTCTAGTGCTTGAAGTAACCTGGCCAGTGTCAGGGGAAGGGCAGTCCCTTAACTGCTGCATAAAAGGGGAATCATACAGCAATGAAAAGAAAAGAGAGATTTGGATAAATAGGTCATTTCATAGAGAGGCACCATTTCTGACTCTACTTTCTGATTACTTCTAAATTGTTCTCCTCAGTAAACACCCATGGGCACTGAGAACCCATCAAGTTTCACACAAACACTCTTGCCATAACAAGTGTATTTTGTAGAAACACAACAAATCCTTCTTTGTCTAAGAAAGAAACAGTTGGACTCCGACTCAACTCTTGGTATTTTTTGTGGTAGGAAGGGAGCAGGAGGGATTTTATTGTTTTGTTTTTTACCAAACCCCCAAACAGAAAACCTAAAAGATGAGACAAGGATAAATCCCATTCTGGAACACAACCAGCTGGATATAAAGAAGAAATTTGGGGTTCAATAAACACCTCTCTAGGCTCCAGAGAAGCACACTCTGAAGCTCACTGGACTGTGGAAGAACCATATAGGGAAAAACATGTGGCAATGGATTTTAAACATTTTTCATAATTATAATTGAATAGGGTCTAACTGTAGCTCACATTAGAATCTATTTCATTGTTGCACTTCTCTGTATCTCCAGCATAGTTTGAGATAGCATCATCACTGGAGACAGAAAAGAACACAATTCAGAGAGTGAGTGAATAGCATGGTACACTTTGTAATCACTAGTCTTGTCTGGGAGACAATTCCTGCATAAGAGAGCAGAGAACTAAACTGTCAACAGATCCTCTCTCCAGGCATACAGTACCTTATGCACTTAGCATGTGGAATCTGAGATACCGCTCTCAGCATCACGACGGAAAGCCAGAATGACATGCATAGTCTACAAGATTTTCCTCCTAAATCTGTGTGGAATCTGCCAGGGTGCTTACAAAGGAAACCGCCATGTCATCCCTAATGGACACAACAGAGAAATGAAAGGATAAAAGCCTGCTGGAGAAGGGAAGGATTCAGATAATCTCCCATTATTCAGGGATGCCTCGCCAGCTGGCCCAGCCAAATCCTGGCACATCCTCTGCCAGTTCTCATCTTTGGAACTCAGTGAAGAGAAAACAAAGGGATCAACCTGGATTTCAGATTCAGTCAAATGTGCAGCTCACTTTCAGTGTTCCCAGACCTGCCTGGGGCCTCCTGCATCAGAGATCTGGGCCTGATGTCTGAACATCTAAAAGGACACTGCGAAGAGGTGGTAGACAAAGATGAGTTGCTAGGACAAATGCATTCAAAATTGTAACGGGAAGATCTGGAGATCTAAATATAGAAGTATCAATATATGGAAAAGGTGAATGTTGTCTCTCGAAAGACACTGTAATATCAGAATGGTGGTTAGTTAACCATATGATAACTGTCTTGTGAAACATTACAAAATCATTGGAAATATTCAGATAAAAAAGAGATACACGTAATTCTATAATATTGTGCCAAGTTATTGAGAGTACAGACAAATTAAAAATAGCACATAGAAAGACAAAATGTTCCAAATTAGTCTGACAAAAGTATCGTTTTTTTTCCACTGCTCCATTTCTCTTATTTAAAAAACAAAGTTTATAAAATATCTGTTACTTGCAATGTTAAAAGTGAAAGTTATTATTAGGCTTTTCAGCCAGATTTTGGGCTAAAGAGAAATGAAACATGACATTTTTAAAATACATTTTGAATCAGCCTGCAAAGTGTCTAGGGCACATGGCATTGGATACTTACAGATCCCTGGATGAAAATTCTTCCTTTAGTCTATGCAGCCTGCCCCAGCAAAGAATATGTCATGTGCTAAAGATGCAGCTCCGTGATTAAGAGTGCTGGCTCCTCTGGCAGAGGACTGGAGTTTGGCTCCCATCATCCACAAAGAGTAGTTAGCAACTGCCACTAGTTAACTCTGTGTACCTAACTCTACATCCAGGTATTCCAACAATCTCTCCTGACCTCTTAGAATGCACACACACTAGAATTTATCTTTTGCAAAAAACATCCTAAGCTTAAAAAGATTAGATTGCTATTCATTGTATCAAAATAATATTGAATAGTACAGGGCCACTTCAACCCTAATGGTAAGCCTTTGGTTTCATAATTTTGGAATAGTACACTTTGGGTAAGCATGCTTCTTTGACTTAAATGCTGTTACAAGCGAGCAGTGACAGGAACAAAAACCTAAGGGGAAAAAAAAGAAAAAGAAAAGAGAAGAAGGAAGGAAAAGAGAAAAACAGAAAGAAAAAGAAGCCCCAATAGAACTGGCAGGAGAACAGGACTTGTGCGCTATGAGGATTTAAATGTACAAACCTACAACTCATAGGGCTGACTTAATGAACCAGCCTGAATTCCAATGACTGAATCTCTAGGTTGCTTTTAATTTTACACCATTGTATTATATTGACACAGTCAATAAGCCTGGTACTTAAACCATATCTAATATGGCCATTAAGTTAGATAATAAAGGCTGTGTTTTAATTCACTTGACAACCAACGCTATAGTCAGAAAAAAAAAATCTTGTGTAAAGGAGAAGAAATATCCAATATGATCTGCCTCTTTCTTTTTCAACTTCAAAGACTTAGAACAGCGCTAGACGGTGTGAGTGGGTTTACCGTAGCTTGAAATAACACAAATGGACTGTAATAAAATCGGAATATTTCTTATAAAGTTGAGTGTGGCAGATGAGGGTGACCCAACACTCCCTAAAGGTACTTGCCTGGGGGCAAATCCCTGTTAAATACTACTGAAAATGATAATATTTGAAAAGGTTTTATCATAAGCACCCTTTATTTCCCTTTACACTAGTTCAAGTGTTGGGAGTTAGACACTCAGCCTCAAGAGACACATGACAGATATCTTCCATATATCCAGCTATCTTAAGCAAAGAACTTTCATTCAGCCAATGTATTGTTTGACAACCAGCACGAATGACCATGAGGAAGCCTCCTTCGAATGCTGCCCCTTCACCCTGAGGAAACTCCACTCTGTTTGCAAATACAATAGCAACTTCAGCTTCAGTTTCGGAGGCCTTGTTCCTGTCATGGCTGCTCCAGGCAGCATGAAGGACTGTCTCACTAGGCAGCTCTCACTTCTGTACAGGAGCACACTTTCCTTCTGGCTGAAGAGAAGCCAGATTGGTGTACAGAACGGCTTGTGATTGGCTTTTACATGAGGCTTGTGATGGGTGCACATTCAAAGCTGATGAGAAGTCAAACTATAGCCTGTGCACATGCAAAACTGTGGTTGGCTGGGTGACAATCCAAACACAAGTATGCCCTGCCAGTTTTTTAGGTAGAAGTAAAGGCTACTTCTTGGTCTTGTCAGGTAGTCTAGGAGACTTCTCCTGAGTACTTCTCCCTGATATTTCAACAGTGAGCCCAATTAAGGCTTCTTGTAAATAGTCTTTCATTGTCTAACTGTGCTAGAGAGGGCTAAGATGGTGCACAAAGATGAGCAGAGCTGTGGACTTAGCTCCATTCCCATCTAGAAGGATCGAAAAGGCAACTGAAGAGTTCCAGACCGTGACCAGGAACCATAACTGTGAAAAGCTAAGATACTCTGGAAAAGCCCAAGAAAATAGACAAAGGCAAGAAGCTTTAAGCTTCAGCCAATGGCAGAGTTTTTAGAGGTGACAAGAGTTAAAAGACGAACTTTCAGAGTCCCAAAGCTTTGTGCCTTCACTCTTGCTACTGGGTGTTGGGCTGCTGATGTTCAAAGCCCAGGAGCTCCCGGTTGGAGAGCCCAGCCCACAATCCCATATGTTCACAAACTTAAAGCTATCCACAGCAAAGAAGATGTTCCTCATCTATTTGCGATCAACACAAACACAGCAAAGGGTTCTTCATTTAGATTTTATGACATGAAGCTGTATTATAAATGAAAGAAAAGCAGTTAGGTCACAGGAAGAAGTCAGAAATCATCAAGAACCCAAGATGGTCTTTCTATGTTAGCTTGGATTTTCTATAGGCTTCTGCTCACATTTATATTTTTTTCTCTGCTTTTCTTATTTACTAAAAAAGCACTGCACCAATAACTGTATTTACTGTTACAGACACTTATAAAAGGATAGGTTCCCAGAATTGTCTAAATTTCATGCTCCTTTCCTCCTTCCTTCTCATCCTGCCTCCCTCCCTTTCTTCCTCTACTCCCTCTTTCTTTACCTTCTCCTCCTTCCCCCATCTCTCTGTCCTCTTCCTTCTTTTCTTCCCTCCATTTGCTGCATTTCTAAGCTTCTTATATTAAGTCTTTGCCTCTAACTGTATATCCCATCTCCAACTCAGTCCCTCAGTCCTCTGGCATCACTATGATTGAGAGTTGGGGGTGACTGAAATTAATTTTGGTTCCTGCCTTGAACCAGTCAGCTGTGGCCAAAGTATATACAGTCACTTGTAGCAACAAAGCTGCCAGTGCCTTTGTATCTACAGTTACATAGATGGTCAAAAGTAAACAAAATGTAGGACAAGGGAATGGAATAGTATCCTTCGAAAACTGCATTCATGTTTCCTCCTTGTGATTTTAACACTAGACTTTCTTTGTTCAAAGTTTTATAACACTAAGAACAGCACGAATATTATAAACTTGACCTTTATGAGTATTTCTGGTAAATCTACCAGAGAATCTACTAATGGAAGAATGAATAGAAAACAATAGAAGGACTCTCAATGAGTTGGGCATCTGTGCAACCATGGAACAAAGGCAAAAGGTACAGTGGGGTTCCTCTTGTTAGAAGAAGGCATACAATTCTTAACAGCAACAAAATGTTAGCAAAAAGGTGTCAGAAAGACTGCAAGTGTCCTGATTTACTCTTCGTCACTGAAGATCCAATTCTCTTAAATTGGAAAAAAAATCAAAAATATAAAAAAGAAGCCTATTTAAATAGAAATAATAAAAAAGAGATAAAATAATTTTAAAAAAATAAAGAGAAATAATAAAATATCATAGATTATAAATCAAAGAAGGGAAAAAGAAAACCATATAATTACATCACTATCCATCATACAAAATTAATAAATACTACCTACAGAAAAAATTAAAACACTGTAGATAGTTATACCTTATAGGAAACAACTATAATGAAAAATACATACCAGGCTGGGAGATAGCTCAGTGGTGAAAGAGTTTGCTTTTCAAAAATGAGGACCCGGGTTTGGATCTTCAGAATCTATGTAAATAGCAGCTAGGTGTGATGGCTTACCTGTAATGCAGCATTTGGAAGGTAGACAACAAGATGGGATCTCTGGACTCCAGGTGACCAGTCAGACTAGCCATATGTCGGGGCCCAGTCTTAACGAGTTGGTATGTTCCAGGGTAGGGGCGTGTGGATTAGAAATGTTAGGCAGAGGAGCAGTTCTTCCCAGAGAGGTGAGTGGGTGCTAGCCTGGGCAGCCTGCCTGCCTGTCCGGGAAGGGAGTACAGCCCTCCCCCCCTCAGCTTCTGCGGCAGGGTCTTCGGTGTTCCAAGGGACCCCTCCCCTCCCCCCACTGCTGCGGGCCCTTTGTCTCCTGAGTCCTGGGAAGACCAGCTAGCCCTGTTGCCCTGCTGAGCAGTTCTTCCCAGAGAGGGCTGAGGAGCTCTATCCAGAGAGTGCTGTGAAGTCCTACCCAGAGAGTGCTGAGGAGTTCTATCCAGAAAGTGCTGAGGAGTTTCATCCAGAGTGGAGGAGATGGGCAGGCGCCAATGCAAGAATTCCTCCAACAACCTGAAAGGCAACATGACATCGCCAGAATCCAGGGAGCTCGAAAGTAGAAGAATTGAACACCCTACGCAAGAAGAAATAGAAGAAATTGACTCTAAGCACTTCTTTATGAAAATAATAGAGGAACTTAAACAGGAGGGGAAAATCTGCCGTAAAGAAATGGAAGATAAGTATAACAAAAAAATTGAGGAAATGAGTAAAGAAATGGAAGAGAAATATACCAAAAAGTTTGAAGAAATGAGTAAATCCGTAAATGAAATTCTGGGAAACCAAGAAAAAACAATCAAACAGGTAATAGAAACAGTTCAAGATTTGAAAACTGAAATGGAGTCAATGAAGAAATCACAAACCGAGGGCCGGCTGGCTATGGAAAATCTGGGTAAACGAACAGAGACTTCAGAAACAAGCTTAACCAATAGAATACAAGAGATAGAAGAAAGAATCTCAGACTCTGAGGACACCATAGAGAAATTAAACACTCTGTCCAAAGAAAACAGCAAATCCAACAAATTCTCATCACAAAACATTCAGGAACTGTGGGACACAATAAAAAAACCAAATCTAAGAATAATAGGAGTAGAAGAAGGAGAAGAATTGCATTTCAAAGGTCCAGAAAATATACTCAACAAAATTATAGAAGAAAACTTTCCCATCCTAAAGAACGATATTCCTATGAAGGTTCAAGAAGCATACAGAACACCGAATAGACTGGATCAGAAAAAAACATCCCCTCGTCATATAGTAATCAAAACACAAAGCATTCAGACTAAAGAAAGGATATTGAAAGCTGCAAAGGAAAAAGGTCAAGTAACTTATAAAGGTAAACCTATCAGACTTACACCAGACTTCTCTATGGAAACCATGAAAGCCAGAAGGTCCTGGACAGAGGTACTGCAGAAACTAAGAGACAATGGATACAAACCCAGACTACTTTACCCAGCCAAGCTATTGTTCACTATCAACGGAGAAAACAAAGTATTCCAGGATAAAAACAAATTTAAACAATACGTAGCTACTAATCCAGCCTTACAGAGAATACTAGAAGGAAAATCACAACCCAAGGAATCCAACATTCCCAACACTGCCTACATTAACTCAGGCATCTAGCGACCCTACACAAGCACAACTCAAAGAAGGAAAACACATACACGCTACTACCCAAAAAAATGACCGGAGTCATCGATCACTGGTCATTAATATCACTTAATATCAATGGTCTCAACTCACCTATAAAGAGGCACAGACTTAGAGATTGGATACGAAAACAGGATCCAACATTCTGCTGTCTACAAGAAACACACCTCAACCACAAAGACAGACACCTACTCAGAGTAAAGGGTTGGGAAAAGGTTTTCCAAGCAAATGGACCTAAGAAACAAGCGGGTGTGGCCATTCTAATATCTAACAAAATCGACTTCAAACTAAAATCAATCAGAAGAGATGGAGATGGACATTTCATACTCATAACAGGAACAATTCATCAGGAAGAAGTCTCAATCTTGAATATCTAGGCCCCTAATATAAAGGCACCCACATATGTAAAAGAAACTCTTCTAGAACTCAAGGCAGTCATCAAACCACACACACTAATAGTAGGAGACTTCAACACTCCTCTCTCACCAATGGACAGGTCAATCAGACAGAAACCTAACAGAGAAATAAGAGATTTACTGGAGGTACTGAATCAAATGGACTTAACAGACATCTATAGAACACTCCACCCAAATAGGAAAGAGTATACCTTCTTCTCTGCAGCTCATGGAACCTTCTCGAAAATTGACCACATACTTGGTAACAAAGCAAACTTCCACAGATACAAAAAAATATTAGTGACCACCTGTGTCTTGTCAGATCACCATGGATTAAAATTAGAATTCAACAACAATGGTACCCCCATAAAGCCAACAAACTCATGGAAGTTGAACAGTCAACTACTAAATCACCCCTGGGTCAAGGAAGAAATAAAGAAAGAAATTAAAGTCTTCCTTGAATATAATGAAAACAAAGACACAACGTATTCAAACCTATGGGACACAATGAAAGCAGTGCTAAGAGGAAAGTTCATAGCACTAAGTGCCCACCTAAAGAAAACAGAGAAAGCACACATTGGAGACTTAACAACACACTTGAAAGTTCTAGAAAAAAAGAAGCTGATTTACCCAGGAGGTGTAGAAGACTGGAAATAATCAAACTGAGGGCTGAAATCAACAAAATAGAAGCACAGAAAACAATTCAAAGAATCAATGAAGCAAAAAGCTGGTTCTTGGAGAAAATTAACAAGATTGACAAACCCCTATCCAAACTAATCAAACGGCAGAGAGAGAACTTGCAAATTAATAGGATCAGAAATGAAAAGGGGGACATAACCACAGACACAGAGGAAATACAGAGAATCATTAGATCTTACTACGAAAGTTTATATGCCACAAAGTTGGAAAATGTAAAAGAAATGGACATTTTTTTAGATAAGTACCATATACCAAAGTTGAACCAAGACCAGGTGAAAATCTAAATAGACCTGTTAGTCGTGAAGAACTAGAAGCTGTTATTAAAAATCTCCCTACCAAAAAAAGCCCAGGACCAGATGGTTTCAATGCAGAATTCTACCAGAACTTCCAGGAAGAGCTAATACCTATACTCCTTAATGTATTCCACAATATAGAAAAAGAAAAGTCACTGCCAAACTCCTTTTATGAAGCTACAGTCACCCTAATACCAAAACCACACAAAGACACAACCAAGAAAGAGAATTACAGGCCAATCTCACTCATGAACATCGATGCGAAAATTCTCAATAAAATACTGGCAAACCGAATCCAAGAACACATTAGAAAAATCATCCATTATGATCAAGTAGGCTTCATCCCAGAGATGCAGGGATGGTTCAACATACGCAAATCTATCAATGTAATCCATCATATAAATAAACGGAAAGAAAAAAATCATATGATCATTTCATTGGATGCTGAAAAAGCGTTTGACAAAATTCAACACCCTTTTATGATAAAGGTGTTGGAGAGATTGGGGATACAAGGATCATACCTAAATATAATAAAAGCAATATACAGCAAGCCGACAGCTAACATCAAATTGAATGGAGAGAAACTCAAAGCCTTTCCACTAAAATCAGGAACACGACAAGGCTGTCCACTCTCTCCATACCTCTTCAATATAGTGCTTGAAGTTCTAGCAATAGCAATAAGACAACATAAGGAGATCAAGGGGATTCGAATTTGAAAGGATGAAGTTAAACTTTCGTTATTTGCAGACGATATGATAGTGTACATAAGCGACCCCAAAAACTCTACCAAAGAACTCCTACAGCTGATAAACACCTTTAGTAACGTGGCAGGATACAAGATCAACTCCAAAAAATTAGTGGCACTCCTATACACAAAGGATAAAGAAACGGAGAGGGAAATCAGAGAAACATCACCTTTCACGATAGCCACAAACACCATAAAATATCTTGGGGTTACTCTAACCAAGGATGTGAAAGACCTATTTGACAAGAACTTTAAGCCTTTGAAAAGAGAAATTGAGGAGGATACCAGAAAATGGAAAGACCTCCCCTGCTCTTGGATTGGGAGAATCAACATAGTAAAAATGGCAATTCTACCAAAAGCAATCTACAGATTCAATGCAATCCCCATCAAAATCCCATCAAACTTCTTCACAGACCTTGAGAGAACAATAATCAAGTTTATATGGAAAAACAAAAAACCCAGGATAGCCAAAACAATCTTATACAATAAAGGAACTTCTGGAGGCATTACTATCCCTGACTTCAAACTCTATTACAGAGCTACAGTATTGAAAACAGCTTGGTATTGGCATAAGAACAGAGAAGTCGACCTATGGAATCGAATAGAAGACCCAGATACTAACCCTCAAACCTACGAACACCTAATTTTTGACAAGGGAGCTAAAGGTATACAATGGAAGAAGGAAAGCGTCTTTAACAAATGGTGCTGGCATAACTGGATGTCAACCTGTAGAAGAATGAAAGTAGATCCATATCTATCACCATGCACAAAACTCAAGTCCAAATGGATTAAAGACATGAACATCAATCTGTCCACTTTGAACCTGATAGAAGAGAAAGTGGGAAGTAGTCTACAAGATATAGGCACAGGAGGCCACTTCCTAAGTAGGACCCCAGCAGCACAGACAATAAGAGAAACAATGAATAAATGGGACCTGCTGAAACTGAGAAGCTTCTGTAAAGCAAAGGACACTGTCAGTAAGACAAAAAGGCTGCCTTCTGACTGGGAGAAGATCTTCACCAACCCCTCATCAGACAAAGGTCTGATCTCCAGAATATACAAAGAACTCAAGAAACTAGACACTAAAACTCTAATTAACCCAATTAAAAAATGGGGTACTGATCTGAACAGAGAATTCACAACAGAGGAACTTCGAATGGCCAGAAGACACTTAAGGTCATGCTCAACCTCCTTAGCGATCAGGGAAATGCAAATCAAAACCACTTTGAGATACCATCTTACACCTGTCAGAATAGCTAAAGTTAAAAACACCAATGATAGCCTATGCTGGAGGGGATGTGGAATGAGGGGAACACTCATCCATTGTTGGTGGGAATGCAAACTTGTGCAGCCACTTTGGAAATCAGTGTGGCGGTTTCTCAGGAAACTGGGAGTCAACCTCCCTCAGGACCCAGCAATTCCTCTCTTGGGAATATACCCTAGAGATGCCCAAACATACTACAAAAGCGTTTGTTCAACTATGTTCATAGCAGCACTATTTGTAATAGCCAGAACCTGGAAACAGCCTAGGTGCCCCTCAATAGAAGAATGGTTAAAAAAGGTGTGGAACATATACACATTAGAGTTTTACTCAGCGGTAAAAAATAATGACATCTTGAATTTTGCATGCAAATGGATGGACATAGAAAACGCTTTACTGAGTGAGGTAAGCCAGACCCAAAAAGAGGAACACGGTATGTATTCACTCATAAGTGGATTCTAACCATAATTAAAGGTCTTTGAGCCTATTATTCGTGATCCTAGAGAAGCTAAATAAGAAGACGAACCTGATGAAGATTATTTACCTATCCGCCAGGAGGTAGGAAATAGTCAAGAGTCCCAGGTAACCTTGGGTGCATGGGGGGGGGAGGGTTGTTGGAAGGGGAGAGGGTTAGAGAGAAGGGAGTAGGGGAGGAATGGAGAAAGCTCGGTTGACCGGGATGGGGGGAAGGGAGGAAGGATGAATGTGGGATCAGGGAAGAATATATTTCAACTAAGGGAGTCATATTAGAGTTTACAGGAAACTTGATTATATATGGGATCCCAGGTCCAAGGAGAGATCCCCAGATTGTTCTCTGGACAGAGGAGGGGGTGCCTGAACCGGCCTTGGCCCGTGACCATACTGATGAATATTTTGCTTATCACCATAGATCCCTCATCTGGCGTTGGATGACGATACAGATGGAGGCCCGCGTTGGAGCACCGAACTGAGCCCCCCAAGATCCAAATGAGGAGCAAAAGGAGGAAGAAAATGACGAAGGACTGCGAGGGATACTATCACCCACTGATACAAGGGGTCGGATCTAATGAGAGTTTACCAAGGCCAGATGGACCGTGACTGAACGAGCATGTGATCCAACCAGATTCTCTGAATGTGGCCGGATTTTCTGAATGTGGCTGGCCTGCAGTCTTTCCGAGAAGCCATTGACAATGACACTGGGGCTGGTTTCCTCTGCATATACTGGATTTTTGGGATCCAGTCTGTTTGGATGCTCACCTTCCTGGACCTGGAGTGAGGGGGGAGGAACTTGGACTTCCCACAGGGCAGGAGACCCTGACTTCCCTTGGGGACAAAGAGGGAGGAGGAGAGGGGGGGGGAGTGGGAGGGCGTTGGGAGGAGGGACGTAAATGGAAACTTTTTATGATTTAATAAAATTACAAAAAAAATAAATAAAA
This sequence comes from Myodes glareolus, assembly GCF_982192425.1. NCBI lineage: Eukaryota > Metazoa > Chordata > Mammalia > Rodentia > Cricetidae > Myodes > Myodes glareolus. Next base: position 94,522,304 of record NC_142031.1, read on the forward strand.
ACACTAAAAAAAATAAAAAATAAAAAATAAATTCAGAAATATCAAAAAAAAAAAAAGAAATGTTAGGCAGAATAGGCAGAGATACAAAAGAAATACAGAGACATGGGATAGTACCTGGAGGGCAATCCAGTGAACATGGAATACTAAATCCACCCACATTTATTTTCTATACACTTGTATATTCCAGTACAGAAGCGGGAAAAGAAGGCAAAAGACTGCTTTAACGTGACATAAAGGACAACCAGAACAGTTGAATATTTGAGACATCAAGCCACTGTTTCCTGAGTTAAACAGTCTGATGTTTGGGGCAGGAATATACAGCAAATACACCCTAGATCCTGTAGGCAGCCACTCCCTGGGTCAAACCTCTTATTTTAATATGAAGGAGCAGGAATAGTATTGAATTCTCTGACCAGATCCACTTCTACCATCCATGTTGATGTCCAAAACACCAAGTAATGACACCCAAGGTCAAGATATCTTGTTTGTATCCACACCTGTTGTCAACAATTTTGAAAAAGTAAAAATAAGCTCAAATTCTCTGACCTTTTTTTAGTCAAGGTGGAACAGAACTCACGTTGTGGGCCCTCACAGCCATACACACAAGCTCTGGGTTAAACTCTTGAGAGTCTGCCTCAATGAATAAGGTGCTCAGAAATCACAAAAATCCTGTGATGTAAGCCCGAACCCCACCACAAGCATGCACACACACACATACACACACATACACACACACACACACACATTCACCAATGAAAAACCACACATACATATGCAAATATTCACACGCATACATGCATGATCTTATCACATACATCATACATACAAACATACATATTGGAGGAAAGCAGATGCTTTTATAACCACTAGAGAAGACACATACATGAGTCAGAGAAATCAAAACATGGCCTGGTGTATTCTAAAAAAAATTGTAAGGATAAAACTTAAAATAAAGTAGTCTGATAAAAGTAAAAGGAAAAATATATTTGCTATTTCAGGAAAAATATAACTAATCATGTCTTCTATGAGAAAAGATTTTATTCTATATATTATCACAAAAAAGTAGAGATTATAAATGTAAATCAAATAAAAAATTAATTCAGAAAATCTGAAAATAAATAAGGACAAAATGAAATTATTGGTTTATTAAAGAAATAGAAGCTGGTCGGTGGTAGTGCACGCCTTTAATTCCAGCACTCAGAAGACAGAGACAGGTGGATCTCTGTGAGTTCAAGGCCAGCCTGTTATACAGAGTGAATTCGAGGATAGACTCCAAAGCTACAGAGAAACTTTGTCTCAAAATTCAAAGAGAGAGAAGTCAGAATTCATGATTACAAAATGTGGATTGAATAAACGATTAATAAGTGTAATATAAGACAAAAGAAAAAGGCTTTGAAATGATAAATGATCAGAAAATGCCAATGACAGGGAAAATCTATTTGTGGTGAAAAACAGCATTAATATTTACAAACAAAATTAATGAATATTCAAGAATAAACAGAAGTATATTAGAAAGAGAATATGAAGATCCAAATTTAGGTATGTATGATTTTAATATAAACTAATTAAATACACACAAATCAGTACACAACGTAATATTAAAAGTTAATATATACACAAGAACTGAATAACAACATAAATCAAAGGAAAGATTAATAAAGAAGAAAACGCATTTGCTGAATTAGAAAGCAAAAATTAACACTACTGTTTAAAGCTTATAGAGATAATTTAGGGGAAAATGAAATTATTTTTATAAACAGAAATAATATAATAAGGATGAGAAACAATACAGAAAACACAAATGAACATGAAAATCAGAAAACAAGATTTTTGAAAAATCCACTTCTAATTGAGAACAACCAGAATGTACAGAACAGTTATTTTTTCGATAGATTTGAAATTATTTAACAGGTTCAAGCAAGTTTTTTTGACAGAAACACAGTTCTAATCTCAACGTGAACTTCAAATTTGATGCTGTCTTTTTCCCTCCAGGCATTTTCCAACTCATAGGTGACACCAGTGAACAAGGAGCAAAGAGATCGAACAAAATGTCTGCATTTTCTTAGGCTGCTGATACAGCAGCTGGAAAACAGAGTGCAGCTCTGAAAAGATCAGTGTAAGGATGCCATGTTAGCGTCTGAGCCACTTTCCCCTGGCAATGTAGTTTAGCGTACAGAGGCTGAGAAATAAAGAGGCTAAACCCTGAGACATTAGACCGCATTATCTTCAGTTTTGTGGTGCTAGGGGAAAATGGAAATCAGAACACAAAACCAGCATTGCATGCAAAATGAGGTTTAAAGAAAAAACCATTTAAAGAACATTTTAAAATCACAAATACATAAGGATCGGGTTTATCAAAAAATGTATAGAAACTCATGAAAGGAAACTAAGAAAATGAGAAGAAATTAAAGAAGGACTAAATAGGAAAAAAGAGAGGTAATATTCATGGATTGAGAAACTCACACCAATGTTTTCCATGTACATGTAAGGTTTCACTGTGATCCCAAAGACATATCACCAAGTTTCTTTCTACATTATATAGAGTTTGATGAGTTGGTTTAAAAGTGAATATGGATAAGAGCCTTCAATAGTTAAGACAAGCTGGATGATTTATAAAATCAAATATCAAGAATTATTATAAAGCTATAATAACTAAGACATGATTTGGTAAATAAATGGAACCGAAACAGAAATTTCAAGAACAGATTTTCAATTTAATGACCAAATATATGACAAAGTGGTAATGTATCTTGTTCTTTTAGGAAATGGATGTTTCCATAATAAATTGTCTAGGTCTACTGGATGTTCACATGAAAAATTCTCTCCTAAGTTACATAATACACACATGTGCGTATGCACACACACATACACACAAAAGATCAACCCTCAAATGAATTTGTAGTCTGAAATGTGAGTTATAATTTTTAAAAGGATTTAAAAGGTGGGAATCTGAGAGCTGCTTGTTTGAAACTGATGTAGTCAAAAAATGTCTTGAAACAGAGCTCAAGCAGTAGAAACAAAGTATCATTCAATTTCTTGCATGAAGTTATGAAGTATCCATTGATTTGCCACATAAAGTTAAGAACAACTATACACCAAACATCTTCAGTACAGAGCCTGATATGTGTTTCTATCTCCATAACTACATGGGATGATATCTCATTTCCACAAAATTCGTCATTTCCCTTCTCAAGACACTCCCAGGATTTTTTATCTATGTCTCTCCTATGTGTTCCCCAAATCAGAACTTTCAATTTCAGTAGGACCCAAATCCAGACAGTTGTGGTGCACAAAATATTCTCACTGCGTAAGTCTAATAATTCAGAGAACATCCGAGAATGTTTGTCCACTGTGTTCCACTTCTCTGCAATTGCCTATAAACTTTAGAACAATCCTCTGTATCCCCATTGTCATTTATTAATGCCCCCCAAACTTAACTCTGTGCACGTGATCAAGGGCCCAGACATCTCAACTTCTCCCACCCATGGATTTCAGCATTCTATCTCTTTCAGCCTTCCCAATGACCCCAAGAGAGGATGGAAAAAGAAAGTTGAATTTTCCACCTGGGTCCAGTTTTTAAAGCTCAAGGGAACTTTCTAGAAGTTCTCTTTTAGAGTATGAACAAAGGCACTACCTAATAGTCTTAACTTTGGGCTCTAGCCAATGCCTGGTAAGGAGATACAGTCTATGTCTCATCCTGTTACACTAGCTGACTTCACCCTCAGTTGTTCTGTATTATCTACCCGTTCTTGCATAGAATTCAGTTGTTTTGTGTTAGGAATCAGGTTCTCTAATTCTCTTGGCATTCCCAGTCTTCCCTGATAAACTACCATAGTACTGGGTGCAAACTGCTTAATTAATGAACACACAATTACTTGTCATATTACAGATCTGTGGCGTTCAGGACTTACACATCACCTGATTAATAAATTACTTGATCACTAAATGACTTGAATAAGAAATGTATAACTCCTTGGCATATTATAAAGTCTTAACTTAAAAGGTGATGAAAGTTGACAGCATATATTCCCCAAAGTGCCCTGACTATTTCTCCCAGATACCCATATTTTCTTTACATAGCTATGTACAGGCTGGCATAGCTCTGGGTTTCTCCACCATCTGGGAGATGGTGTTTGTTTCAAAGCTCCTTACATGACACAATTCAGAACTGATTTCTGAGTCCTCTGTTGGCATGTCTCACTTCCACAAGCTCAAATCTACCATGTCTTCCTTGAGCCCCGATTAAAAGCTAGGTATTGAGAATTTGCTACACACCCATTCCCACAACTGTAAGATAACTAAGATGGGGGATCTAAACAAACAAGATGAAACATTGGAAAAAACAGGTAAGAAAATTACTCCTTCATATTTTACGGAGTGCAGAGTGTTGCACACATAATGATACAATCAAATATGAATGGCTAGATCATCAGAGAGAAATATCCAAAGTGGGCTTTGATTGGTTCCAGAAAGGAACAAACTGAGTTTCTTTCTCCCAAACTAGAAAGAACTACATAAAACTAAAGAGGCAAGAAACACAATCCCTCCTCTGATGCCCACGTGCAGCCCCTCACTTATAGTTAAGTAAAAAATCAAATAAGAAGTCCACAGTGCAGAAGGCACACAGGCACAGGATGGCATGAGATCTGCTCTTTGTTTGTAGTTAACTTTTTTGTTCTTATGTTTATGTTATCACCAAATCCAGTTTCTTTTTCTAAATAAGACACAGGTTATTTAGGAAGCATATTCTTACATTTTGGCAAGTCTATTGAGTGAGAAAAGATTTTTTTAAAGGTATTCTCCAAGGATTGTATATTTAGGTATTCTAAACTCAAAAATTTGCCAAATGATTTTAGTCAAAGCAAATAATGAAATTGGAAATTTAACAAAAAAATATGCAGAGCAAATTCCACGTCTCTGGAAATAACTTAGCCTGCCTTTTCCATAAGCAATCGAAGTTACAGTGTTTTCAATTATTTAAAACACAAGATACAGGAAAGATGTCTCAGTAAAATTGATAAGTTAAAACCTGTCAAGATTCTTCTCAAAACTAGAAAATCAGGTTTTACACAAACTCATATATGACACTAGACTTTTAATTTACCCAAGCAAGTGATAAAACGAGAGATGGCATTACTTCCATATCTTTCAAAAGGGGCTAAACCCGAACAGAAGTTCTTGCCCATTTCCTCTGAGAATCCCAGACTTCACAGATGAGTGCACCACATGCACAGTCAAGTTCCAAAAGACTCTCGCTCTTCCAAAGACAGCATATTTCTTCGACATCTTCTTTCTAAACTCAGGACTCAATGTGAATGTTAAGTAGGGATAAGTAGAGGCTGAGAAATGTGGGGAAATTGGATACCAGCTGCCTAATCGTCAGGTAGAAGAAATTAACTCTAGTGTTTATAGTACAGTAAGATGACTATACTTCACAAGAAATTATTGCATATTAATATCTAGAAAATAATTTTAAAATACAAATGAATAAAGAGATGTAAACTCTAATTACATTGTGGTAAATGTGATACATTGTACATTTATACCAAACAAATGCGACCTCAGAATTTGAAAAGTTTATATATTAATCAATAGTATTTCCAAGACTGTTAAGATGTTTTCGTGGGGTAAAGATTCCTGCTACGAAGCCTGATTAGCTAAATTTGATTCTTGGAACACATAAATGCTGAAAGGAAATCATTGGTTCCAGGAAGTTTGGCCTACAATCTCAACATGTATTCTATCACACACATACATGTACAAACACACATGCACTCACACTCACACAATGCACTTACACACAAATTTACACATGCACACACACATACAAATGAAATCAAATATAACAAATATAAATATATTTATTTGAATAAACTATTTTAAATGTTTCAGGAGATAGAAGTGATAACTACTATGATTTGATCATGACACTTTATGGACATAGTCTCACACTGCAGCCAAACACAGTATCACACTCTGTAACTCCAGTATCAAAAAGAAAACTGCAAGTTTAAGGCTAGCCTAGGCTATATATGAGATCTTGTGTTGGAAAAAAAGAGATGCTATATAGGTAGGTAGATAGATGATAGATAGATAGATAGATAGATAGATAGATAGATAGATAGATAGATAGATAGATGATACGTAGATACATAATAAATAAATGATAGATAGGTGGATAGAGAAATATTTTATTCCAGCCCATACATAAATGCTCTATTAAAATAGCAAATGTACATTTTTATTCAAAAGATTTTATGTTCTTTATAAAAATAGAAAACTGCAATGGATATCAGAAAATGAATACCTCAAGAAGATAGCCTCCATTTATCTTTTAACAGTTAGCATCTGTTCAGCCACTATCACAGTCTAGAATGCAAGGATATAGTTTAAAATTTAAAAACCTTGATAACAATTGATGGTATTTACCTGTATTCCCAACATGAATGGCATCAGCTCCTTTAATCCTCACAACCACCTTATTTATGAAGCTGTTAAATGTTCACTACTTATTGAGATCCTCCTGAAACTGAGAAAGAACCCGCAGAAAACGTAAAGTCACTTGCTCAAGTTAAGTGTGAGTCATACACTCTCCAAGTCAAGTTTCAAAGTCTATGGTCTGAACTAAATTTTAATAACTTTCTAACGTAAGTTTAAATGATGAATTTTAATTGTTGAAGCAATGCATGATATATGACTCTCTTTTGTCCTCTGCAGGTTCTCCCTCAATAAGCACAGCAATCCTGCAATGTGTATGACTTTCATGCTCATATGCATAAGAGTACCAAAAACATGGAGGGGAGGAGGGATCAATTATCCAATTTCATAAATGTAAAATCAGACTAAAGGGAGCTGGACACATTTTTATAAGATTTATAAGAAAGGTGAATTCTCCAACAATCAAGCCCTTTGGGGTACAGTCCCCAAATATCATGGTCCTCTTCGTATTTCCATATCATTGCCAGCACCGCAGAAAATAAAATTCTAGCTTTCTTCCCTGCACTCTCCCAAGTAGTCTATGGTCTTTGGGATTTACTTCTCTTATATTATGTCTGCTCTGGAAATGTCTATTTTGGTAGGCTATCAGTTTCATTTCACAAAACTCCTTTTTTTAAAGATTGTCTTTATTGAGTACATATATTTTTCTCCAGTGCCTTCCTTTTCTCTCCCCTTCCTTTCTACTCTCTCCAGTGATCTCCATGCTAACAATTTACTCAGGAGATCTTGTCTAATTCTACTTCTCATGTAGATTAGATCCATGTACGTCTCTCTTAGGACCCTCTCTGTTGTCTAGGTTCTCTGGGATTGTAAATTGTAAGCTGGTTTATGTCTAAAAGTCACTTATGAGGGATTATATATTATATTTGTTTTTCTGGGTCTGGGTTAACCCACTCAATATGTTTTCTACATCCATCCATTTGCCCGTAAATTTCAAGATGTCATTAATTTTTTCTACTGTGTAATACTCCATTGTGTAAATGGAACCAAATTGAAGGCCTGGATATCAACCCACACACCTATGTGCTGGCATAACTGAATATCAACATGTAGATGAATGAAAATAGACCCATATCTATTGACATGCACAAAACTCAAGTCCAAATGGATCAAAGACCTCAACATTAAACCAACCACACTGAACCTCATAGAAGAGAAAGTGGGAAGTACACTTGAACTCATTGGCACAGGAGACCACTTTCTAACTCCAGCAGCACAGACACTGAGAGAAACAATTAATAAATGGAACCTCCTAAAACTGAGAAGCTTCTGTAAAGTAAAGGACATGGTGAACAAGACAAAACGACAACCTACAGAATGGGCACACATCGGGCAGAGGGCTGATCTCCAAAATATACAAAGAACTCAAGAAATGGGTAATCAAAAACAAATAATATGATAAAAAAAAGTTGGGAACAGGCCTAAACAGAGAACTGATGGAGGAGGATCATCGGTCTATGTGTTACTCTCATTGGTTAATTAATAAAGAAAACTGTTTGGCCTGATATGTCAGAATATAGGTAGGCGGGGAAGACAGAACAGAATGCTGGGAGGAAGAAGGCAGTGAGCAGACGCTATAGCTCTCCTCTCCAAGATGGACACAGGTTAAGATCCTTCCTGGTAAGCCACCACCTCATGGTGCTACACACATTAATAGAAATGGGTTAATCAAGATGTGAGAGTTAGCCAATAAGAGACTGTAACTAATGGGCCAAGCAGTGTTTAAAAGAATACATTTTGTGTGTTGTTATTTCGGGTGTAAAGTTAGCTGTGCACGAGCCAGGTGGGAATGCAGCCCGCGGCTCCCCAAAACAGTGAACTCTCAACAAAGGAATCAAAAAAGGCTGAAAGACATTTAAAGAAATGCTCAACGTCATTAGCCATCAGAGAAATGCAAATCAAAACAACTCTGAGATTCCATCTTACACCTGTAAGATTGGCCAAGAACAAAAACACTGATGGCAGCTTATGCTGGAGCGGATGTGGGGTAAAGGGAACACTTCTGCGTTCCTGGTGGACGTACAAACTGGTACAGTCACTTTGGATATCAATATGGTGATTTCTCAAAAGATTAGGAAACAACTTACCTCAAGACCCAGCAATACCACTTTTGGGTATATACCCAAAGGATGCTCAATCAGACCACAATAGCATGTGCTCAACTATGTTCATAGCAGCATTGTTTGTCATAACCAGAGCCTGGAAACAACCTAAATGCCCCTCAACTGAAAAGTGGATAAGGAAAATGTGGGACATTTACATAAAATTCTCTTATAGCAATACCAGAAAACAGGAAGGAATGGGTAGCACCTGCTTTTCAACACTTCTATCCTAAACCTGCAGGCTAGGAACAATTCTCCCTTGACATTCATGCCCTATTAACATGGTACTTAGACAAACTTAATGATGCTCAATACATAATATTGAAAGAAATGAAGGGGTTTTTTTGACAAAATATTCTTACTTTTGCAAGTTTTACAACCATGTGAAATCACAGGAATGTATCGCTAGTTCCACCCAACTTCCTTTGTCATTCACTTGTTCAGAGCTGGGGTAGCTGCTTGGAAGGCTCAACTTCATCCTAGCTCAAGGTCAGTCCTCTGCTCCAATTTTCTTCCATTTGTCTACAGTGTCTATTCAATCTTCTTACTTTTGCTGTTTAATCTTCTATTAGTCCACCTTCCCCTGTAGAAGTCTGCTCCACCTCCTTGACACCCCATCCAGTTAGGCTAGCATATCTGCCTAGCTCTCACTAGGCCATGAAATCTTCTGACCTTTTGCTACAACTTAGGTTGCTATGGAGACCTCTTGACAGGCTTCTCTCCTGGGGGTCTCACAGTTGGTTTTCTTTCGTGGCATCACCTGTGTGAACCCCATCTGGCACAGACTCCAAGGCAGTAAACTATGTTGCAGACAAGCCTTCATTTTTTGCCTTGTAGCCTTTTTAAAACTGTAAATTCTGCTGTCTTCTTCCCTTTCAGTTTCCCATATATGTGCTTTCCCACTGGCATATTCCTTGTCACGGACTTTGCTGGCTTTTATGCAATATTCTTAATTTGTTATACCTCAACATGGGTATGGTGATATTGTCTGAAAACAATTAAACCAATAGGATCCTAGATTTTGCTCTATGTTCCTTAAATGTCAATAATATTTTAAAAATGCCTATGGTCCATGAAGAGCTCATCCCCAATGCTGGTGACCTCAGTAATTTCCTCCCATTCTTCTGTGCTTATTAGTGTTTATTATTTGTGTCATGACAGTCCAGTGCTCTCCCTTTTCATCCCAAAATTTTATTCTTAGAAAGCTGTTTTATTCCAGATTACCTTTCCAACTTGGCAAAACCACCTCAAGCCATCACTGTGACTTCTAAGGTGATGGTTCTTTCAGTAGAGTCTCATATATGCTTACTGAATATATTACTGAGACAGGTAACTGATTCCTTTTTTATTCTCCGCAGCGTAGGAATTCCTCAGATCCAAAGAGTCTGGTCCCTTCTCTATGGCTGTAATTTTTACTTTTCTCAATGTTCAGCTGGTCCAGTAACCAAGGTACTTATTCTATGTGACACTTTTTTTCTTTATTTTCAAATACCCTCAGAAGGGACTCTCAAGTTCTCACTTCTCAGTCACAGGTCAGATCAGACAGTTTAGTGTCCACTCAGACCAGCGTTCTGAAAAGGCTTTTGTAAAGGTCAGAGCTCGACAGTTAATTGGCTGAGTGGCCTTTCCTTTAGTCTTTAGCTGTCTTAACTGTATTATGTTGCTACTCCTGAAAGTCTTTCTTTTTTAAAAGTATTTTCTCCTTCATTTTTTTAAAAGCCTGCCCCCTGATTTTTTTCTCTTGGTGTCTTGTACTTTGTCCTCATTTCAAAGAGTGTTGTTGCTGAAGACCTGCCCTGAGTCCACTTTCACTGCCCTCTAGTTTGTCTCAAGGGAGATCTCTTTCCTTTCTCTGACTTTAACCATGACAGATATATAGATGAGTCACGAATGGATTTATCAGGCTGACTCTTATTCTGAGCTTCAGCCCTATATCATGGAGCTCTACCTGAATGTACTAAAGGCAGCTGGAAATCGCCGTACAAAGCCTATGTTTTGCAGTTTATTTAGCTTCAAAATAAGGCTAATTGAATATTTATAGCCTAAGTAGGGTAATATTTGTAGCTCTAACAAGGTTACTCAGAAATTTTATGTAATGAAAATGTATCCAACTCATTTCAATTTTGGTAACAAGACATAATGAAGTTATTCCTTTTCTGTGGTTTACTCAGGGACTAAAGAAAAAAACTGGCATATGTACTATGCTACCTGTAACACATCATACATATCAACCTCAATTTGTAAAGAAAGGTGAAGGTATCCTAAAGTTTGTATTTGTATAGACCAAACCCAGAGCTTCATACAATTCAACCAGGAAAAAAAATAGAAAGCCATGTAACAGAATTGAAAATCTGGCTGGAAAATATAGCCCAGTTCAATGCATAGAACAAAAATCAATTTAATAGATAGGCAATCAACCTCTGCTAATCTATGCTCTTGAGTGAAGAAATCTCCAAGATAGGCTGGAGACCCAGAGAATTTGTTCATGGTGATTCACATCTCATCTGCTGGCAGAATTTCTTACTGTTAGGGAGAAGCCAGTCTTTATTTCATGAAGACTTTAAAAGGTTGAGTAAACCTCACCTTTGTTATGCATGGCAATTTGATCAACTCAAAATCTACTGACTTAGATGCGAACCTCATCTTAAACAGAAATGAATAATTTGGAGCAGAAAAGAACTCAATGGGAGAATTTTATTGTGGCTTGATAAACAGGAGTTCTTAGTATGAATACATGTACTATTGCATGCAATATATTTTCTATTTCCTAATGTGTAAAAATAAAAATAGACAAAGAACACCTAGAGAAGTAACATTATATCTCTGCCACTCTTCTAAAATAAATGTGTATTTTTTCTCTTGGTTCATTTTCGTATTTGTGTGTTCTTGTTCTCCACTGACACTCTATTAGAGCAAACACCTGCCATGAGATCACTCTCATTTTCATGGGTTCATCACTATCTCCTTCTAAAGACAGTAATGTAAAGCTCATAATCAAATACCCATCTTCTCAATACTTTTAACACACCTATGTGGCATATAATATTTCTTTTTGAGTAGCTTAGAACTGTCAATTCATTAGCAGTATTTCAAGGCCTCAACTCTTCACAAAGAATTACAAGCAACTAAAAAATATTGAGAGACAGAGAAGTTGTCGTCTATACAGACTGAGCAGGTTATAACTAGGAATACATATGTATATACATTTATTCATAAAACAGTGATTAATGAAAAAAATCAGCCATAAATTTAAAATAGAACAAGAATGGGGGTAAATGGAAGGGCTTAGAGGGAGGAAAGGGAAGGGGGAAATTATCTAATCATATTATAATCTCAAAAATAAAAGAAGTATGTACAAAAGATGACTGCTTTAATTTTCTTCAAAGAATAGAGAAATGATGAGGTTTATGCTTCAAATGATGGTACCATGTTGATTATAAAAGCATCAAACATTTTGATGACTCAGACACCAGGAGGGTTAGTCATCCCTTTCAAGTAATTCTGCACCTTAACTATGCAGGGCAATACCAGCTGCTCTGACTTATTTACAGGAATGGGGTGTGCTCTCTGAATTCATAAAAGTTGTCAAACAGTCGATTCAAGCTGACTCATTCCATCCTTCCTATGTTGTGCTTTGCGGGAAAGTATATAAAAACAAAGGACAGGAACAGGATGGTGTTTATTTCTTAATGTTCTCTGACATCAAAACAAGATTTTCAATGTCTTTTACTTACTTTGCTTAATGTTATAGTTGATGTTTTTAAAAAATATTTGTCCTCCTTTTTTTAACCAGCTTTTGGGACCCTCCTCCTCATATTGGGTAGCCTTGCCCAACCTCATTACATGGGGAGGTGATTAGCCTTACTGCAACTTGGTGGGCCATGTTTTGTTGATGCTCATCGGAGACCAGTCCTTCCCTAAACAGAAATGGAGGAGTGGATGGGGGGGGTAACAATAGAGGGAATGGGGGAGGGACTGAGAAAAGAGAAGGTAGTGCAAACTGTGGCCCAGATGCAAAATAAATAAATAAACTAACTAAAAACATATTTGTCCTCATTGGAGAGAAGATGTAATCCTTGCTCGTTGTTGAAGCTACAAGGCTTGTTTCCAACAGATTTTTTTTCCCTGTTACACAGATCATGTTTCTTTTGGTACATGGGGAACTCTGAGAAGAAAATAAAAAAAGAACACAGAACGTGCCGCTTTGTGTTTTCTCATTTTCTCTTAAGGTCTCCCCAACTTCTCTCAGAACACAGCTCTTCATCCTTAGAACCACCAAGCCCATGTTTTCGCTTCTGGAGATGTTTATATTGCATTCCTAGAAAAAGACCAAACAACCCTGCTATTGTATTTATCAAACTTGGAGTGATCAGACTGTTACAAATGCATTCTTAGAGGTTGGCATAGCCCAAGTATCTGTAGCGGTTTTTATCTTGCAAAGACATGGATGTTACTTTCTAATATGAAGGTTCAGAGAATGTGAATATTTCAAATATGTAATTGCTGGAAAACATGAGCAGCCAGAGTGCCTGAATCTCGTTCATGACAGATAATGATGTTTCAGATATTTTAGCTAATTAATTTTGAGAAGATAAAGTATTCTGTGGAATAAGTCTGAAAGACTAGCATTAGAAAAGTTAAGTAGTTGAGTTAAGCAACACTTACAAATGTCAGTGTTTTTACAGTCAGTTGTCCTGTTGGTGTTAAGCATTTACAAATTCTTGAATTTACTGATTTCTGGTTTTGTTGTTTGTATTCTTTTTTTTTACTTGGAGATCAATAAGACATCAATTCTCTTGTAAAATAAAGATGTAAAACAGGCACTTCGTGTCATCATTGCTCTATATCTTTTTTCAAAAACAGAAGTAAATAGAACATATCCTAGGAATAAAGGCAAATGTGGTTAATGGAATGAGCTTACTTTTACAAAAAAATCTCACAACATTGATTTTACTTTTCATAGTTTCTCTACTGACATGAGAAAATCTAATCACTGCCTTGCTCCTGCCCACAAGGAAACCCTCACCAGATCATCTTTTTAAAGTGCCAGTTTAAAGTGAGAAAGTATCTTCCCCCAGAGAGCAATAGACAGACAAAAAATCTGAGCAGGTCAATAGTCAAAAGATGAATGGCTTTCATCATAAAGATATTAAACACTGGGCATTATTTGCCAAAATGCCCAGTGCAGCAAAGCTTCCAGTTGCTTTGTGATCATGAATCTAGTGACAGGTTAAGGATGTAGCTCGTTTTTATCCCCACCAAAATAAGTTTATTTGTTTTATTGCTAATTCTTTGTCGTGTGTAATCAGTATTATTTTCCTGATATAACTACAAAACGTTCTTACAGAAACTATTTCAGCACAGACATGATTTCACGGTAAAATAAAATTTCTAGCATTAACTCTGAAAAACATATACATATAAATTTATGCTCTTTGATGGTAAGTTCTGGGGCTAGTGGAGACAGAATTCTGACTAGTTAGATGAATAATTTTCCAAATATAAAATAAAATTTAAAAAATAGTCAAGGTTTTCGTATGTTTCATCTTAAAAACATTCCACTCAACCTCAATATTCAGGTAAGATTTTTCTTAGTATTCCTCAATTCAGGGGCAGGATAATTTTTGCATTAATTTGAAATTAATTAATTGTAAATGTATTTCTGTGGAGAAGCATAGAATTCTATCCTTAAAGAGAACTGACCACTTAATTAAAGTAAATTGCATAATACTCACAATTACATTCATGGTGAATCACTTACTCTTCTTTGTTACAACATTTCCTATATTTAGAGCATTTTTTTATTCATTTCTTAAACTAAACCTATTGTCAACCAGGAAAACTTCAAGCTATCCCCTTCCCTCAGTTCTCTAAGTTGGTAACTTGTCACATACCATCATCTTGAACATACTTGAGCTAATCCAGGTTCCTTTCTATTACTGATATCAAACACACAGAGACCAAAAACAATGTAAGAGAAGAAAGGGTTTATTTTATCCTAGACGTCTTGGTCACAGTTCACCACTGAGAGGGGTCAGACAGGAACCTGAAGGCAGAACTGCTTCCTACTTCACAGAACATTACTTTTGACAAGGGAATCCACTCAGAGTCAAGAAGAACAGCAGGAGTCATGGAAGAGGACTGCCTGCTGGCATGGACTCATGCTTTGTTAGCTTTGTTATATAGCCCAGGACCACCTGCCTAGAAATGGTACTGTCCCCTGCATCAATTAATAATCAAGACAATATTCCACAAACATATCCACAGGACAATCTAATCCAGGCAATTCCTCAGATAAGACTCTTCTCTCAGACACGTCAAGATGACAACTAATGCTAACTAGGAAAAGTCCCTGATGTGTCTTAATCAGTTCAGAAATGACTTGTATCGAATCATCGCTCATTATGTTTCTATTTTTCCCTAGTTCTTGGCATGCCTTTCTAAATCACTGTTCTTTATTTCCTTCCCCTTAAAATAAGCCTTAGACAGAAATATTCCGAAGGGGGCTGTGCTAGCTATCTTAATTTTTAGCACAATTAGTGAAAGACTCAAGAAAGCATCCCCCAAAAGGACAACTGCAGCAAACAGCAGGGAGGTTGGGGGCTAGCTTAAGTCATCCTAGTCTATCCACAGATTTGGTGCCTAAGCTACATGCATGAAGAGGTTACATAGCCTTAACTATTCTACTTTAGCAGTAAGAACTGCAGCACTATTTTAGCTGTCGATTTAAATCTATTGAAGAATTGAATCATGTTTCTATTGGATTGGATATGTTACCATATACCACTCCTAAAATTCCACAACAACCACTCAGTGAAAAGGTGTCACTACACCTTGTCATACACCCATAGACTGATGAATGGAGAGAGAGGCAGATCTCAACATGTCCTCTTTCTCAGTCACTGTCCTGAATGCTCTCTAGCTATTTATTATATTTCCTGAACTATATCTTCCCTGACAGTTTTCTTTCACCTTGGTGAAGAGTGGGGAGGTACAAATGTCTTTCCTGTTATCATGTTCAAGCCCCAATCCATCTGGAAGTGTATATTTGTAAGAACCCTTTTTCTTTCTTTAAGTCGTAACTTCACAACTTTATTTATTGTTCTTAGTTTTTAAATTGTAGTCTCCAAGGTCTGTTTCATCTCTTCAGCTATCAATGGGTGAGTTGCAATCTTTCCCCAACATTTTTGATCAAATTTCTTTTTACTTTTCCTATCTTTTCTTCCACTTGGTTGAAGTAAAGAAATGGATTATCATTAATAACAAAACTGAATGAAGTAGGATATGTCCAGAGTTATTTTATAAGTAACATTTTGAAACGCAATTCAACATGGCTGTGATCATGTTCTGTCCTATCTACAGGTTACCTGCTATGCCTAATCCAAATTACCTAACATTGACCTTAATCATTTGCTATGTCTCCGTAGCCTAAATGTACAAAGATTTCATTCATTAGGCACTGTATAATAGCACTGAAAGTTTTGCTTGTCACATTGTCATTAGTAAATGCAACATTTTAGTATGAAGTCAATCTAAGCAGGAGCCCTGTTCAGTCAGAGTCTGTTTCAGTGTTCTGTGACGGGTGGGGTGCTCCATATTGAGACTATTGTTTATATATTCTCAGATGAGATTAGAATTAAAATCAGTAGATTTTGAGTAAAGCAGATTACTCTTCATACTATAATCGAACAGTGAACAGACAGATGCTATCTTCGGCTTTTTAAAACTACTGCCTTGGAACTATTAAGAACAGAATATTGTCATTAACTTGCTTTGTTTAATATTTCTTTGCAATATTTGGGCATCTTCCTTATCACTCTCAATGGGGTCTCTTTGCTTACCACATCCTCTCATTGACTTAATAATCTTATTTCTGTCTAAGGAAGACAGTCATCTCTACAACAGTAATGTACGTAGGTTTTGATGTGGATCACAAACATCTTAAAATCTGCCAGTCACTGAGTCCTTGTTTTATACATGTGTCATGTGTTTTGATGTTTGACTCAGAAAGGTTTTAATGATCAACTTTGTTAGAAATTCTATAACTAAATACCACGTACTGACCACTTTAAGGCAAAACTATGATGTCAGTGCTGAAGGATGGAAATCCAGGACTGAGGTTGGGCAGACTTGGCTTTACCTGTTTCTTCTCCTGGGCTCATGATTACCAAATTTTGCACTATCCATAGCATTGCCTTCCTTCCCTCTGAGCACAGGTATATCTGACATCTAAGTTTCTCTAAAAATCTTATTGAATATATCATTTTAACACAACCCGTCTGCCCCCTCTTCCATGGATTTCTTTTAAATGATATGAAAACCAAAACCATGACTGATAAGGTACTGAAAATTTCTTTTTAGAAAAAAAAAACACCTTGTCTTGTCTGTTTAATTGCTTGCCTTTACATCGACATCCACATGAAAATTCAGGTTTATATTTGTGTTTATCCTGGGAACCTGGAAGTTGCTTCTTCCTTTTTCAGGCTCTCCCTCGTCTATATTCTCCTGCCACTATTTTTCCATACCTTTTTAAATACTTTTTCTCTAATTATGAATGCATTCTTATACACTGAGACATAGAGACTGAATGGGCTTTAGTGGATGCAATTTAGCCCATGACATAGACATATACCGCCATACGTCTAGAAGCAATTTTACATATTCACTTGGCTTAACCACAACGCCCAGATGTATAGTCAAACCTTATTCGAGACGCATCTGTAAATGTAATCTCAGATGAGATTAGCATTTAAATCGGTAGACTTTGAGTAAAGCAAATTACTCTCCATAATATAATTGGTTCTCACTCAATCAGTTGAAGCCTTAAATAACAGAGGACTGACTTATCCAACATAAGAGAGAATGATGACCACAGATTGCCTTTGGATTCAAAGTGTATCTTTTCTCTGGGTCTTCTGCTGTTGTCCTATCCTATAAATTTTCAGCATATTATACATGGTAGATTGCAAAACTGCAAGATAGACGAAACACAAATGCATGCAGAGAAAAAAAGACATTGATGGTGGACTTTGCAATTTGATGAATGCAGAGTCTATTAAGAAATATATACTTGGGTTTGTAAATTTAATAGAGGCCAGAGGGTATGAACAGTCTCTAAGAGAATAAAATCCTTAGTCATTCCTGTATTGTTTGCTGTTTTGCATTGTTCCTGCCATTCGGAGCATTGCCATTTGAATATCATATTCAAATCAGATGCAGAGTTATAAAAATTCAACATAAAAATACTCGCTCCAGAAGACCTGTATATTTCTTCACTACAAACAGTATGGGTTTCCTGTAAAAATGCTAGCAGTCTATGGGCAGGGATGTCTCCTGTGTCAGCCACTTACAATCAAGCTGTTGTTTACCCCAGAAATTGAAATATTTCAATTGCCAATTTTCAGACAGGCTGGTAAGAGTCTGTCCATTCAGTAATACATCAAGTAATCACATGGAACAATCAAACAACAGCCCGGGAAGATCAATGAACTTTGTGTCTTTTCCAGTATGGTCTATAATATTGAAGTAGATGGTGTCAGTGTGAAAGGATGGGACTTGCACTTGTTCCTGTTCATGCTGTTGATAGGAAACTGTTTCTCATCTGTGTTATTGTAACACTCCACCATGGATTTCTTTGAACTATAGTATAATAAAAACATTCCTTCCTTCCCTTTTCTCTCTCCCAACCCTCCCATAACCCCCTCCCCATTCTCATGGCCTCTTTTCTCACAATTTGTGTGTGTGTGTGTGTGTGTGTGTGTGTGTGTGTGTGTGTGTGTGTGTGCGTGTGTATGTTTTCCCTTGTCCCATTTGGCATATTCATTGGTGTCGTCTTGGGTCAGTTCACATTTGGACTCTATGTTAGTAATACCTTATGGATGGAGCTTCCCGTATTGTAAGGAGACACAATCTCACAGAAAGCTCCCTGTTCCTCTAGCTCTTACAACCCTTCTGTCCCCTCTTCCATGGATTTCTTTTAAATGATATGAAAACCAAAACCATGACTGATAAGGTACTGAAAAATTTGTTTCAGAAAAAAAAAATACCTTGTCCTGTCTGTTTGACCACTTGCCTTTGCATCAACATCCATCTGAAAATTCAGGTTTATATTTGTGTTTATACTGGAAACCTGGCAGTTGCTTTTTCCTCTTCTGGGCTCTTCCTCATCTATATTCTCCTGCCACTACTTTTGCAATTTCTCTTAGGACACAAAATATGAATTTATATTTATCAATACAAAAATCACAAGAGCCTGAGCATTTTAAAATTTGTATCTCTCAATACCTCTATAATTTGTTGTTTTATTTTTCTGTTTTAACACTTAGACATTTTGTGTCTTTTGTGGTAATACTATCAACTCATTTTCAGAGAGTAAAAGCATCAAGTGTAAATCAACATATACTTAATAAGCTGCTATAGGAAATCCTTCAGCCAGTAGCCTTTAAGTTATCCACCCACTTGGGCGTGGCCTCTTAAACTATAAATGCTGACGTAAAGCATGTGTTCTCTCTTTCTCTCTCTCTCTCTCTCTCTCTCTCTCTCTCTCTCTCTCTTTCTCTCTCTCTGTCTCTCTCTCTCTCTCGCTGGATTCAGTTGCTATTCCGCGTTTGAGCAGAGGACTGTGATCTATGAGTCTATCCCTAAATAAATAACCCTTCTTTATACTCAATTCTGAGAGAGTGTGGGATTTCTTTTTAGCATCTATCTTCATCTGGCACCCCACGTGGATCTCAACTCCACACCTTTCATGTGAACAGGTCTACAATGCCCAAATGGTCCATGGCCCAGATGATCTCCCATCCCCGTCCGCCTGGCTTGCTTTCATTTACTAAATAGTTTTTGGTAAAACCCCGCCACAGTGGAACTAAGCACTACAACTTGGAAATTTCCCAGCTCATGCACATTCCCCACCTTCACTGCTGCTTTCCCTGCCGCTCGGCAACTTGCATAGCTTCCAGTTCATGCTCCTTGCTCGTGAGTTCTGGACTCCTTGCTCCGTGTACAGAATTGATTTAATTGTTTTTAATTTGTCAAGCAAAACATATTTGTCAGTATTTAACCAACACCAAGGTGGAAAACCAAAGTGGTGCAGGACTGTTCATACCTCCAATGGTTGCACAACTGTAGATCGTGACTCATGTTAGGAACTGTCTGGTATGGGACAGAATGAGAAAAGAATTTAGAAAAAAATTTACTTTTCTTCATACCTATTTTTGTCTTTATTATACCTTTCATTGAATATATGTCTATATAAATAATATTTAAGTTTTTCATGATGAACAATGAATTTTTCTGCAGTAATCTTTGAAGTTTCCAGAAAGAAGATGGGGCTTCACAACAACAGCTCCACCTGGTTGATATGATGTCATGATGCTGATAATGCTACTAGAAGGCTGGTTTTGGGTACCAGCTGCTCAAAATGGTTTCAACTTGGTTAGTTGAAATGGTACACCGTTTTATAACATTCTGGCCAGAACTCCTCAGAAAACACTACCAAATACTCAGAGATTATTTGTAATTATACCAGACAGTAATTTTGGAATTTAGCTATCATTTTATTTTCACATGATCTCCTAGAAAGAATATCTCCCCCCCCCCGACAGCTAAAAGTAATTCTAGAAGACAACATCCCATCTCCCAACAAAGTTTGTCCTCAGGGTTAGGGACATCAATTAGGAGTTGATTATAATTGGTAAGGGTTGGGTTTTGGGGTGGAAATTATGTAGGCTCAGGGATCTCTTTGATAAAAAAGAGGAAAATTGGATGGGATAATAGGTAGATTAGTGTGAGCTTACTCACACTAACAATAATAGTGAGAAATAGAGTGAATACTTGTGAGCTATTATTGATATGCAATTTATTTGGTATAGATTCTTGTATATTGATACAAACTTTAATTATATTGAATATGTTCCTATTTTCATCTACAGTATTTGGACACCTAAGCAAAGTTATTTTCTCATATTGTATGAATGCATGCTTCTACCTCTGTTTAAGACATTTTGTATATTGATATCATTTTAGGATATAGTTATCATATTACAATATATAGTTCTACCTCTGATCAGGATCCTTATACACTGTTTACATTTTGAGGTTATTGTCCTCATTTGTGCACAATTGTTTAAAGTTTGCTTAACATTCTAATATGAAGTCTTATTCATTATGCTATATCGATATTAAGAATTATAAGTCAATAGTCTTCCATGTTTGTCATACTTATAGTTAGACTAATCAGGTTTTTTGGATACATAGAAATTGTATTCTGCATAGAATACAATAGGTAATCTTCAATCACTTCAAAGAGCTATAAAATAAGGCATTTAAATAACTTAGAATTCTGCTGAAGTGAGACACGATTGCTTCTGGTTTCACCGATTTATTCCTGAGAAAATGTTGAACACCAAAGACACTCTACTTGGAGCTTGTTTTCTTCTTGGCAAAACTGACCGTTGGGTAAGGAACTACCCATGTATTGACCATTGACAAAATGCATAATGTTGGAACAGGACAAGCAGGATACAAGAAAAAAGACTGTCAAATCTTGCCAAGACAGGATAAAACAGTTTTGAAAAATTTCCTAACTCTAAAAATAGTGTCAGTTACTCTAGGCCTTCGCCAAAGTTGACTGCTCCAATGTTGCAAATGAGACTTTGGCTGATTGCCCAGGTAGCCAGTTGTCTCCATTATTTGTTGCACATTTAGGAAGTTGCTTGATTGCACTTCCTTCGTACTCAAGTAATATTATTTCACTTCTCGGGTCTTCAATGAGATTGAAGACCAGATAGTCATAATTACTTTCCTCTCATGACTTGACCAAGTTATTTATAATATAAGACTTAGACACCTTAGGATAAGATAATTATTGAAACATTTATCACATGTTTCTTGCTTGACATTGTTTATTCTGGTTGTAATTCTAATTTTTATACTTGATATTTGTTCTTATTGTATATAATTTTGTACTAGACTTAGAACTCTCTTATTAAACAAAAAGAAAGAGGTGTTATAGGAAATTCCTCAGCCAGTAGCCTATAAGTTACCCACCCACTTGGGCGTGGCCTCTTATACTATAAATGCTGATGTAAAGCACTCTCTCTTTCTCTCTGTCTCTCTCTGTCTCTGTCTCTCGCTCTCGCTCTCTCTCTTTCTCTCTCTCTCTCTGTCTCTCTCTCTCTCCTGGTTGCTGGATTTGGTTGCTCTTCCCCATTCAAGCAGAGGAATGTGATCTGTGAGTCTATCCCTAAATAAATAACCCTTTATTATAGTCAATTCTGAGCTAGTGTGGGATTTCTTTTTAGCATCCATCTTCAATAAGCAAACTCTCTGTGATGGTAGTGGAGAGAGTTTTTTTCTTATTTCCATGTTAAAGAATTTCATAGCTTCATTCTTTGAACCATAATTTCCATGGTTCTTTGTTTAATTCTTTGTGCCCTACCCAATGTTTACTGGTCCTATACTGGTTACTGACTTCCTGGCCTCCTGTGCAAACTTTTTCTACTCCTAGTTTTTAGCTGAGATTCTTCTGAGGAATGGCTAGAGCTGCTTTGATAGCTAGCATTGAGTTAGAAGTACTTAGGAATGTACATGCCCTCGGAATTGCCCTTACTAAATGACTAATTAGTCCTCAGTTCCTTTGCCTTCAACTGGTACATGATGTGGTGTCTTATTCACACGCCAGTGGGTCCTACTCTGGCTGACTGAGCTGGGGCAGCGAAAGTAAGGCTGGAACTTAAGCTGAAATAGTACATCTCCATGGTTTTCTCATTTATTCTCACTTATTTAGGTCACTGGGTGATTATTCTTGAGACATGTAATAAATCTGTTGCATGTGAATTCACTCAAAGTTTCAGTTCTGGTGAGCTTGACCCAAAATAACATTTATTGAGATTACACCCACACACATACACACACACACACACACACACACACACACATTTTATAATGTTAATAAGCATAAAAGGGAAGAGAAAATTTAAAGGTTTGTAGAATTAAATAGAAATTAAAATATAACATACCAGAACCATTGAATATAGCTAAGCCCGTTAGGAGAGGAGATTTTTGTGACTGTGAGCATGTACATTGGACAGGTCACAAATAAATAACCTACCTGTGTCTCCAGTTTCTAGAAAGTCAAAATAACTAAAGCCCAAAAGAAATAAAGAAAAATAAAAGTAGACATTAATAAAATGAAGACTGTCCTAGTTTGCCTTTCATTGTTGTGATAGATGCATTAGCAAAAGTTACTTGAGAAAGAATTTGTTTGGATTTCATGTCCCAGTCTTAGTTTGGCACTGAGGAAAGTCAGGTAAGGGTCCTGGAGGCATGGATTGAACCTGAGATCATACAGGAGTGTTGCTTACTGGGTTTTCCACATAGCTTTCCTAGTCAGCTTTCTTATACAGCTCAAGACTTGTCTACTTTTGGCATCACCCACCATGGGATTGCCTAACCCACACCAACCGTTAACAAAAATATGTTCGACAGATTTGCCTGTAGGCCAATCTTTGGAGGCATTTTTCTCTATTGAGAGTTCCACTTCTGGAATGACTCTAGCTCATGTCAAGTTGACATAAATACTGGAAACACAACAATTAAAGGAACAATATATACAATTAACCCAACCCAAATTTGTTCTTTGAGAAACTAAACAAGACTTAAAAATGAATAGCAAAAGTTCCAAAAGGAAACATACAAATGACTGAGCATTCCAACAAAATACTGAGAATCAATAAAGAACACTTTGAAAACTAAAGTTCTAAAAACCTGGACAATATAAAACTGAAAAGTCTTCTAAACACATAGGACATTAAAAAGGTCAATCAAGAAGAAATAAACCTCTTATATTCAGCGGGAATGAATGGATAGATAACTTGAATTTTACCAGACTAACATGGGTGGCAGCAGGAGCAGGCATTGAGAAATATTCATAGCACAGATTATTTAAAGGTAAAATAAATGTTCCCTAAGAAAACACCACTAGAATTAGAAAGACTGAGAATTGAGAATTACCCAGGAAGGTTTCACCATGAACAAGTGGGAGAAAGCAGGAGAGAGGGATGGGGAAGGCTGCATCTTTAGGTAGTAGGCACATCAGTTTGATTTTAGACATATTGAGTTTGAGTGATTGGTGTAATATCCAAGTAAAATGTCAGATAATTGACTGGAATGCATAATAATCTTGATTTTAATAAATGAGTCAGCCCCATTTGCCTGCACAACTGTTCAATTGTGAAGCTCCTGAGTTCGCGACACTGACGTATAGGACAAAGGTTTGTTGGTACTTGGGAATTAAAATTCAAAATATTAAGGTTAAAATGACTATAAGTATCATCTTTCTGTGAGCATATGTTCAACTAAAACACTCTTAAATTGCTAAGAATGTGAACTGATATATTCATTTTGTGGAAATATTCCATGGTACTTATTAACTTTGAATGTTTATTTCATTTATGACCCTGTTATTGTGATCTTTGAATATTTATTTCATTTATGACCCTGTTATTATAATTCTAGATAAACACACAATAAAATTAATGCTGTATTAATACAACAATAGAATTAATGTTGTGTTAATACAATATCCAAATACTGCAATATTCAAATACTGAAACAGTAGCAAAACAAAACATAAATTCCTATCAAAATAGATTAAATGCATAATATATCTTCAAAACAAAATTGACTCAGCAACAAACAAGGGTAACTACTGAAACATGAGACACAATGGATGAATCTCATGAATCTAAACTGAATCAAATAAATCAAATAATTATGAATATACTATCATTTCTATTGAAGCAATCAGTGAGTGGAGCAGGGATAATTCAGCAACGTGAAACCCACCACACTGCATCAAACTACACACACTCAAACACACACACACGGAGAGAGAGAGAGAGAGAGAGAGAGAGAGAGAGAGAGAGAGAGTCCAAACAAAGCAGCTGGTCATTCTGCCCTAATAACTCCCTAGCAACAGCCTAGCAACACATCCTGGAATAAAGGAAGTGAGCCAATCCAGCCTGGCCAGTTTTAGGTGAATATGCAGTTAGGAGAACTGTATCCTTGAAGTTTTAGAAGAAAATCTTCTACTTGTCACGCTATTCCTGTGCATGATTGGCCTGTATCCCGTGCATCACAGCAAAGGATACACTCAGTGAACAAATTTTTATGTGACTCAAGACTAGGAATCAAAGGAGAAAATAACCACACCCTAGCCCTAGTTTTCCTCCTTCCTGAACCCACAGAACAGAAGCTGAGGGGCTCTTAAGAAAATCTTTGTTAGGCCTGTTTCCCTTACAATATACCCACTCTATCTATACTTTCTCTTTGCTTTTCAGTAAAACCCCTTTTTTTTAAACCTTATCTTATTTTTACTTGATGCCAACAACCTGGAAATTCATGATCCAGTCAGCAAACATCATTAATACTTTGGTACTATATAAGTATCAGACATGGTTGATTTGAGATGGCCATGGTTATAATAGTGGTTAAGCGTTGTGGCGTTATGAGGAAGTAATATAGAGTCTTTATGTGACTGTTTGAGATCTTAATATAAATGTTAATTACTTTAGTTTAGCAGCACCTAAAATCTTTTAAATATGAGTTTGCACACATGTTATCCCTTGAAAGATCAAAGCAAAAAAAAAAAACTGAGAAAATGGAGATTCAACAAAAGTCACTTAGAGCAAGTAAAAAGAAATAAAGAAAGATTACTGCTTACTGGAAGCCAAAGGAGATATGAACAAAAAGGAGGACGTCATCTACCAGCTCATAGCATGGATGGAGATGGCAGTTTAGAACTGATCCCTAGATGTAGCCATGGAAGTCATTAGAAACTTTAGTGAAATTCCTTTGATAGAAGAAAAACCCTTGTTTGTCATGGGTTTCTAGAGAACTTTGAAATAAATGAATTGAGATTACAAAGATGTATGATTCGAAGACTTTCACAGAGCAGGCAAAAAAAAAAAGGTGGAGGAGAGTCAGAATAATAGAAACATGAACACTAGGCACAGGGTAAAAAGGCCAGCATTGGTGAGTAAATGTCATGAGAAGTCTTATTCTGCTCTTATTGCTCTTCTTTTCCCAATTACATTATTTACTTTCTTATTACTATGATGTAAATATAAAAGTAACTTTTAAAGAAAGTTTTTGTGCTGTAGTCAAAAGAGGGTACATGACTGATGGGAAACATAAGCTGGTAGGACCAGAAGTCTAGCTGTTCACCTTGTGGCCTTTCTCAGGAAACAGAGAAGTTGAACCTATAAGTCTTCAAGGCCCATTAAGTGTGACTCACTTCCTCCAGGAAGGCTACACCTCCCAAATGTTCCACAACGGTCTTGACAACAATAACACCTGGGGGAAAATACTCGTTCAAACTACCACAACCACAGAACAAAAAGCAAGGACGGATGCTGGAAGTAAGACGTGATTGTAAGAGATGATTGGTTTGGGGAGAGAACGCAATATGAAATATCATCAGGGAGCAGAAAAGGTAAGTTGAATTATGGGGTTGGAGAGATTGTTTGTCAGTTGAGAATATTTGCTGTTCTTGTGGGAAATCTTGAGATTTGATCCTGGCACCTACATCAGCCAGCTCACAGCCACCTTTCCTCTGGCTCCAGGTGATCCCACACTTTTTTCTGGCTTCAGAAGACACCTGTACTCACATGCACTCATCACACTTGGACACACATGCTTATACACAATGTTTTAAAAAAGAATAATTAAAAGGAAGAAGAGAGTCGGTGAACTGAGTAAGAACATTCTTAACACCAGACAACATTAGAGGCCAATGGAGGTTCTGAGGTGTGAATTTGGTCTGAAATCAGCTAGTATAGTTGAGCAGAAAGAGTTGAAATTCAACCAGAGCTGTAACTTTGTCAATTAATGCCTAATAGTGCATAAGCTCTCAAAGTTTATGAGGCCCTATGGTCTGGAGCTGGTTGCCAGAAGGAGCCTCTACTATCCTCCAAAACATGATCGCTGTGGGATAATGCTCTTGTACACTGTAAAGTTTTGTCACTTGTATTGGTTTAATAAGATGCTGATTGGCTAGTAGTCAGGCAGGAAGTATAGGAGGGTGTAGCGGGGACCAGACTATGAGTATTCTGGGAAGAGGAAAGGCAGAGATGCAGTCATAAGAAAGACACTGAGGAAGTAAGATGAGAATGCCATACTGAGACAAGGTACCAAGCCACGTGACTAAATACAGATAAGAATTATGGCTTAATTTAAGTAAGAGTTAGAAATAAGCCTGAACTAAGAGGCCAAATAGTTTATATTTAATATAAGCCTCTGTGTGTTTCTTTGGTATTGAACAACTGCGGGACCAGGTGGGACAGAAACTCTGTCTACACATGCTGGCCTCCTACCTCCTTTAAAACTGCCCCAACTCAAAGTCCTCCCCTACTTGTCATTTCTCTTATTTCAACTTGAACTCTTCCAGTTGGTTTTTCCACCTCAGCTATCATGCTCCGTCCTCAGAGAGACCTTACCACACTACCTTCCTTCCTGCCTGTGTCCCCTTCTTCA
The DNA here is from genome assembly GCF_982192425.1 of Myodes glareolus. Lineage (NCBI taxonomy): Eukaryota > Metazoa > Chordata > Mammalia > Rodentia > Cricetidae > Myodes > Myodes glareolus. The sequence goes on from NC_142031.1 coordinate 94,549,438, forward strand.
TCTCTTACAAGTTGTTACACTTGGAACTGTATTCTGTCCTTCATTTGGTTTTGTGTTCCCCTTGTACCATGCTGAGAGCAAAGACCTTAATGGTAACATTTGTTTGTTACTGAACTCACTACCTAAAATGCTAGGTGGGATCTGCTAGTCTAAAGATAAATGTTAAGTTCATGAATTATTACTGCCTTTATATTCAATGATGTTATATCTAGCCAAGTGAATAAATATTCACAACTGAAATAAGATTTCTAAAGCTTTATGATTCATTGGGGAATTCTTATATGATGCTGAAAATAGGGTCAGATCAGGGAAAAAATGGAGGTTTCTCCCAGAAATTCTTGGGACCCACACATTGTACTTATAACTTGTCTTATTTCCTTTATGATATTCTATAAAGGAAAATAATATCAATATTTACCCTCTTCTTGCCCATAGAGACAAAAGCTAAATAAAAGTGAAAGCAATTATATTCACTATACAGGCTTCAGAGTCTTCCTCCTCTGAGACAGTTAAAATACAACACACTTCTCTATTTTTTAAAAAAATATTATTCATTTTAGAGTACTGTTCCTGTTGGCTGTTTTCTCAATACCTTTATTTAGCCATTTTCCTGTTCAAAATTCTAGCATTTCCCTGATGTGTTAATTTTAGCTGTAAACACCTAATCAGACCTTTAAGAATAATTTGTAGCTTGGCTAACTTTCTGGAGGAAGTATGAGTGGTGTTTCCAAGAGGCTGGCATGTCTCTAATTATAAAGATGGAGAAAATAAAAACAACAGGATGGTAAAATGCATCAAGAAGCAGATTGCATTTTATAGGGGAAGATAACGTTGTTTAGTTTCTGACTTCAGGTCTTGCAAATATGCTCAGTACCGCAGCATCCCATGGGTCCCAGCATCAATATTTATTTGCTGGGATACTTCACTGCCTCATAAACTAGGAGGAAATGGACCATTTTTATTCTCAGGGGTTGGGAGTCGTGTCCTACCACTGAGTTTCCCAGAGTGCCATATCTCCCCCACATTTCTGTGAATGGGTTCTCACAAAGATGCAAATGGATCAGTAAGAAGCATTGGCCTGTGTGTGCTTGTCCCTTGGCTTAGCTATCAACCATTTCTAAATCTCCATTAAATGTAATTCAACTCAAATTGGGGATTTGGTTATCAAAATTTTAAGGCTGTCTGGTTTGGGTTTCATATAAATTTCTAAAATCTTTATAGGGAGGAATCATAGCATTTAAAACATTAATTTTTAAACCAGTGCTCTTGCAAAATGTAAAAAGAAAGATGTCCAAATATACAATATCTTTGGGGCCTTTAAAACTTGCAAAGAAATCCTACACTAAATAACCAGAAGCAGTGAGTGCATCTCATTGTTGCATTAAGCCTGCTTCATGAGAACAAGCGTCCTGTGGAGCCCACGGTGGTGTTTCCTTTCTCAATTTCTTAGACTTCCTAGGACATAAAAAGTTATGTATAAATGTATTCCCTAGAAGAATTCTAGTCTTTGCATATCTTCTCTCCAAGTTACCTAGATACTTCCCCTCCCAAACGTTTTATCCAATTCATACCTTTTATCTCTGCTGCACTGCAGTACAGAATCCAGGCACTGGACCAGAAACATCTCAACCATCAGGTTGTTAGTCATGTATTTCAACAAGCAAAATCTCTCAGTAAATGGGCTGGTTCGCACATTATGTTCCGTAGTACTGTGTTTTATAGGGTGTGTGTGTATGTGTGTTTCTGTCTGTCTGTCTCTGTCTCTCCATGCTCCTTTTCTTCTCTCTATCTTTACCCCTCTCTATACTCTCTCTACATGCACACATGCACGCATACATACATACACACTTACTACTTTTATATCACCCTCTATTATTCACACACATACACATAAGAAGTCAAAAAAGATACAGACTGAATAAGAAACTGTTTATATGATTTCCCAAAGATTCTGATATATTAGTATGCACTATCCATAATAAAGAACATGATATAGGGTGTAGTGTTTTCCAAATAGACATGGCCACTGGCCTTGTTTAAAAAGAAAAATCCTTCATTTCCACAGTTATTGAACCCTACCTATTATGCACCATCTCCTGGCTTGAACAGCACACAGCAAGATGAGTAAGATATTTCCCCTACCCTAAAGAAGTTTTACTCCAGAAATCACATCTTATTCACTAGAAATGTACCCTCCAGAAAGATAATAACTATCCAGACAGGGATCCCTAAGTTGGGTTAAGTAAAGAAATAATGTTAAACACTCTTAACTCCAATAGAAAGGAGACCCTGAGAGAGGCGGAAGAACTGCTTGTTTGTTTGATTGTTTGTCTTTCCTCTTGTCCTCCCAGTTCCTCCTCCACAGTCCCCACCCCCGTTTCCACACACCCCCATCCAGTCCTCCTCTGTTTCTGTTTCCTCCTGAGGGCATCATCAAAGCACAGCACATCAAATAGCAGTAAGACAAAGCACCTCCTCATGTAACCCAGTATGAGGAGTAGTATCCCAAGCCAGCCAAAGATTAGAGTCAGCTCCTGCTCCCACTGTTAGGAGTCCCACAACACAGCTGTCACATATGTGGAGCATCCTAGGTCAGTCCCATGCAGGCTCCCTAGTTGTCAGTTAAGTCTCTATGAGTCCCTATGAGCCCAGGTTAGTTGATTCTGTGGATGGATTTTCTTGTGTTCTTGATCTCTCTGGCTCTTATAATCCTTTCTCGCCCGTTTGATTTCCCAGAGCTCCACCTAATGTTTGGCTGTGGGTCTGCATCTGTTTTCTTCAGTTGCTAGATGAAGGCTCTCGGATTACTCTTGAGATATTGGAAAGGAGGACCAAAGGCGAGAATAATGGAGTACATGGAACACAGAAGCAAAAAGGGGCTATTTGAAGAAGGGCAGAGGGCCAGAGAGAGGAGGGTTGGGGGAATGGTTAATGGTAGTGGAGAGTGGAGGAAAATGGCAAAGCAAAAGTGTCATCTAATTAAGGAAACAGCAGAATCAACCCTGTTACTTTCTAGACTTGCAAATTTTATTTTTTGAAAGTTCTCAGCTCCTTAGAGGTACTGTCATATTATGAGATCTGAAATAGCCACATTGTGACCAAGAGAGACCATATTGCATGGTGCAGATAGTATTTCCCCCCATTGTACTATTCTCAATTGAACAGAATTGTTCTAGAACATTCTGTTTCATCTGTTAATCCTACACTAGACAATATGACCCTTCATGCTTTATATAATTGTTATTTCAAAGAACACGAATGTTTTCCACAATTTATCCAACTATTTTCTGTATTTGGATACAACACATAAAATCTTAAGAAACTTCTCTCTTAATAGGTGAAAGTATCATAGTTCTATTAATTTTTGCTTTATTTTCTTTCTCTTATGAAAAATAGATTCCTTTTAATACAATGTGTCTGATAATGATCTCCCCTCAACCCAACTCTTCCAATATCCTTTCTCTCTCCTTTCCCATCCAAATCCTTTCTGTCTCTCATTAGAAAAAAAGGAGTGCATATAATGAGTAATAAAAAAATAAACAAAAATAAATCAGAATTGGACAAAACAGACAGAAGGAAAAACACCAAAGGAAAAAAACAAAAGAAGCACATACAGACATAAAGATATATGCATGTTTGTGTACACAGAAATCCCAAAGAATGTGTTTTAAAGATAAAAAACCTGAGTTTGAAGAAATTGAGAACCATGTATTTCTGAGTCAGGGAGTATTCAAACACCAAAAATCAAATTCAAATCATTTTATCTCTAAACTTGATGTTCTTCCTACCACAAGATACCTGTGTCCCTTGTAAAACCATCATAGCATATCATACCAAAGAATATATCATTTTTGCAGCTCCTAAGGTATATAAAAATAACTCATCTCTAAATCTTTGTCCAGTGTTGTCCAGTTGTGTATTGATGACTCTGAGAGTGTGTCATAATTTTCAGAAGTCTCCATTAGATGTTGGGCCATTTCATTTTCTGTTTGATTCTACATACTTTCTCCAACTATCTTTGTCTTCAAAAGTAGAAATATTACAAAACAAGGTTTCCCTATATTAAACATTGAATACACAGAGTTCCTATCACTATATCTCAATAGAACTCTGAATTAAGAACAAAATTGGAATTTTCCAATAAAGCTGAAGATCACAGTTGCAAGGATAGATATGGTTTTAAAAAGAGTACATTTTTTAATCCATTTGGACTTGAGTTTTGTGCATGGTGATAGATATGGATCTACTTTCATTCTTCTACAGATTGACATCCAGTTATGTCTGCACCATTTGTTAAAGATGCTATCCTTCTTCCATTGTATACCTTTAGCTCCCTTGTCGAAAATCAGGTATTCATGGGTTTGTGGGTTAATATCCGGGTCTTCTCTTTGATTCCATAGGTCGACTTCTCTGTTGTTATGCCAATACCAAGCTGTTTTCAATACTGTAGCTCTGTAATAGAGTTTGAAGTCAGGGATGGTAATGCCTCCAGAAGTTCCTTTATTGTATAAAATTGTTTGGGCTATCCTGAGTTTTTTGTTTTTCCATATAAAGTTGGTTATTGTTCTCTCAAGGTCTGTGAAGAAGTTTGATGGGATTTTGATGGGGATTCCATTGAATCTATAGATTGCTCTTGGTAGAATTGCCATTTTTACTATGTTGATTCTCCCAATCCAAGAGCAAGGGAGGTCTTTCCATTTTCTGGTATCCTCCTCAATTTCTTTCTTCAAAGACTTAAAGTTCTTGTCAAATAGGTCTTTCACTTCCTTAGTTAGAGTTATCCCGAGATATTTTATGCTATTTGTGGCTATCGTGAAAGGTGAAGTTTCTCTGATTTCCCTCCCTGCTTCTTTATCCTTTGTGTATAGGAGGGCAACTGATTTTTTGGAGTTGATCTTGTACCCTGCTACATTACTAAAGGTGTTTATCAGTTGTAGGGGTTCTTTGGTAGAGTTTTTGGGGTCACTTATGTACACAAATGTTTTCCACAATTCATCCAACTACTTTCTGTATTTGGATACAATACATAAAATCTTAAGAAACTTCTCTCTTAATAGGGGAAAGTATTCATAGTTCTATTAATTTTTGTTTTATTTTCTTTCTCTTATTAAAAATAGATTCCTTTTAATACAATGTGTCTGATAATGATCTCCCCTCAACCCAACTCTTCCAATATCCTTTCTCTCTCCCTTCCTGTTCAAATCCTTTCTGTCTCTCATTAGAAAAAAAGGAGTCTCAGGAATCGGATGCAGAAGGAGTTTCTGATAAAGATTCAGGGGGCGTTTGTTTCTTTTGGATGTGTGTATTCGTTATTTTTGTTTCTTCCTTTACCTGACATCAGATGATCACCTGCACCACTTGGATTTTACATGAAACTTCAGGACATTGACTTATAAATATGATGATAGATAGAACTTTTTAGTCTTTTAATATGGAAGGGAGAAGTCTCCTCCATAACACAGGCATGTAGATAAGAGAGTTTTATTATTTCTTTTTTTGAGATTATACTATATTTACATAGTGTAGACCTTTGCTTTCCTCCCTTCCAACCCTGCTATATATCCCTTCTTGCTCTCAATGGTCTCCATGGTCTCAAATCCATCATCTGTTTTTCATTGTTACTATATACATATGTATGCACGTGAACACAGGTATAAAGTATTCCTTAATAAATAAATACAACCTGCCTATGATGTTACTTGTATCTATGTTTTCAGAGCTAGCCGCTTAGGATTAGATAAACAGTTGACATAATCCTCCTGGAGAAGGCTACTTCTCCTAGTCTCAGTGTTTCCTTGGTTGCTTGCAGTTCTTTGTGCAGATTTGGGGCCCCCTGTGCCCTCCTCTGTTTACTTTAACATGCCTATTGTTGTCATCATTGTCCAGTAGACTAATTGAACTAATTGGACTTAAGATCCACTCAACAAGAAGGAACTCATGCCTGGAACTGGAAGTTATCAACCTAGGCAGAGACAATGAAGTCATGGATCTAGTAGACAAGCTACAACTGACACTCTACTAAACCAGCATACCCCCTAATTACCTTCTAAACATTTGTCCTTGTGCCCACAAATAGGTGTAGTCCTCTCCCCTCAGCAAAGAAACTTGGCTTTGTGACAGACAGAGACCAATTTAGAGAGTGTTTAAAAGCCCTTCTTCAGTGTGCTGAACCTGTTGGCACAAGACAAAGCTGAGGTGGAATGAGTATTGTCAGTTATCTGCATCTCTGCATTTCCCAATGGGAATCTCAAGTCTTCAAAGGAAGACACAGTGGCTTCCATTTGAGAAGGCTGAGTTGAAAAGAGAGAAATGGGTCCCTTGTGGAGATTAGCAAGCTTATAGAAAATCTGCACGTAAAATTCCATTTGTCTCAGTTAGCGGGATTTTTTTTACAAGGTGGTTGTAGCATGAATGTATTGCAAACTCTAACTGGTCTTAATAATAAAACCCAGAGACAGATATTGGGGTAAATGCTGAAAGATGAGAGAAGTAGAGGAGTCAGCCTCTAGAGAGACCTTTACCTCTACCAAATCCTCAGACAAAAGTGGGCAAGATCCTGTCTCTACAAATCCTCAAACTGAATGCCGTGAGATCCTGTCTCATCCCTTCTTATATTCTTCTCTCCACTCAGCCATATGCCCTCCTGTCTCCACCTCCCTAATGCTGGGATTAAAGGCATGAGACTCCAAACTACTAGGATTAAAAGTGTGAGCCAGCACTGCCTGGCTGTTTCTCTTTGAGACTGTTTCAATCTAATATAGCCCAGGGTGGTCTTGAACTCATAGAGATCCATCTGTCTCTGCTTTCCTAGTGCTAGTATTAAAGGTATGTGCCACCACTGCCTAGTTTCTGTGGCTAACTAGTGGCTCACTCCACACTCTGATCCTCAGGCAAACTTTATTTGTTATAGCACAAACAACATATCATCACAGGTGGTGTTTGGACCTGACACATGGCTCAGTCATAGAGCACCGAGCAACATGTACAAGGCCTTGATTTCTGTCCCCAGCACCAAAAGTATAAATTATTGAGTTCTTTAGAAACAGGTACTTACAGAGTTTTAGAGTTACTCATTGCGTTAATCAGGGGTCTCTAGAGGAACAGAACTGATACAATGAGCATATACTACGAAAGAAATTGTATTAGTTTGGCTCACATAGTGTGTTCTGAGTAGTCCAACAATAATGGCTGTCTTTGCCCTGGAGAGACTGAGAACTGAGCCTGCATGTTGAAGGATTTCCAACCTGGCAGTGAAAGTTAGAAACTTCCTGAAGGAAAGATGTTTTCAGTCCATGTTGAGGGTGTCCTGATGTTCATGAAGGACCAAAACAGCAGCAGCAATAACACATGTAGTAGTAGTTGTTGTTGTTGCTGTTGTTGTTGTTGTTGTTTGCTCTTCCTATTTCCTCTTTACTCTTTGGGTGGCCTGCCACCCACCTCCCAAATAACCACACACATGGGCTTATTCTTTCTTATGAATGCCTGGCCTTAGCTTGGTTTATTTCTAGCCAGCTTTTCTTAATTTAAATTATCCTGTCTATCATTTGCCTCTGGGCTTTTACCTTTCTATATAATTTCATTTACTTCTTACTCCATGACTGGCTGTGTAGCTGGGTGGCTGACCCCTGATGTCCTCCTCTCCTTCTCCTTCTTTTGCCACTCTATTGATCTCTCCTTTTCTCCTTATATTTATTCTCTCTGCCTGCCAGCCCTGCCTATTTCTCTCTCCTGTCTAGCTATTGGCCATTCAGCTCTTTATTAGATCAATCAGGTGTGTTAGGCAGTCTAAGTAACACAGCTTCACAGAGTTAAACAGATGCAACATAAAAGAATGAAACACAGCTTTGCATCATTAAACGAATGTTCCACAGGATAAACAAATGTAACACTTCAGCTAATATTCCACAACCAACACTTACGTCAAAATGAATTTGATTCTAGAGCTAATCCAGTTGACAATCAAGATTCACCTTTCCAGACACACTTTATAAGATTACAAAACAAGATCCAATAAATAAACAGAAAAGTAAAATGTAAAAATGTAAAATGTAAAAGTTTAGGCCAAGAGACTAAGGACAAGGCTTGTGGCTCAGTAGTAGAGTGGTTTCCTCCCATTTGTAAGGTCCTATGTGAGATCCCCAGCAGCAACGTGGGGGCATGTGTGTTAACAACATAAGGTTATTATACAGACAATCTGGAATGTATTTCCTAAATGTATGTTTTCTCCAGCACCCTTCCAGATAGATGGACCCAACAGTATCAAAGACTAGCCCATCAAAATCTCCTGCAAAGTTCTATTTCCCCTTTGGTGAACTGGGATGTTAATGACTGCAGCAACCATGAGGAGTGCTTTGTATCAACACATCCTGATCTGCCACAAACTCAAATAATGTCAGAGCCTCCACCCTCTGTGTCCTCGAAAAGGAACCTGCGCTGCTGACCTAGTCACACCTACCTATCAGAGACTGCTGCATAGACAAGGAACAATTTTTTATTAGCTCAATGCCATTGTCTATAAAGGTCTGATTGGTGCAACAATCAGCGTGACCCTGGCAAATACAGATACGTGCACACAGGAAAAAAATCAGGGTTGATCCTTCCTCAGCTCTAAGACTTGCATGCCATCTTTCAGGCATTTTTAATTCTTTATCTAAAGTTTTGAACTGCTGGAAAAACGTTAAGCTTTCTTTTACTTATGGTGTTTCATGGGGAACAATAAAAAGTGTAGGATCAGAGCATGACTAGAATTTTATTGATGACCCAAGGCAAAATAAAATTCAGCCTTCTCTTTTGCGGAAATATTAGATCTGCTGCTCTTTGGGCAGTAAAATCTTGTTTTGTCAGCAGCTACTGAGAGTAGATATGACTCAGAGGACACATAAGAGCTTGCATGTTAGGTAACTAGCTGTTATGCTTGGAAAACTTCTCTTTTCTTCTTTTGCAATGTAAGTGCACTTGGAATAAATAATCACATTGGCTCTCAGAATGGAGATGCTCCAAAATGGTATGCACCTTTTTCTGTGTCCTAATTCCTTGTGGTAGATGACTGATATAAGACACTATAAATAAATGACATGCATCAGGTCACAAGCGTTAGATAGGTGAAGGACTTAAAGATCACTGAGGGTGACTCCATTTACTACAGAAGAAAGAGAGGCCCAGAAGGATTGAGGAAACTGCACAGAGTTCGAGCTGGGTTCAGTGGTTCCTTCAGAAAGCTTGTTTTCCAGGCAACTATCAGCTCTCAATGCTTTAGAACTGTGGTTCCCAGTCTGCTGCTGTGACATTGTTTTTTATTTTTCCTTTATAAACTGATACTAGAATATGAAGATTGCATGACATTAGGCTAGCAAAAGTAGCATTTCCAGGACCTAAGAATAGCTGTTACATAGATGATGTTCAACAAATGCTGGTTAGTTAAGGTTATTTCCTTCACTTTTCGCATACTGGCGTAATGGCCTTATGGTCTAAAAGCTTAGAATTTTTATTTTTTAAGTATTTAGAAAGAGAGACAAGAGATAAATATGAAGCATATATTAGAATTTAAACATACTTTTAAAGGCTTATTCTTACCGTCTTAATAGGGATGTGTGTGGATTTGTATATAAGTGCAGGTGCCCATGCAGATAGCCCTAGAGCTAGAGATACAGATGATTGTGTGTAGGGCCCGGTCTACCCTTGCTCCCTGGGGTGTGTCTCAGGACAGTTTTGGTCAGCCAGCTAAGTTTCCTGCTAGTTCCTGTGCTCACTCTGCCATAGCCTAGTGATTTAGCTGTAGGGCATTGTTTCATCTTTGGTATGGCAATTTCCCACCTTCCCCGGGAGGAGTTCCTACACGGTGCCAGGTTCCCCCCTACCTGGGAAGCAATTCCTTACGGTGCCAGGTTCCATATGGCGCCAGGCTCCCCCTCCCTCCCCAGGCTGGGAGGGAATTCCTTTACTGGGGACAAAGTATATTAGTTTGGCAAAAAGCTGAATAAAGTGGCATTCGGCTGTTCATCTTTCGAATGGTCTCTTGTGTGTGTTTTTTTCAATCTCCAGGCCTTTGCCCAGACTCGGATCGGTACAGAGGCACGCAAACCTTACTGAGAGGGTAATGCAGAATCAGGTGTTACAATTGTGAACCACCTAACATGGATGTTGGGAACTGAACTTGGGTCCTCTAAAAAAGTAATATGCACCATTAACTGAACCATCTCTGCATCCCCAAACATCATGTTTTATAATACAACATAAACTAATCACTACTTCTATTTTAAACTAAAGCCAAATAATTTTAAATGTGGCCATGATAACAACCATAGACTTAAGGTTTATTCTGACCATAAAATAAGAATATAATGGAATAGAATATATATAAGCAATGGTTTGGGGGCACTAGACGATTCACAATGCAGATTATGAGATGTAGACTATTGAGCAAAGCAAAGAGCAGGAGGTGGAAACAGTGTGTCTGCTTCCAGACTGGAACTTGGGAGAGCAAACAAAGACTTCACTTATAGCAGAGGAAACAGCACAAACACCTCACTAACCATAAAGCTGTAGAACAACACTTTTAAAACACTGAAAACCGAACACGGTGGTCCCAGGTTTTATGTTTCAGAATAAAGAAGAAAGAATTAAAATTTCAGAATATAAACAGAGTTAGAATACTTGCCACTCATTACAAGGCACATTATAGAATGAGTTTCATATTGAGGTTGCGTGACCCCAGCTCTGACATGTGTCTATAGTAGAGCTCTGTACCTTAGAAACTGAGAATCAAGGGCATTACTTTATTGTTCAGGAGCCAGAATGATTTCCATTTACTTATGTGATTTGGAAAAATCAAAAGAATGACATTTTAAAATGAGCCAAAATTCAGGGTTTAGTAAAAACTACATAAAACAAAATTATTTATTTATAGGTAAAGTTTTATTGGAAAAGAACCACTATAATTTTCTTTAAAATCATCCATGGCCCTTTCACTTCTCATAGTCAGAGTTGGCCCTTGTGACAGGAACGGTACCACCCATAAGGCCTGACATATCTACTTCTAGGGCTTTGCAGAAGCACCATGCAGAATGAACAGCACCACCAGTAATAAATGTGTGTTTCCTATCTTGATATGTCTTAAATTTTATTTAAAATACGGCTTAAAGCAAAATCAATGGCAATATATTGTATGTTTAGCCTACGTAGATGTAAAATACATAAAAGAAATAATAGGAGGGGGATAATAGAACCACAATGGCATGTGAAGCTTAACTAACCTCTCAAGGACGTTCTATGTTTAAGGGTGCTGTCTCAGATAACATGAAGAGCTTAGGAACCGTGATCTGAGTGGCTAAGATAGTCAACGTAAAGTGTCTGTCAATTTAGGCCATGAAGAAAGCCCCGGCTCTTATTTGCTAACAGACAATTTATCGGTGCATTGAAGGAGAAAAGGGGTTGTAATCACATCTCTTCTTTTTTATAATTTTTATTTTATTTATTTATTTTACATTCCCTCCCTCCTCTTCTCACTTTCCCTCCCTCCCACTTCCCCTCTCCCTCTGTACACATCCCCCCAATCCACTTCTCTTCTGTTTCTGACCAGAAGGACTAAGCACCTCCCCTGCTGTTAAGACTGGGCAAGACAATCCAGTATGAGGAATAAGTTCCCAAGAGCCAGCCAAAGTGTTAAGGACAGCTGCTGTTCTCATTGTTAGGAGTCCTATAAGTATACCAAACTACACAACTGTTTCATATGTGGTGTGTGTGTGTGTGTTTGTGTGTGTGTGTGTATGTATGTGTGTCTGTGTATGTGTCTGTGTGTGTGTGTGTGTTTGTGTGTGTGTCTGTGTGTGTGTCTGTGTGTGTAGAAAGCCTAGATCAGTCCCTCTCTTCAGCAGGATTTCCCAAGCTCGGCCTAATATTTGGTTATGGACCTGCATCAGTTACTGGATGAAGGCTCTCAGATGATAATTGAGATAATCGCCATTATGATCACAAGATATGGCCAGTTCAGGTTACACATCCACTATTGATAGGAGTCTTAGCTGGGGTCATCCTTGTAGATTCATGGGAATTTCCCTGAGTACACATCACACAAGAGTATTAATTTCAGAATAAGCATTCTGCTATCATGACTTAATTATCTTCTAAATCTGTAGTTACAAATATTATCACAACAACATTAAAAAAACACTGTGATATATGAGTTATAGGAAAGTAGTGAGAGCACAAACATTAACTATTAGGATATAACATTGCATAAAGCTAGATTTTATCATGTTACAATATGTTATTTAATATTTTAATATTTAAGTTATATATACAAAGAAATATGATAATAATAGAATACTAAAGGACACTCAAAAAGGAAAATGAAATCATAGGAAAGCAAGAATGGTTGTACTATAAAAAAGTGAGTCTTAAACTTAACTATATCATTAATTTCATTAAATATAAAAAGATTAAACATTCTAATTAAAAACAGACTATTGGACTGGACAAAAAGTCAAGGTCAATACATGCTGTCTATAAAAGATGTTTTTGATTATAAAAAGATGAATTTGATTATAAAAATGTACATTGATTGGAATTTAAATGATGGCAGAAGATATAACACACACAAAGTATGCATTAGAGGGCATATTGATTATATTAAAAATTAGATAAAAAGAGCCTCAATAAGAAAGCTAATTAGTATTATAATTAGAAAGGTCATGTATAAAAGATGAAAGAATCAAAAAATGATAAAAAATCTAAAGTATACTAGCAAACAAATTGGAAACACTAATTGGAACCACAGTACAATTTACATTAAACTTTAATTTTTTTGCATATTTTGTGTGTGCATTGTGAGTTTCTGTGGTCATATGTGTGGAGACCAGAAGACAAACCAAGTGCTAGGGACAGAGTTCAGATATCTAAAACCTATGTAAATTATTAAGTGGTGTGGTAGCCTATCTGCAATCCTAGTGTGCAGGAAGAGGAGACAGGGGATTCCTGCAGCCACTTGGACAACAACAGCAGCCAAATCACTGAGCTCTAGGTTCAAGTGAGAGACTATGCTTCAGTATACAAGGTAGACGATGACTGAATAAGATACACAGCATCAAATCTCCACAGGCATGTATACATAGTTGCATACACATCCATGAATTATGTGCACATGAACATGCAGACACACTATGGATACACACGCATGCCAAAAGAGGGAACAAACGATAGATTAGAAGGCAATTCATGAGAAAAACTTATGTTATGTGCTAATCATAAACTACAGTGATGATATTGGCATTAGACAGGGTAGACATTAAAGCAAGAGATATTACCAAGGCTAAAGATAAATAAATCATAATGATGAAAGAATTCATTGTGAAAACTTAAAAATGTAAGTGCACTTAAAATCAAATCCTGGAAATAAGTAAAGCAATAACTTACAGAAACTTTTAAAATCAATAAATAAATTAAAGGAATTTACAAGTAGAGCGGGGGATTTCAAACCCTCCTAGAAATCCATAGATAAAGAGAAAACTCAGTAAACAAAAAGACTGAGGGCCTATGGGCTGACCTTCAGAAGCAGAAGCATACACATCTGTTTTGAGAACACATGGTGTATTTACCAAGAACGCCCATGCACTGAGCCGTAAATCACGTCGCAGTAACGTTAAAGGATTGAAAAGCTTCAGTTTCTGCCTGTTCTGTTGCTGATTTAAAACAGGTTTGAAAGAGGCCTCTGTCACTGCTCTCTACAGAGCCCATATCTTTGTCCATAAACATAAAGCCTAGCTTTAAAAGATATTATCAAATGCATTTTAAAAACAAGTGTTCAGTTTTTTCTTTCATCTTCTTTCATAAACCAGATGATATCCCAGGATATACAGGAGAAAACTTTTCTGCAAAAGTTATTTTTGAACAATCGATTGGAGATAAATGCTCAAAACCCAGATACCCTGAAAACCCATCACGCTGTAGTTATGTTACAAAAATGTAGCAGTCAAAAGTTCTAAGTGTGGTCTTTCAATTAGTTGAAAGATTTTACATTGAATGAAAGATTGTTATCTTAAAGACAAAAATTGTGCTATCAAGAGTGACTCTTCCTTAGTTCAAATAAGACTTAATTATGTAAGCCATGTATGGCTGTCAGATGTGTCGCTTTCAGAGATGTGTGGAAAGTGTATCTAGGTGAATAGCAATCTGTCAGAGGGAACTGGGTGAAGCTCTGACGTCAGTACATATGAGACTGCCCTGATGCCCAACCCTCTTTTCTTTAGCCCCATGACAGTGTCCTGGTGCTGTTTCTTTGAAAAATGTGGTTTGGTCTTTGGAGTAGGGACTGTGCATATTTTTATTTTATTTTGCTTTCAACGGTTCTTGGACTCAAATCCAGAATTTCCTCATGCATGCCGGGCAAAGGCTCTATAACACCAAACCTCGCCCTCGGCCCAAATTCTTGCTTTTTGTTTGAATATGGAAGACTTCCAGTATTGACATCTAGTCATGTTTTGACATAAGAAATGATAGAGGTATTCTTGAATGTCAGAATGGACGTAAAAGATAAACAAGGGATATTTCTTACCGAGATATTTTATGTGTTGTTAATGGAACTAGATATCTAGGAAGGACAAGAAGGAGAGAGGAGAAGGAGTCCAGGGGATGGGGCATGGCATGCAACTAGATGAAAGAATCTCTACTCTGTAAAAGGCAGAGAAGGAAATGGATTGGGAGTGATGATTAAATTGAGGCTGATCCCACAGGGCCCAGTAACAGGGCAGATAGTGGAGATGGTTGGAAATACTACAGACTTCTCAGAAATAAAAGGCAGATCAAGAAAATAAGTTCTGTACAATGGATCCCAAGCCTGCAGTCTGCACAGTAATGGAACTGAAAAATAGAAACAGGATTTGTGATGACTTCAACAGAACCACAGGTCAGAAACCGGACCTCGAGTTATGCAAAAGTAGATACTCAAATGCTTACTTAGGGCAACTAATTTTAGCCAGGGTAACTTAGGAAAATTAGGTTAGCTGACATCCGAAAAGGTGTAATGACTGAGTTCTTGCCCTGGGAATATGAATATAGTCAGTGAGCTGATCCGCATGGTGAGCGGTAACACAGGAAACCTCACCAAGTGCGTAGACAGGCAGGTTAGTTGGAGAAGGAGCACCAAGATGGGCTTAAAGTTCAGACTCATACAGAGTTACTATACGGCAGAGCTAAGGCCAAGAAAAGGATAACACTGTGGGCATGCTCAGTTATCTAAAAGTAAAAGTAAGTCAAGTAAACACCAGACCATTTTCAACAGAGAAATGAGTTTCAAGGAGATGTTAATTTTTATATTGTTTTTAAACTCATGTGTCTCTGTATCATTGAAATGCTGATAGAATGTCAAGCACAAACTACAGAAATGAAACTAGACTGATAGCAGAAGACACTGACTGACCATCTGGTAACCCTGAGAATTAAGCCTCAAACACATAGAAAGCCACTTTAATTGCAATCGAGTTAGCACATTGATAATTGGGATTTATGAAAAGAAATAGCATTGCCTGCTTTTGCTCACTAATAAAAGTCACTTAAAGAATGCCAGCTCCAGATTTTGTGAAGAATTTATTTACACAGAAGCCCCAAAATTTCCAACTTGAAAGTCTCTGGGAAGAAGGTCAACATCAGGCCCGGGGACCAAGCAAAGGAAGCAGGTCATGTTTGCTGCTGAACGTCGTCTGCACTAAAATAACAGGTGGACCCTGCTCGGCTCACAGTCCTGTCTGTGCTAAGTCCACTTGTGGGGAAGGTCGACTTCATCACAAAGTTTTCTCCCCGGTGCCAAGGAAACAGATGAAAAAATGAACTTTGGTTTTAGGTTTTAAAACTGACTTAATATGCTTTTATTATTGTGTTACAATGGACTTTGAGACCCTTTCTTCTCTAGTCTCCTCTTTCCCTGTTGTAGAAAAATGTCATTCTTTGTCCCCCTCTACTGTCCACTGACAAACCAAGTGTCAATACTGGGACTCTTCCTAAAGTTTGGATTCCGCATCAAACCCAGCATTTAATTCTCCCACTTTATGCAGACCTCCCTTACCAACCTTGTTGTTACAATAAGTCCAGAATAGCAGTATCTCAGGTTCACTTGCCAACAAAATGTCACTTCCTGAATCCGGTACCTCCATCCCATCATTACTCTGAGTTCCCAAATCATTTAGTCATTGGGATACCTTTACACCCAGAGGGTACCTACCCAGCCATGTTTACAGGAAGGATTCCTCCAAAATACGGTTACCTCCACTCTTCCAAAATTTCTAAGAGTACACACATATCCCTGTACTTTTTCCTCTTAATAAGGGCAACGATATTATGCTAAACTACTTTTGTTAGCCAAATCTAGGCCACCATCTATGAGATAAAGCTGTTGAAACAACCTGCTTTGGCTTTCCTAGTCTCCCTGGTATATTTACTAAGGAGACTGGGTCCATAGAAGAGATGCTGAGAATGAATTTGTCTCCTTTACTGACCATTGCTGAGCAAGCACTCTTGAGCGTACAGAGGAGAACTAAGCTCATTATGGAGGGGAATGGAAACAACACACAGCTAATGACAAAACTAATGAGTTACAAAGTCACTTCCCTTTCATTTCCATGGGGTGTAAAAATGGGAAGCCAGGATACATCATCTCTGAGGCCTCCTCAAGCTCTTACCGTCTTTAGTCTGTGGAGAGCAGCTATATGTAACAGGACATTTAATGTTACACCGACAAAATCTCCCTGACTACAGACCATATTTCCTGTAGTACTAACATAGATCTAGTTTAGCATAAACACAGGATTTTTGAACGAAGGTGGAAAATTCATAGTGTAGGAATTGAGGAGTCACACTTAAACTTAACAATCTGTAGAGCATCTATAAGGGCCCCATCTAAAGAGTATTTGACAAACCCAAATTTATGACCGCTTCTTATTCATCAGCTTGTTTCCAGAGCTGAAAGCGAGGAGGAGGCTGTGAATGTGGTATTATGTGGAACTTATCACTCGGGAAATGATGTCATTGAATAAGAAATTGAAAGAATTTTACTCAACGTTTTGCAATCTACAGCCATGGATGAGCAAACACCTGTCAGAAAGGAAGACATGACGCTCCATTCCTCTGGTTTCAATTGAATGACCCCAATTTTCACTCATTGGTGTTTTGAAGATATGATTCTCCTTTGCAAAATATCTTAATAGTTGTAAATGGCTTGTTTTCAATATCAATACCTAATGTATTTTTCTATCAGATTAGTTCGTTATGGAATAATGTACATCAATTTCATGCATAATTTGCCCTCTTATAGCTGAAACATCAAGTGGAAACATTATCATTAAATGTTGATCTATGAAGCAAAAGAAAAAAGAATGTCATTTTTAAAATTTAAACTCAGACCCATGTTTACTGAACCAGCAAGAGCCAAAGAACTCCGCAGAGAAATCATACCCCTCCCCAAGGAGACTTCTCCTCCCAGCAACAGCGCCTCACTCTCACAAGCTGTTTGCTGTTTGCTGCTTATGGCACCGTTTTCAGACAAAGAGGGCTGTCACTCCCTCAAAAGAGCAAAGGTGGTGTTAGATCTCAGTGCTTGGCAGAAGAAGACCTGAGAGCCACACCAGACTCTGCCTGCTCTGGTTCAGCTTATTAACCAAGAATGGTCGCTGCGCGATTACGTTCTAGAAACACGAGTGAAGATAGGAAAAAGAAAGACACTTCAAGCCAGAGGGAAATGATAGGAAGTTGCCATTCCAGTGTCTAATAAACAAGTCCCAGATCATAGTCAGACTCATCAACTCGTATATTGCTTAGAACTTCTGCTGGTGCATCAGAGAGCAAAGCTTGCAAGCCGTGTTTGCTAGCTGACCCTTAGATAGAAAGTACGTCAACCCAAGAAATTGCCTTTTGCCAAATAGATGGAACATCGGTATTCTAACCAGCAAAGACAAACATTGGTATTCTAGCCAGTAAAGACAAACCCTTTGATTCATGCTTGTTAGCACAGATAGAAGACAGACAGACAGACAGACAGATAGGCAGATAGATACATAGAGAAATAGATGATAGATAAATTCAAAAGGAATCCCCTTGATTTTAACAATTGAAGTTCTCAAAAAAAAATCTTTTTCTTTCTATAACTTCTCCCATTTGTCTTCAGGCTGAGTACTTAGTCAACAAGGTCTCTACTCCCTGCTCTGGCCCTTCCTTTGCCAGGAGTCCACCAGTCTGATCACATTAAAGTCATTCTCTTTTTGGTCCTTTGTAGCTGCTCCAGCTAGATTTCTTCACAGCTCTTACCTGGCTATGAGCATTTACTCTTCTCCCTTTGTGTGTCCACTTAGAGCATAAACGCACTGTGGCTCAAGGCCATGTGTGTTCTGTTCACTGTCCTGCCACATTCCTGTAGAATATTTATTACAGTTGCTACTAAGAATGAATAATGAATACAAAAAAATGTGAGTAAATTAGTAAATGAAGACACAAGAGATGGTAAAGGTAAGGAAATGAATTTTTGGAGACATGTATTTATCTGCCCCAAAATTCTATTTCATTTGAAAAACAAAGTCACAACATATAGAATACAAACCCCATACCAGATGCTATACTGTTCTTCATTTCCCATGGCTACCATAACATGTCAAAAGTGACTAAAAGGGTATAAATAAGTTCACCTGCTCCGAAGACCATTAAATCTAAGATAAAGGAACTTTTTTGACCAAATAATTAAGTCACATTTCCCTAGAAACTTCTAAGAGATATTTCATACATTGCCTCTTCTAGTTCCTGACTGATGTTGCTGGATTCCTTGATCATAACTGCATCATTCCAACTCAGTCCAGTTTATGTGTCATGTGTCACAAGGTTTCTCTCTCTCTCTCTCTCTCTCTCTCTCTCTCTCTCTCTCACACACACACACACACACACATCTCTGTCACTGCCTCTGTCTCTCTTTGCCTCTGTGTGTGGATGTGTGTACTGACGTACACATACTTATATGTGCGCACACATTTGTCTGAATGCAATGTGTATATGAGCATGTGTACTTCTTTGCGCACATGTGTATATGTGTGTGTTCCATTCCTCTCTGTCATTGGGTTTGAGCTCCTTTAGGCAATTTCAAAACCCTTAATTATATCTGCAAAGGTCCCTTTTATAAATTTGGTCACATTCCAATGTTCCAGGAATAAGAACATAAATATTTCGGGGAACCTATATTCAACCCTCTGCACTTAACCTTTGAAGCCTAGTGCCTGCATTATTTCTCTTGTTACTTCTCGGGCAAGAAAAATTCTAGTAATAACATAAAGAGACTCACAAGTGAAAGTGTATCCCCTTAATGAGTATGTCATTGTGCTGAGCAGGGTCACTTTCTAAATTGTTCAACCTGCAAGCTGAATACAAGAGAGTCCCAAGTCACCTTTCCATCTCCCTGCCACCTACTTACAGATCCACTTGATACACAGAAACAGAGGCTGTGTCTCGGGTCACCAGGAAATCCCCAGTTACCCTCAGAGTTAATCGAAGACCATCAGACAGGCTCTGTGAAATTAACTTCTTGTTTCTCTTAAGGCAGTTTTGTTCAGTGCTTCTTAATGGTTCACAGAAAGTTGAATGCCTCCCATAGGCAGAACTGACCCGCTGGGTGTATAAGACATGATGAAGGGGGTCACGCTGTTTTCACTTCACTCTGGCAATCATAAGTGCATGCATACTTTTTTAAGTTGGGATGCAAAGAACGCTGGAGCAACTCTCTTTGTGACAGAAGAACAATAATTCAAGAGAACAATAATAAAGAAGTGTCAGGTTACTTTTGTCAGACGTGTTGATGTCACGAGCAAACACAGCTGTGTATCTGTTTCCCCACCCCTTAGGATGGCCTGGCCTAAAATTCAAAGTTAGTGCATTGTGAACATTCCCTTCTCATGGCATGAGAAAACGAATGCCCTTTCTAAAGAAAACAATTTGCCCCTCTCTGTAGCTGAATCAGACCTGTTATAGATCATCTGAGTCAGAAGAAAAAAAAATAGAGGCAAGGGAATGGAGGGGTGGAAAGCCAAACACCTAGAAATTTATGTCAGAATTTATGCTTACTCCCTTCTACTACAAACAAATATTACACTTTAATACCACAGAGGTGAGCAGAAAACCTTTGACTTGTGTTTCCACAGACCAGGCAGGATGAAAAAGCAGCCTCCATCCAACAGGCAAAGTCTGCCCTTCACCTTGGTGAAGAAAGAGAAGGCTTTATTCTGTTTCTTTCGCTGCTGCTGGAACTTGGTCTCTGACTGACATTGTGAACAGGAAACTAACAGTGACTGAGTGGCTTTTGTTTACCTGATCATTCCATGGTAATGACATCATTTTCGTGCTCACAACCACCCTTGAAGGGAGAGAAATTGCCCTCATTTTTTTAACTGAAGAAACTGACGTTTGGAAAACCTCCTATCTACCCAGACTTCAGCCAGTTGATTTGCAATGGCACAAGGAAAGTCCAAACAGGAAGCTCGTCTAAACCAAGTTCGTTCCTCTGCTACCGCCAGCATTTATAAACATATGCATTTAACATAATGACAGACTAAATCTTGCAATCAAGTTATTACAGCGTTGGGAAAAGGCTGCAAGTGGCATGTTGTTCTTACTGAGGACAACCAGGATATGACATTGTCTCTTTCCATTATGCACGGCCAGCAGGCTGACTGTCAAATGCCAACCACTGTGATCTACTTAGCAAGGTCGACTGCTTGATCGCTATGAATAATTGGATGCCATTAATAACGGTCAGCTCCAGGATACAGGAAATTGGTCAAGCATGATAATTGTATTTTGAATTCCAGCAGATTATTTCCTGGGGAGGAGAAAGAGATTGTATGAGTTACAGTTTTTCTAAGCACAATAGAGATAATTGCTTCCCTAGAGGTGAAAGGGACAAACCAAGGACTCCTTTATCAAGTGAGAAACACAGAGGTCAAGGTTTTGCAAGTCATGGCTGACAAAGGGAAGTCTGATCCTGGCTACACAACGTGAGTCCTTGTTTCCTTGCTCCCTCATTTGGATGGGCCAGAGCTTTACATGCTAATGAGTCTCTGTCCCAATAAGTCAGACCAGTGTCTAATTAGAAAGCCTACTATAATTGACTTCTATCTGAAAATGTCCAGCATCCTTCTTTTGCTTTTTTTTTTTTTTTTTTTTAGTAAATTTTATTAAATTATAAAAGTTTCCATTTCCGCCCCCCCTCCCAACACCCTCCCACTCCCGCCACTCCCCCCCTCCTTCCCCTCCGTCCCCCAGGGCAGTCAGGGTTTCCTGCCCTGTGGGAAGCTCCAGCTCCCTCCCCCTCCCTCCAGGTCCAGGAAGGCGAGCGTCCAAACAGACTGGATCCCCAAAATCCAGCATATGCAGAGGAAACAGGTCCCAGTGTCATAGTCAATGGCTTTTCAGAAAGACCCCGGGCCAGCCACAGTCAGAGAATCCGGCCAAATTCCGAGAATCTGGCTAGATCACGTCCTCGTTCAGTCCCAGTACGGCTGGCCCTGGTAAACTCTCATCAGATCCGTTCCCTTGTATCAGTGGGTGATAGCATCCCTCGCAGTATTGATTTCGTTTTTCATGTTCCTCCTCCTTCCGCTCCCCCTCCGGACCTCGGGGGGCTCAATCCGGTGCTCCAATGTGGGCCTCCGACTGCATAGCCGTCCTTCGCCAGAGGAAGGATCTATGGTGATAAGCAAAATATACATCAGTATGGTCATGGGCCACGGCCGATTCAGGCACCCTCTCCTCTGTCCAGAGAGCAATCTGGGGGATTTCTCCTTGGACCTGGGATCCCATATATAATCAAGTCTCCTGTAAACCCTAAAATGGCTCCCTTAGTTGAAATATATTATTCCCTGATCCCATATTCATCATACCTCCCTCCCCCCCCCATCCCCGGCCACCAAGCTTTCCCCGTTCCTCCCCTACTCCCTTCTCTCTAGTCCTCTCCCCCTCCATCGACCCTCCCACCCCCCCATGCACCCGAGGTTACCTGGGACTCATGTATATTTCCTACCTCCTGGTGGATAGCTAAATAATCTTCATCAGGTTCATCTTCTTATTTAGCTTCTCTAGGATCACGAATAATAGGCTCAAAGACCTTTAATTATGGTTAGAATCCACTTATGAGTGAATACATACCGTGTTCCTCTTTTTGGGTCTGGCTTACCTCACTCAGTAAAGCGTTTTCTATTTCCATCCATTTGCATGCAAAATTCAAGATGTCATTGTTTTTTACCGCCGAGTAAAACTCTAATGTGTATATGTTCCACACCTTTTTTAACCATTCTTCTATTGAGGGGCACCTAGGTTGTTTCCATGATCTGGCTATTACAAATAGTGCAGCTATGAACATAGTTGAACAAATGCTTTTGTAGTATGTTAGGGAATCTTTAGGGTATATTCCCAAGAGTGGTATTGCTGGGTCCTGAGGGAGGTTGACTCCCAGTTTCCTGAGAAACCGCCACACTGATTTCCACAGTGGCTGCACGAGTTTGCATTCCCACCAACAATGGATGAGTGTTCCCCTCACCCCACATCCTCTCCAGCATAGGCTATCGTTGGTGTTTTTGACTTTAGCTATTCTGACAGGTGTAAGATGGTATCTCAAAGTGGTTTTGATTTGCATTTCCCTGATCGCTAGGGAGGTTGAGCATGACCTTAAGTGTCTTCTGGCCATTCGAAGTTCCTCTGTTGTGAATTCTCTGTTAAGTTCAGTACCCCATTTTTTAATTGGGTTAATTAGAGTTTTAGTGCCTAGTTTCTTGAGTTCTTTGTATATTTTGGAGATCAGACCTTTGTCTGATGAGGGGTTGGTGAAGATCTTCTCCCAGTCAGAAGGCAGCCTTTTTGTCCTACTGACAGTGTCCTTTGCTTTACAGAAGCTTCCCAGTTTCAGTAGATCCCATTTATTCATTGTTTCTCTTATTGTCTGTGCTGCTGGGGTCCTACTTAGGAAGAGGCCTCCTGTGCCTAAATCTTGTAGACTACTTCCCACTTTCTCTTCTATCAGGTTCAAAGTGGACGGATTAATGTTGATGTCTTTAATCCATTTGGACTTGATTTTTGTGCATGGTGATAGATATGGATCTACTTTCATTTTTTTACAGGTTGACATCCAGTTATGCCAGCACCATTTGTTAAAGATGCTTTCCTTCTTCCATTGTATACCTTTAGCTCCCTTGTCGAAAATTAGGTGTTCATAAGTTTGTGGGTTAATATCTGAGTCTTCTATTCGATTCCATAAGTCGACTTCTCTGGCTCTTCTTTTGCTTTTTAAAATACATTAGACATCCACTGTATATTAAGGGTTGTAAATACCACATGTTCTATGAAACAATATTACCTTTTCAAAAGATACCTTAAAAATAAAAGCATTTTAATAATCTTCAGAAATGAGATACTAAAGAGATTGTTTGAAGATACACTTATAATCTTGTGGAAAGGGGTGTGTTTGAAAGTGATTTAAAATAAAATGTAAAATTAAAACTTTTAATTTCTTAAAAATGATTTTAGAGATAATAGTATTTGTGTAGCAAATAAAGAGAGGTTTGTGTGCACGTGTGTGTGTGTGTGTGTGTGTGTGTGTGTGTGTGTGTTGTGCATGTGCACACGTGTGCATATATGTTGGAGGTCAGCCTGGTCTACAAAGGGAATTCCAGGACAGCTAGAATTGTTTTACAGAGAAACCCTGTCTCTAAGAAATTGAAAGAGAGAGAGACAGAGAGAGAGAGAGAGAGAGAGAGAGAGAGAGAGAGAGAGAGAGAGAAATTTCTAGAGCCAAATACAGTGACTCTGATTCATTCAGGAACACAGTCCCAGGTTACCCCAAATTCCATACTCTAAGGTGGAAGTATTTTAAGGAAGCTTTTATAGTAACTAAGCAAATGAAGTAATAAATGAAGGATTTTTTAAAAACACATTGGTGGAAAGATCAGATAGGTGAGCTACAGAAACTCTCAGCTGCAGGCTTCAAATGCTAACGAGTGGCATTCTTAGCCTTTCCATGGGTGGAAGCTAGTGGTCTGTTTGTACTTTCCAAAAGATGTACCTAACGGTCACAGAGATATTAGGTCACATATAAAGTAGAGTAACAAATGCCTATTAAGAAGCTAAAAGAGGCCCAACATAAATTGTAATTAGACTCTAACCCTGCAACATTCCAACTCCTCCAAAATCTTTGAAGTTTTTATCAGTTAATCAATAAATCTTGGAGAAGGTTCAGTGTAAGTATGAGTCTTTCCAGGAAAACTCATTCACCACAACAAAAGATTCCTGTCTTCGTATAAATAGCTAGCAATCAGAAATATCCAAATACTGCCAACTGATGAGTGTATCACTAAAATTTGCATTGACTCCTAGGATGAAATATTGTCCGGCCACAAAAGAAGGAATGAAATACTGGCACGCCAAAGATGCTTGCACCAGAAGCTATTACACTAAATGAAAAGTCTTGTCACAAATGACACCATGCTGTGTGAGTCTGTTTCTGTGATATGCAGAAAGAGCAAATGTCTGGAGAGAGATGATAGACCATGGCTTTTTAGCACTGAAGCAGAAGTAGACAGGATAATGTAAAAAGTGGTTATTGATGTGTATAGCACTTCTTTTAAAGTAAATGAAGATGCAATGTAATTAGATTATGGTAGTTGTCTGGTACCTCCGTATGAATATGCTCAACAATATTTAAGTACATACTTTCAAGGACAGAATTGTATAGTGTGTGAATTATACTTCATATTTGTTAAGCTATTTAAATAGATCAAATGCAAGCAAAAGCTGCATTGGGTGTCATTTGCTTCCTATATGACCAAATCATGTCTTCAGAATGCAGATCCATGGGAGTGTTGAAGACTCTGCATGACTCGGCAGCTAGACAAGTTCCCTGCAGTTTCTGCTTTGGAGTCTCCTCGGTCCAATGATTTACAAACGTATGAACTCTCTGCAGCCCAACTGTTTGGTATTCCTGTCTTTTTTTCCTTGGTGACTGACATTTTCTTTTGCATTTTTACAGATACATCCTATTAGTTCACACACAGAAGATGCTGTAACCTACAGGGAGTGGGAATACAAGCCTTGAAAATGCTTGCTTTCCTAGGCAAACACCAAACAGCTACTCAAGGATCCCAAAATGTGACCAAGGTCTAAATGGACATCTGAAGAGTTTTACATGAAAGGTTGCATTGCTCAGGGCATGAGAAAAATTTCATAAGTAGGTGATGGTCTATCTGTAAAAGTGAAGACCAAGATCTCTAATTCCCTGATCCTTAAATATGCCTGATATGCTAAGCATTCCACAAAAACAAGTACAGAGAGTCAATTCTTTGCCTTTTCCTTTTACAATCAATGCCTTTGAAGAAAAACCAGCCTACAGTTCACAGACCACAATCCTGGAGCACCTAGACAACAAAGAGGATCCTAAGAGAGATATACATAAGAAGGAGAAAAAGACAAGATTTCCTTAGTAAATTGGGAGCATAGTGGTCACAGGAGAGAATAGAAGGGAAGAAGAAAAGAATGGAGGGGACTGGGTGGGGGGAATATATAGCACAATAAAAGGAATTTAAAAAACAATTAATGCCTTTTCCCAATAGGGAATACCTATTATCTTTTCTTTTATTAATAATATTTCTACTTATTCTCCAAAAATTTTGTACACATATACATTTTGATCAAATACATCTTCCACTACCTCCCTCCAACTCCCCATGGAACCCTCCTTCATGGTCTCATTTACTCTTCTATTATTGTTATTAGTCTTGTGTCTAATTTGTGTTGACTACATGCACATGGGTGAGGGTTCTCCACCGAGGGCGTGAGCAACCTCCTTCTCCCCTCAGCACCTCTTAGCTTCTGAAAGATTAGTAGCTGTGAATAAGGTCCTTGGGCATCCCTGCCCTCTCCTGGAATTTTCACTGTCTTAATCCTCTGCAAGTAACAACAGTTGCTGTGGTTTGACGTATATAACAACCATGTCACACTCAGAAAACATTTCAGAGCATTTCTCCTTCTATTCTCTGGAGATTACAAATGTCCATTTTCTTGAAAAGCCAGCTTGAATCCCATATAGGTCTGGTGACAGTAAAAAAGGGAAAAACAGGTCTCATCTCCACCTCTATATTCACAAAGTCCTCATGAAACCCATGATAATCAGAAGACGTCTCACATACCTTTTTCAGTGGGGCAGATCACATTCTGCTGCTTCGGTGATCTGGGCAGGAGTGGGAGGAATCAGCTTCCTCCTTCCCAGAATTCTCCTGTTCTCATTGCATCATTTCTACTTCCTATCTGGTTTTCCTGCCTATACTTCCTGCTTGGCCAATCAGTATTTATTTAAAACATGATTGATTGACAGAATACAGACAATTCTCCTGCACCAATTCCCCCTCTTTTTTTTTTTTAAAAAAAGGTACCATTCTGTAACATGGAGGAGGCCTGCTTCTTGGGGTTTCTGTCCTGCCCAGTACCCCCAGTCAGCAAGCCCTAAAGAAAATCACACAGAGATCTCTTTAAGTTATAAAGCTGATTGGCCCATTAGGTCAGGATACTTATTAGCTCTTGTAGCTTATATTAACCCATTGTTCTTATCTATGCTAGTAATATGTCTCGGTTCTTTTCTCACTGGGACAGATCACATCCTGCTTCCTCGGTGATTTGCACAGGACTGGGAGGAATCAACCTCCTCCTTCCCAGAATTCTCCTGTTCTCATTGCATCATTTCTTCTTCCTGTCTGGTTTTCCCACCTATACTTTCTGCTTGGCCAATCAGCGTTTATTTAAAACATGATTGACAGAATACAAACAATTCTCCCGCACCACATGACATGTGTGATGCTTGTGTGGTGTGTATATGTGTGGAGTAATCTGTGTGTATATGTGTGAATTGTGTGTGATGTATGTGTGTGCATGTGTGTGCCTGAGCAGGGAGCAGACATGAAGAGAGGACTTGGAGATTATTTTTAACTGTTTCCATGAACGAAGGAGATAGAATGATTCCCTGTGATTAAAAAGGAAGCATGCAAGAGATGAATAGTAAAATATGCACTTTTGTTTTCTTCTGCATCCCAAGCCTAAAATGGAAAATCAGTGTTTGTTTTGTCCGTACGCCAGTTCTTTCATCTGTGATCAATTTGTGGTTTCTAAGCTCCCATTGTTCCCATTGTCTTATGCTTCTAGTTGAGTTATTTTTATTCTTCTTCCCCTTCACACAGTAAGCATGCCTCTCCACAAAAGCACTGACAAGCCCTTGAAATCGAGTGAATTTGAAGCGACCTTCTTACTGTCTTTCCAACTACTACAGGTCTACCTGAGCAAGAGAAGGAGGAAAGATGAGAGAGGAGAGTAAGAATGTACAGCACCCATGTTTTATTCATTTCTCCGGAAAGCTGTGGATATTAACTAATTACCCAACTCAGTGCATCCCTGCAGGATGAAGAAAGGTAATCCTGCTGTGCCCTACTTTAAGAAACACTGAGTCAAATATAAATTATTAAATGAATCATGAGGTGTATTTAGAGAGGGGTTCAGCAGAAGGTTGTATTTTTAAGAGAGTGTTCCCCTAGTGCATGTAAAACATGCCTTCATTTCTAAAACTTGAGGCATTTTTCGACAGAATGCCATTATTAAGAGCTCCAAGTCTGAAAAAGCAGGTGTGTGCTAGGGGTTTAATTGTTAAATCCATAATAAGATTCCTTTAAATAGCATAACGCTTCTGCAATGCAGCTCCTAGTGCTAAAATATGAATTGGTCCGCCAGCAATTGATTAAATGTAAATTTCGGGGAAACACAACTATTGTCAGAGCTAAATATGCCTGTGTTTACCTTGTTGTTTCTGTGAGTAAATGGGAAAATTGAATATCTGAGGGGGGAAAGGGCAGTTATTTTTGTTTAAGTTTTGTAATTAAGTCTCCATGCTCTTCTCTCTAAAATCTCTATGTACAGTGTTAATACACATAAAGAAATTACTCAAGATAATGGAGAAGACAGAGAAACATGGGACTTAAGAATAAATAATTTCAAAATTATTTCATCTTCCCTTTTGATCAAGTTTTCTGTTTTAAATCTTTGCCTCCAATTTCTGAGTGGTTCAAAAGAAGTCAGTGAAAATCTAATGTTTGAACATGTGAGTCGAAGCTATGTGATTTGAAATAGAACGTCTAGAAGTCCACATGGGAGTGTCTACACAGAGGAGTAGGTTTCCCACACATGTCCTGATCTGAGGAAAGATCCCGATGCCCTCTGCTGTTAGCTGATCAAGGCAAAACAAAAGCTTTTAGGAGCAGACTGCTCTGCTTTCCAAATAAGCACATTGTGTTTCCAAATAGAGCCCTCCAAAGATATCTCAAATCCGGAATCCCTTTGCCTAGACTGCAAATGGATGTTGCCGTTGTTGTTGTCACTGTTGTTACTTCCTTTTTTGTTTTGTTTCTAAAGCACTACAGTTTGCCTTCTGCTCTGGGCGACAATCCATATAGCAGTAGAACAGCCCTCTCCAGTCTAACTGACCCAACTGCTGTGTAGACCCCTAAGAGATCATACTTAAAATGGTTTAGAAATGTCTACTTCATCTCCCAAAAGAAAAGTAGAATGCCAACCTGCAGGAGATATGCACACTATGAATGTGTCCCAGTGGACTATTGGAAACCTCAACAACCTGAACTGGCAGTAATACTGCTGAGCATTCGATTCAAAATAAAATAGTGTGACCAATTTCAAACTGAACATATGAATAGTGTTCCAGATAATTTCAAGGGCAGACAAAAATCTGAGCTCACAGAGGATTCTAATCTTGACTAAGGACTTTATGTTATTAACGTACACCCTTGCTCATGATCAAGTGACAAGGCCAGGTAAAAGGAAATATCATTCTTGATAAAATAGGAGCTTGGGATCAAATTACAGGAGGGAACAAAATTGCTTCTAACAATCTATTTAAAGATTCCATTAAAAAATGCTGGTTCGTTCTGAATCTTGAATGGAGCTACATGAGTTCCACATGAATTGAGATGATTAAAAACAATGCTCTCAGACAATGAGCATTAAAGTGAGTTATGCTTGCAAAAACAGATAAGGGAGCTTCTGGCAAAACCAAAACACCGGGTCTGAATATACATATTGGGTATTCTAGGAGAGGGAGGCTATGGTTGGATGGAGAGTCTAAAGAACAAAACCGTGCTGTGAATAGGGACGGTCATGCATGTAATTTTTGTCAAGACAAATTGGCTGATTAGAGCTGTTAGATATTGTGATAATACAAAAGGGGGAGCTGGTGAGAAAATTCACTAAGCTCAAATGAATAATAAAACTGAAAATGAGCAGAGATTATAACATCACTTCAAAAATTGGAACTGAGAATAGTGCCTTTGTGTCCATAGCTCTCTTATCTTAGCAGCGTTTCATGACATCAGTAATTCATAACTTTTATACTTGAAAGTGGCCAGAACAGATGATCCAGTCCAAACACATGTTCAAGACTTCTGTTCTCTGGAAAACATCCTGCTCATGGTCAACCTGTGTGAACATTCCAGAAATGCCATTTCCTGCTGAGTGGACCATTCCAGGCTTATTAGGAGTGACAGTGTAGCTGTCACATCACAGGACAGGACAACGTTACTTGGTGACTGTGGTGACTCTGGGACAAACATACATACCGAGATACCAGACATATAAATGCATAATTTATACAGCTACTACAGGACAAAAACCCTTGGTAGTCATAATAAATGACGATGTCACTGGTATATGCATTTGTTATACTTTTGCTGTTATTTTAAAGGCTTTTCAGCTCTATTTTTGGCCTTGAGGTGTCTGCTTCCTTCCTTGGAAGGTGAGAAACAAGTCTCAGATGCATGCTTTGGTCACCACAGACTTTGTCCTGCTTTCCTGCTACCATGAAGGGTTCCTTCTCAGATTATGAAACAGAGTAGACTCTTCTTCTCTTCAGTTTCTTCTCTCAGGTATTTTATCATAGAGGACCAAAGTAACCCATACAATGTCCGAAGTGGCAGACGTGCCAATTGCCATGATCAGACCTCTAAATGCCATATGCATATATGTGTATGTGTTCACTAAGCACATATAATGACTATGTCAATTCAAAATTTAAAATGTATCTTAAGATAAAATTAAAAAGGATGGTCATATGTTGGGAGGTTTTAGCTGACTGGTATAGGTTGCAATCTGCCGTAGCTTAGCAGCTTTCTCTCTAAGCTCAGCATTATGAAAACTCCCTCCCTCCCCAGAGAAGCTTCCTGCTCTCCACCTGCCCTTATCTGGAGGCTGTCTCTGGGCTTGGAGGACTGAGCTTATCTGAAAGCTGTCTCTAAACTAGATGCCTATCTCTAACACCAGATGCCTGACGTATCTAAAGCTTGAACCCTGAGATAGATGCAGACTAGAAGGCCCCCTTGCTGCACACACTAGGAGCCTTATGATTGGGGCTTGCCTCTTCTTGCCTCTTCATGCAAATTAGGTGATGTCCCTGCCACTATCCCCAGCCTTTATATTAAGCTTTCTTCCTGGAATAAAGGGAAGCTGTAACATTTAACCATCTCCCTAAAGAGCTGTCTCCACCAACTCTCTGGTCACGGGACTCTGCTCACTCCTCAGCTCCCTCCCCCATCACCAAGGATTCTGAAAAAGAGGCTCAGAGCAAACCACAGTCAGGAACGCGTTCCCTGAATTGACAGTTAAGTAACTATCTAAGAAAACTCAGGTGGATGTCTAGGTCATGAGAGCCTCCATGAGGAAGGAGCATTCTCATCACTGGGAACAGAAAGGGCCAAGGCTCACAGGTGACTAAATGGAGGTTGGAATCAATGCACCTAGAAGGCAAGGGTATGATGAAAAAAAAGGCAGATCAAGGACCCTCAGGGATACTCTCTGGCCTTGAAGAAGTTTGGTTTTTCTCTTCTTCCTAAGAAACTGTTGGCAAAGTTACAGGGAAACTGGTCTGACTTCTCCACTGTGAACTACCCTGTAAATTTGATCTAGCCGATCTCTTGCAACAGAACATCCCCTGGGCCAGATGCTGTCTAGTGGGACCCTCATGCCTCCATGCCAGCCAAATGTGCTCTCACATGAGAGGTAGGAAGCATTTTGTACCTCTGCAATTCCTATGAAACCTCATTAAGTCTCTACCCAAATCTGGGCATGCTACACACCTGCAATCTTGAGATTTGGGAGACTGAGGCAGGAGGATCATAAACCCTAGGCCAGCCTCTGCTATATACAGATGACACCTTGACAGAGGGACTACCTGTTGCTTATTACCCTTAAATAGCATGTGTATTACCATGGCCTAATATTTACAAATGAAATCTGGTCCTGAGCAAGAATTATCCCAACAGGCAGTGAAGAAAATCCATTTTACTTCTTAAAGAAACTGCTTGATCTGTGGAAAGTATTCACCTGGTCTGAGAGGCTACAATCAGAGCCACCCCACTGCCATCCATTACCCTGTGGCAAGGAGGAATTACAGCAGCCCAGGATCACCCTGCAAGGGGTGTCTGCCAAGTACAAGTTTGTGGGTCGCTGGGGCAGCAGGCTCTGGCACAGGTTGTTCTGATACCCAGGGCAGCCATGATTAGCCAATGCATCCTCACAACACGTGAAGCTCCTGGTATCATACAAACCTTACTATTTCCTCAAGGATCCTTTACATTCACAAATGAAGCCTGGAATCAGAGTATGTCTTACCAGTTGGGGATGTATAGGTCACCTGATCTCCCTGTCTCATGGAGGCCTCCAACTGCAGATTCTTAAATTCCATCTAGAGTCTAAGGCTGGTGGATAGAGTTGAGGTGGCCTTTGGTGTCGATGAAAAAGTTTATCTTTGTTTTTTACTGTCAACTAACAGAAACTTGGAGTATTATTTGTAAATAAGCCAAAAAATTACATAGTTAAATCAGTAGTATTTTTTTACATATAAATCTAGCCTGTTACAGTTATTTTCTGGAAAAATCTGCTTAGTCACAATGGATATGCTAAATTTCTGGCAACTGTTAGTAACATGAATGTTTGCTTTGTCACCAACAGAATTTTCATATCATATTTTAAATGATCTAGATTCCTCATTGCATGCTTACAATGCTTCAATAGGATGGAACTAAGAAATCTCATCATTAGCTCATATATATATATATATATCATATATTATATACATATTATATATAATATACATATCATATATTAATAAAGTATACATATTGCAAGTTCCATTTGCTATATGTTGCCATTTTCAATATAATATTAATGCACTGCTATACATACCTAACATATATAACTAACTTTATTTGTAGCTCTATTTATTTTAGATAATAAGTGCCAAAGTAAGCATTGTATACAAGGGAGACCCACAGTACCAGAAGGGGAATAAAACAGCAAAGAAAATGGAATAGGATAAGGAGGATACTAAGCCCAGAGGCATGCCTCAGTGTTGCCAGGGTTTCTGTCCTGCCCAGTTCCCACAATTGTTAAGTCCCAAAGAAATCACACAGAGATCTACGTTAGTTATAAACTGATTGGACCATTAGCTCAGGCTTATTATTAACTCTTATAATTTATATTAGCCCATTATTCTTGTCTATACTAGCCACATGGCTTAGTATCTTTTTCAGTGAGGCAGTCACATCTTTCCTCTTCTGTTGCTGGGCGAGGACTGCAGAAAGAACTTTCCTCTTCGCAGAATTCTCCTGTTCTCATTGACCTGACTCTTCTTCCTGTCATTGTCCCACCTATACTTCCTGCCTGACTACTGACCAATCAGCATTTATTTAAAATATAATTTACAGAATACAGACCATTTTCCCACACCACCTCAGGACTGAGGAAGTTCAGAGGGTGTAACATGAGGGGGGCCTGCTTGTTTGTGTTTTCTGTCCCACCCAGTTCCCACAGCTGTTTAGCCCCAGAAGAAAATCACACAGAGATCTTTATATGTTATAAAGCTGGTTGGCCCATTAGCTCTAGCCTCTTACTGGCTAACTCTTATATCTTGATTAACCCATTTTTCTGATCTATGTTAGCCGTGTGGCTCAGTACCTTTTCCAGCTGGGGCAGATCACATCCTGCTGCTTCAGTGATCTGGGTAGGAGTGGGAGGAATCAGCTTCCTCCTCCTCCCGAGAATTCCCCTGCTCTCCTTGCATCATTTCCACTTTCTGTCTGGTTTTCCCGCCTACACCTCCTGCCTGGCCAATCAGCGTTTATTTAAATCATGATTGACAGAATACAGACAATTCTCCTGCACCAGAAGGGTATTTTCACAGGTTGGTGTTTGACCCTACAAGATAGAGAACAATATAGGGACTTTTATGAATAAGGTCCTCATCAAATGCACTGCTTCAGGGGACCAAGAATACCTGCTAGAAACTGTTACCTGGTACACAAGAAGCTCACTTCCTGAAAGGTATACAGACATCTGAGAAGAGGGGTGTTGACTCATGGACACATCACTGAGCAGACCCAAGTGAATTTGGCCTTCACTGTCTCTGATCTCACTGTTTCCTGGTTATTTTTTATGTTAAATAACTACTCCCCAAATCTGCTATCCTTCTAAGGTGCCTTTTGAAGAAAAAAAAACATTGCATCCCCATTCCTTGATTTTGATCTTCATATTTTCTATCATGTGTCTCAGGTTATTTCATTCATGTATTGCCTTCTCCACTGTGAAGTTTGGAGCTGTCAATATCTCAGTGAACACATGCTATTTTCAAAGCTTCAGATGTCTTCATATCACACCAGATGTACTCCAACAGGTGCAATTAGAGCAGGGAGACAAAAGAGCTGGCAGAGAGAGGAGCACAGCCCTCTCAAGTGTTCCTCCAGTGAGTAAGTTTGACTCCCAGCAATGACCTCAGGCAACAGCAAATGACAGCCAAGTTCAGATTCCTTCCCACTGTGGCTTTAAAATTCAACTAACTAGAAGAGTTCACAAACTGACACACACACACAAAAAAAAATCAGTACCTGGGATATTTCATTGGAACAGGCTGAATTTGAGTAGGAAAAGGAGTGCCTTGCCCGTGAGGAGGAAATGTGGAACCAGTCCCTCCTTAAAAGGTGAGAGAAGAATTGGTTCCAGGAGGGGAGGATAAAAATAAAAAGGACTTTCTGTAGATCCCTTCTCCATAGAACATCATCCTATATGTTAGGTCAACAGCAGAGACCTGAGAAGGGCAACTACACAAGGCCAAGCTTCTGTGAAAGCAAACAAAGCTTTAAAAGAGGAGACTTGGGTGTTTTTTTCATTTGTTTTTCAGTTGCAAACTGACTCTGATTTATTGACATGGGTATTTTTCATAAGCAGGTTTTTAATCAACTGCTCTGCAGAAGGTGTTACCTCCTTCTGTCTCTTAGGAAGTTGTTACGGAGGGTGAGATTGAGAAGTATACTCATTCCCATATCCATTGGCCTTCCTTGGGTTTCCCAGATGGAACTTCTCCTTCATAACCTTAACTGTAAATACTCATTTCCCTAGACTGTTGAGCTCCAAAACCTTTCTTTCACAAACCCCTTCTCATCCATCAAGTTTTAATGAACATCATACCAAAGAGGACTCTCCTCACCAGAGAAAGAGGATTGCCCCATATGCATCCCTCCTGTCCATCTCTCTTTATTTTGCCTCAGTACATAAATCTTGTGTTAAAACTTTATTTCTTTGCTTACCTCTCCTGTTTTCTCCATGAACTTGTCAATCTTTAATTCTGCCATATGACCAGCTAGCCAAAGAGCACCCACCATATAAGTACTCAAGAAATACTCATGTGGATAAAGTCAATATAAGTGAATGCTCAGGATAGGAGTACATCTATTGAAGAATCTGTCTGCAAAGTTCTAATTTTTGGAGTCTGAATATGAAGCGTGTCAGCCCATAAGAATTCACATACTGGGTTGGAGAGATAGCTCAGAGGTTAAGAGCACTAACTGCTCTTCCAGAGGTCCTGAGTTCAATTCCCAGCAACCACGTGGTGGTTCACAGCCATCTATAATGAAATCTGGCGCCCTCTTCTGGCATGCAAACATACATGGAAGAAATGTTGTATATATAATAAAATAAATCTAAAAAAAAAGAATTCACATACTCAAATCTTTCTAGAGATAAAATGTACTAGAATGATTCAAGTGTTATATTTTGTACCAGTTAGCTCAGCTATTCTTAACCTGCCACAGTCTGGGAAGGAAGATCATAGTTAAATTCCTAACTTGAAAAGAACAAAATCCCATGATTGCCATTTCATATACTGACTTCCTACATTGTAATTGTTAAGTATCGCAGAATAGCCATGAATTTTAATGCAGGTAGGCTTAATTCTGTACCCAGCATTCACTTATTGAAGTGCTAACAAGATGAATGTTTTTGCTTGGATGTGGGACCTGTATGGAGATGATTAAGCTTAATAATTAAGATGATTAAACTTCAATGAAAGCAACAGAGCATGACTATCATCTGATAGAACTGTTGCCCTGTTGATAAGA
This sequence comes from Myodes glareolus, assembly GCF_982192425.1. Taxonomy (NCBI): domain Eukaryota; kingdom Metazoa; phylum Chordata; class Mammalia; order Rodentia; family Cricetidae; genus Myodes; species Myodes glareolus. The sequence goes on from NC_142031.1 coordinate 94,584,933, forward strand.
GGACGACGAGGAAACAGAGATAAGCTCAGCCTCTCTCTCTCCTGTCCCAACACACGTTCATGGACGAGTGCCATGTGAGGGCAGACAGAAATAACACATCACCTGCAAGCCAGGAAAAGATACCCATCCTGCCAGCACCTTTTCCTTTCTCCAGAACTATGAAAAGTAAGTAGATCATTTGACCCACCCAGTCTCTTATTTATGATCACAGTCCAAGAACAATATGAAAGCTTATATAGTACCCTCTTTAAAAAGCCATTAAACTTTTTGAATTTTTCCTTTTTGATTAATACCAAGGAAAGAAAATCCAGTTTAACCTGAGTATTAATAATGATACTGTATGTACACATGAAGGCCAAGATAAAAATCAAGACACCATTTTGAATATATAGCCAATTAAAAAAATCCAGTGTGCACAACAACTGAGAAGCCTGGGGATCATTTTATGCAGAACTACACGGGAGGTCATGATAGAGCCCATTGTATTATATTGGCCCTTAGGCACCTATTAACATCCTACTAATCACTGTGCATCCTCACCTACACAAAGACAGTTGAACAACTAAATAGAAAACCAAATGGCTTCTCAGTACCACAGGACAAACAATTTAGTGATGAAACAAATACACTATCAAATAATAAGCAAATAAATACAGGGAAGGTTTTTCCATTGTAACCAATTTATCTTGATACAGAACTATGCATCTATTAGAAATATTCAAGGAACAGATCGAATTCTCTTGTAATAAATATTCAATAATCATCTGAATTCCAAATAGTGTGATTTGAAAATAGATAAACAACATTTATTTGGGTAACTCACATTATGTGTCTGGGTCCCTAATTCCTCTCATGTCCAAAGGGCTAAGGCCATTTTTTATTGTAAATAGCTCTTTTAAGCCTCAGCATCTAATAAGAGAGATACGCCTTGAGCCTGGTCACTCCACTTGACAACCAGCTATGCTCTCACAAGTAAGTATCCAAAACTCAAGTAGTATAATGTAGATTCTTTTCCTTTTATTGAAAACAGATTTTTTTCTCACATAATATATCCTGATCCCTCTACTCTACTCCTCCCTCTACTCATCCCAGTTTCTCTTCACCTCACCTCCTATTCAAATCCAATCCTTTCTGTCTCTCTGAAAATAAATAGGCATCTAAAAGATTATAATAATATAATAAAGTAAAATAAAACAAAATCTTATACATTGGAATAGAACAAAAAAGTGAACAAAAGGAAAAGAGCCCAAGAGAAGTTCAAGAAAGAGAGACCTACTTGTTCACACACTCAGGAATCCCATAAAAACCCTAGGCTGGAAGCCATACTATACACACAAAGGACCTGTAGGATAAAAAGAGAGAAGAAAACAAATATAAATATATATATATATATGAATAAAACAAAATTTTAAAATAAGAAGAAACAAATTATAAAGAGAAAAGCTATGACAAGACATTTTAAGACAAGAAACCTCAAAGATGTCCTTGAGTTCAGTTTCTGTTGGCCATCTACGGCAAGGAATAAAGCGTATACTTAAGAGTAGTTTGTTTTCCCAGTAAGATTCCCATTAAGAAAACAAATTTTCATTTGCAAGTGGTTATCCATTGGAGTTAGCTTCTGGGTTACGGATGGAAGCTTGTGTCCTCTTCTACTTGGAGCTCTATGACCCCATCTGGTACAGACCCGTGCAGGCCCTGTGCATGCTCAGTTTCTATGAGTTCACATGAATACTGGCCTTGTTTTCTTGATGTCCTCCATCCCTTTTACCTCTTAAATTCTTTCTGCCTCTTCTTCCATGGGTTCCTTGAGCTCTGATGGGAGGAATGTGATGGAGAAATTCAATTTAGGGCTGAGTGTTCCAAGGTGTCTCACTCTCCTCATAAAGTCATTGCTGTGGGTCTCTGTATTTGTTCTCATCTGTTATTGGAGGAAACTTCTCTGATGATGACTGAGCAAGGCATTGAGTATTGTTTTTGTCTTTGAATAGTAGTATTTGGTTTTACTCTAGGTTGCTTTGGGGGAAACATGAAAGAAAAGGGAAGGGAATAAAGGGGGGAGGAAAAGCAAGCACTAAAAACATTGAAAGCCTTTGTAGTTTTGAAGTTGGACAATTCCTTGTGACAATAGATCTCTTAAACATACTTAAACTTACACAAACACTGTATCCTTTGACCATCACCTTCCCATGATTTCACTGAAATTATTGTTATGGAGAATTTTACCATACTCATTTGACCACACGCATACACGCTATTGCCATTGGATAGGCACATGTTTCTAGAAAGATTCATTGGCTTGAAATCTCTTGCCGAGATGTATATAAAACAAGCACTCAAGAGATTTTTGCAATAGTATTTTTCACAATATACATTGAATAAAATATTAAAAATATGATGAAATTAATGCATTAAATTGATTAATAATTTTTATTCTGTTCCCCATTTTCCTTGTTAGTTTTACTGTGATAAACAACATATATTTTGGCATATCTTTCCAGATTTTTCCCAAAAAACATATATGTGCTTAAAATATGCATGTGTTTGCTTATGTGGATGTAAACATACATTTGTGTATGTTTTGGTTTTATTTTGTTTTGTTTCTTGGGGGTTTTTTGGTTATTTGCTTGTTTGTTTTTGAAAACAGGGTTTCTCTGTGTAGCCTTGACTGTCCTGGAACTCACTTTGTAGACTAGGCTGGCCTCAAACTCACAGATATCCGCCTGCCTCTGCCTCTTGAGTGTTGGTATTAAATGTATGTGCTGCCACCACCCAGTACATGTGTGTATGGTTATGTACATATATGTAACGATTAACCAGTTCTTATGTCTATGTTTTTCTGCTTTGTTTATTCTTTTTATTGTTTTTATTAAGCTATCTCATTACTATGTTCAAATTCAATCACATAAACTGATATTTCTTTAAGAGCCAGAAATAAAACCATTCTCTTTAGATCACGGATGGATTTTCTTTGTAAGACTTCCAGCAACAAAATTTAAAAATAGAGAAATAAAAAGTAAATAATGTATTAATTTGCCTAAGATCAAATAGTAGTAACCACTGTTACTATTTCAGGAATTGCAGGGCCAACTATCTGAATTATTGAACCATTTTGTTAGATATTTGACTTTGAAAGAAAATGATAAGTGAAATCCACATTATCTTGCAATATGTAGGAAAAGAAAATGGAAAATAAATACCTTGCTAGTATGACTGGGTGTTAAGAATTCTGGAAGTGAACTTCCCTTGCAAGTAATAGCATGGTGCAGTTTCCATGGCTTGCATCCCCCAGTAGGTTAGAAGCGATTTTCTCCAACTTTGTGAATCTTCCTTTCTATATTGCTTTTCCTGGGCCTACAGTGTTTCCCAAAACCTTAGGTTGAGACAGGTCAGTATGACTTTCTTTTTTCTGATGCCTCCTCTTTCTTCCTGATGTTCTCCTTTTCAGCCACTCACATGATACAGATTCTTCTCTCCTCCTCCACTCTCCAGCCTCCCACCCTAAGGCATCACTCCCACCAGCTCTCAACAAAGGTTTACCTCCCTGGAACAATTATACTAGAAGGTGATGCGGAAATGGTATTCTGCCTGAAGAAGGGGAGTTTTCCAGACTTTGACTGCTTCTGCATTCCCATCTATCCTAAGAATGGGAGATCAATAATCTGTAGAGGATAAATCCTTGTCCAAACATACCTGGAGCAGGGCAGTGAGGAAATGGAGGGGCACCGAAGAGGAATAAAATGATGTAACTTGCAGAAGGGGCATAAATATTTGTGAAAGCGGTTCCTCGAGATATAAGTCAAAAATTCAGAGGGACGTCATCAATTAAAATATTCTTCTTCTCCCGTAGAAAACATGACTACACAAGCAAACCCCAGAAAAGCAATGATGTATTAAGTTATATACTGCAGTATATACACACATCCTTACTTCCAAGAAATATACAGAGAGCCCAAAACCAAAGCAAGAGAAAATCATGAGGGTACTAGCAGCACTTGAGGTTCTGATGCTAGCGATAACAGCAAAAACTGAAATATTTCAACTGTGGGCCATGTTGACAAAGACCAGCACACCAACGGCCTACTTACTTAAGTAGCTATTAGCCACACAGTATCTAGCTTTCAACCCAAAGTTACAAAGCATGACAAAGAAAATGAAGATACACTGGAAAAGATTTGAATAGAATACAAATATTAGAATTATTCATGGCTGCTTCAAGGAATTCATAATATCTATGCTTAAAATACAAAGGGGGGTAATGAAAAAGAAGCTGACAGACTAGTGTGGTCAGGTCAGAGGAACAATGAAAACCTCCAGCAAAGAAACCAAAAAGTCAACATACCCAAGAAAACAATTCAAATCTGAAGACATATCACTGGGAATTTTCAAGCCCAAAAGGAAAAAAGAAAAGGAAATAAAAACTAAACACAATATCTAAGACTCACAGAACAACATCAAAAGGAGTGGTCCCCAGAAAAACAAAAGGTAAAGAAAGAGAAGAAAGAATAGATGGAATGTTTAAAGTAATAAGAAAAGCGAGCCTTCCCAAACTAATGACAGAGCCAAACATCCCAAAGACATCAATTGCAAACAAAAGAAAATTGCTCTTAAAACAAGATAAATATAAACCTCAGAAGGCCATATTTAGAATGTGAAAAACAATGGCAAAGGGAAATTTTTAAGGAAACCAAGAAAAATGAAACATCTTAACTATAGCAGAAAAGAACAAAAATTATAACATATTTCTCATTTGAAATAACTCAAGGATAGAGTAAAATATTTGAAATGTTCAGATGGAGAAAAAAAATTCAATCCTAAAATTCAATAATCAGCAAAAAAAAGAAAACCTTTAAAAACAAAAGCACTCTCCAAGACAAATACAAATGCAGAATCTATCGCTAACAGTTCAACCCAAAATGAAATATTAAAGAAAACCTAGAGAGATGAATACGTGGATGAGAGTGCTTGGCACACAAGTCAGAAGACCTGAGTTCAAACCCCCAGCATCCATACAGAAGCTAAAAGTACCTGCAGCTCGAGAACAATGGGGAACAAAGACAAAAGAGCTCCTGGGCCTGCTGGCTGCAAGCCTCACTCCAGGTCCAGAGAGAGATCCTGTCTCCAAGGAATAGTAGACAGCGACAGACAAGGAGTCCCAATATCCTCTCCTTTAATTTGCTCTCTGTCGCTGTGATAAACACAGTGAGCAAAAGCAACATGGAGGAACAAAGAGCTTTTGTGACTTATGGTCCCATGTTCATCCTTAAAGGAGTCAGACCGGAAACTCAAGCAAGATACTGGAAGCAGGAACTCAAGCAGAAACCACAGAGGAATGCTGCTTCCTGGCTTGCTTACTTCCAAAGAGACTTTCACCAACTTTTTTTTTTTATCAACTTTATTTATTTTTCATTCTTACAGCAGTTTCCCCTCCTTCCTTTTCTTCCAGTCCTTTTCTCACATCACGTCACGTCATGTCACATCACCTCACTTCACCTCACCTCACCTCACCTCTGTACTCCTCCCCAGTCAACTCCAACTCTGTTTCTGTTCAGAAAGGGGAAGGATTCTCATGTACATCAATAAAACATGGCATATCAAGTTGTGGTAGGACTAAGCACCTCCCCTTCTGCTAAGGCTGGTCAAGGCAACCCAGTATGAGAAACAGATTCCCAAAAGCTAGCCAAAGCACTAGAGACAGCCCATGCGCCCACCCTTATCAGCCCACAAACAGACCAAGCTACACAACTGTCACATATATGTAGGTTGGTCCCATGCAAGCTCCCTAGCTGTAAATTCAGACTCTGTGAGTTTCTGTGAGACAGCCCACACCCACTTGCCTAGGGATGGTACCTCCCACAACAGGCTGGACTATCTCACATCAGTCAAGACAGTCTTGATACCCACAGATATGCCCACAGACCAGTCTTACAGAGCTGCTTCTTCAACTGAGGTTCTTCATCCTAGTTGTGTCAAACTGACCACCAGCATTAGCCATTGCATCCTCTGCTGACCTCTGCACACACAGAATATACCATGGGAAAACTTGTGACTCTATCTTAAGCCTACCTCAGGGACCCAGCATACGTCTCCATCTCAAGATTCTGAATTTAGAATGTCCATGCAGTCTGTGAGGTTTTATCATATAGAGAAACATTCATGGGTTCCAAAAATAAATACCTGGCTGTCTTTGGGCCATTATTCAGCCTATCACATGGGGTACCACTTTGGTGCCACCATCTGCTTATGAGCCTGATCATTCACATGTGGGATGAGCTTGTGAAGTTGCTTCACATCAACAACACAAGATGTCAGAGGCCTTAAGGAGAAATGAACTAAGACGTTTGGTTAGACTTAAAAGTGTTGGCAAGCATGGGCCTTCTTTATTTTACAAAATGAAAAAGTCAGCTGTCGTAGTTTTGCTTACACAGACACTTAACTGCAAAACAGATATTGTTTTTGTGGACATCCACATTAACTCATAGCAGGAGTTTAGTTTTCAGTGTGAGGGTTTCGTTATTAAAGAAAGGAAAAAAGTTTATTTCCTTTCAAAGTTGACTGGGCTTGCACAATTATAGAAAAAACAATAAACTCATACTCATATATGCGTGTGTGTACATGTGAATTCATATGTGAAAATACAAGTATTCACCTGTATGTGGAAGTAAGAGTACAATCAGGGTCATTTCTCAAGAGTCACCCACCTTGTTTTTGGAGACAGCCTCTCTCACTGAGAAGAAAGAAGACAGTTTATTTTTGGTTGGAGGCTAGAGAGGAAAGAGAGTAGAAAGTTGTGGGATTAAATATATACATATAAGAAGTTTATGAAAGCTTAAGGACTGGTACCATTTGTACAAATAAATGGCACTAACAGGTGTAAAAGTGCTTCAGGTCATTACCTGCCTATGCACACTGTTGTTACAGGAGTCAAAATTACACACACACACACACACACACACACATGCAAAAATAGTAGCATGTACTCGGTTTTTTTTTTCAGACACTGCAGTTGCCAAAATTATTCTAAATAAGTTTTTAATCACAATTTTAATCTTTAAAACTATCAGCGTGGGAGAAACATAAAGCTTCCTTTTGAGACTAGGGAGAGAGGCTCCTGGAGAGTGCACTCAGATCCTCACCTTGCCCAGGCTATGTAAACATTCTACACTGAGAAGTAACCAACTAGATGTGTTTGTCATAGGCTGACAACATCGGAATGTTCTCATCAACTGTTTCCTATACCAGGGCTGAGCAATATGGTAGACACCAGGTTCATCCCAAGGGAATAAGGACTGTATTTCAGCAGTGAATGCAGCCTGTGTAGTGAAGACTCTCAAACAACGTTGCAATATTTCCTGGCAATAAAGCAGAAGATAAGTTGTTAAGACAAAGAGGTGATGCTAATGCCTTGCATCTGTACCAGGCTGTACAGTTTGGAAAGCCTGCTCACCTCTTTCCTCCGGTGACTCTTCATCAGAATTATCCTATTAAAAAGTTAGAATTAAATCCTGTTGTTCACTAGTGAATAAAATGAGGCTTGGGCTTTCTTCTTTTCTCTTTCCATTTGAGTGAAAAGCATCTGTGGTTGTTCAGTCAGTCGATTTGGCCAATTCAGTGAACCAAGAAACCAAATGGAAAAATTATCAATAACTGATTCTGAATACTCAGTCTGGTCGAACTAAGCAATTCAGAACCAGCATGGAAATGGATTAAAATGTCACGGGGCATGTGCAGTGCCAATGACATCTACACCTGCACCACCATCTCACCAGCCACCTCCCCCATCACATTAGCCCATGCCACTGAACACTTAGGACTCATGCCATGTCCTTGTGAAACTGGATGATGGCACTGCTAATAACAAATGCAGGCAGGCAATAGCTAATTGACAGATGAAAGATGAATTAGAAGTTTTAATGCATTTTGCAAACTTGGCCAGACCAATCTCAAATAACAAAGTCCTGAAAAATCAATAGTTTTCAATATATCAACGAGGATTCATCCTTTACCTCGTGGACATCTGGCAGCTTACTTCTACACGCTTCTCTCTTATAAGACACAAACTCACATAAAAACAGCAAAACTTAATCGGGTCTCCACATCCTGACACACACCTCCCACCACCCAAGGAGTTCGGCAGATGTCCCCAAGTCAAGGAGCACAGACTCACTGCTTCAGTTGGTCAGGAACAGCACGTCTACATGACAGGTCTACATGACAGGTCCCAACACATTCCAGCTGAAACTTGGCATTAGTGTGAAGGTTCCTTATGTTCAGACACAAGGTCAAGCCCACTATCAGTGGGTCCTGTGCATTTCTGATTAGCTTGATCTCCTCAGAGGAACATTTTCCAAGTTACAGAGGAAATATTGGTCTTACAACCACTAAGATTAGTAACAGGGCTAGCACCTACCAGGTGCATTTAAAATTGACTCAGTTCATAGCAGAAATAATGGAAAAAGCAACACTCTAAATTCCCAGATTTTGGCAAAGAGTCAAGCAGCCTCAAGACAAAACTTTGTGTAAGGGGAGTAGATAGGCATTATTAGGTGGCTTCCTCAATTTCTCCATCCGTATTTTCTTAGACACGGTCTCTCACTGACTTAGAGCTCACTGATTAGCTATAAAGTCTAGCAAGCAAAACCCAGGGCTCCTTCTGTAACTGTGTCCACCATGATGGGCACTGGACATCCAAACTCAGATCTTTAAGCTTACATAGCAGGCCCTTTACCAAGCAAGCCATCTCCCCAGCCCCAAGCAGTCTCTGGACTGCTTCATACTCATCTTCATAAGCCCTGAAAAGAAAACCCAGGCATGAATTCAAGATACCATTAGCATACAGCTGTTGCACACTGTGTTCAAATGTCACAGGATAATTTGGTGATCACTGAAATGTCCTGGTGCTGACTGAGCACTGATAACTACAGTAAGGGAAACCCTATTTCTTCCTCACAAAGTTCTGAGACCTAACTGTTGCTGCTCTTTCAGCTCATGTCTCAAAGTCACACGGCTAGTGTAGTAGTCTGAGTTAACAATGTCTCCCATAAATTCAGTAATTTGAGCACTTGGTCTCACAGCTGGTGGTGTTGTTTGGCCAAGTTATGGGACATTTAGTAGGTAAAGTCTTGTTTAAGTATGTCAGTGTCCCGGGGCTTTGAGAGCTTCACCCCGGTTCTAATTTGCTTTTTCTGTTTCTCCTCAGATGGACGAATGTGTGAGATCTCTCAGCTTCCTGCTCTAGTTACCTGTTGTATGCTTCCCTTGACCTTACAGAAACTCCCTTTACTAGTAGGCGGTCACTTGTTTGTTCCTAGCCGCTTAGTCCTGAAATGACCACAAAGAAACTGTATTAATTAAATCACTGCTTGCCCTATTAGCTCTAGCTTCTTATTGTCTAGCTCTTACGTCTTAACTTAACCCATTTCTATTAATCTGTGTATCGACACATGTATGTGGCTTCCCGTCAAGTTTCTATCCAGAGTCTGTCTCTGGCGGGGGTACATGACTTCTCCTCACTCTGCCTTCTTTCTCCCAGCATTCAGTTTAGTTTTCCCTGCCTAGCTCTATTCTGCCCTATCACAGGCCCAAAACAGCTTCTTTATTAACCAATGGTATTCACATCATACAGAAGGGAATCCCATACCACCCTCTAGAATAGTAATCCAAAGTAGACTCATATTGCTCTAAGGTGACTGCTTATGGTGTTCCATCACAGCAATAAATAATAATTAATCCAGCTAGTGACAGGCTTAAAAGTGTCCTTAATTTCTGTAGCATATTGTTTCCTACCTATCTTCAACTTCTAAGAAACTGAATACTGACTGCCGTAAAGCTTCAGTAGAATCAAGTGGTATTTTTTGGATGTCCTGAATGCTTTTCAAAAATGGAATTTCCTTACATCTATCAAGTGCACTGCTATCTCTCAACTACTTACCATCATAAAAGTATATTTATTTGAGAATGGTATTAAGTACCTTTCCACAAATTTCAGCAAATCCACTTGTTGCCTTGCTGTCCAAAGTTAGCATGCTGAGAATGGTGGTTTCTATCCCCCTGGCCTTCTTCTGTCCTGCTGACACACGTTATCATCCTCAGGTACAACATTTACATTCATCAGGGAGGCATTTGCATCCTCTGGCCAGGTTCGCTGTGTGATTTCCAATTCCTGTGGTTAAGCAGAGGCGCATCCAGAGCTCTGGTACCTAAGTTCCTTTTGTCTCCATTCCCCAAATTCTACTTTCTTCCAGATGCCCACCTTAAACCCTTTGTTTTAATTTAGTCACATTGACAGACAGTGTCTGGAATGGAAGAAGAAATCTAGGTGAGGAGGCTTTTAAAAAAAAAGAGTAAAAAGAAGGCTTCCATATTCTGAAGGTGTTAAGATAAAGCAAATTCTTTTAGTCTAGGAATAAGAAATAACACTGTTGTTTTTTTTCCATCATCTTAGTAGCTAACAGGTATAAAGGATTGCTGTGTGCTGTTTATTCCAGATAACATATCTCATCCAAGTCCCAAAAACAAACCTGCAAGTTGGATATCATCTCAGTAGGGATGGGGAGATTCTGTCACGATATCCCTACATCTGTGATGTGTGGCTTAGCCTCTGACAGGCTTAGGGCACACAGCTTGTCCTGCGTTCATTATATCGCTGTGTAATTCAGCATCTTTTTCTAGTCTGCTACATTTTGAGCTCAATAAAGCAGGAGTCAAACTTTCTAGACCTAGTTCTTTTTAGATTTTTTTTCAAGATTTCAGACCAGTATGGATGTAGATTCCAGACTTTCCAGTAGCTTATATTATAGATAAAGCAATGATCTGAGATATAGCTCAATGATATAACATTTTCCTTATGTGTATAAGGCCCTGGGTCCAATATCAAAAGCTGGTTTCGAAGGAAGTTAAGAATAGAGGAAGGGCTGGACAGTGGTGGTGTACATCTTTAATCCCAAAACTTGGGAGGCAGAGGCAGGTGTGTGTTCTGTGAGTTCGAGGCCAGCCTGGTCTACAACGCAAGTTCCAGCATAGCCAGAAATATACAGAGAAACCTTATCTCAAAAACAACAAACAAACAAACAAACAAGAGTAGAGTAGAGGAAAGAAAAATAGGGGGGAAAAAGTAGAACAATTAAGAGTACATTTGGGGAATTTGGGGATTTGAAAAACAGCCTATTCTGTTGTAATGAGAAAACCAGCCCTGAAACAAACCGCTTGTGGCTAAATAAAGTCTAAAATAGGATGCAGATTGTTTTTGGATGCAATGAACTTTGTTCACCAGTGTGTTCCTGCAGCTTGATGCATAGAAGATATGTAACATACCCTGTTTTAAAATGAATGACAAAAATGGAATAAAAAATACACTCTCAATCTGTTGATAAAAGCTTTGTGATCTAAGGGCCCCAACTGCATGCTGCTGTCTTTTAGTACAGAAGCTGAGAGCTCCATGAACCTTCTTCATTTCCATACCTCCAGCCATCTTCCAGTGTCTCACACTCACAGTCAGTACGGTAAAACACAATATAGCCCCCCCCCCAAAATGAATCAGGTCATAGCTCCATCACACCCCTCCTTTAACAAGAATATTAATTTCCAAGCATATTCAAGTAATAACCTATACTGATTATCATCATGAAATTCATTTTCTTTAATTACTCAGTTCTATTATAGCCAATTAGCATTATGGAAACTGGAGCTATAGAAACAATGCATGCCTGGGCATCTTAGATGAGCCACACAAATGAATTACTAATTTTATCTTAAATAGAAGATATCATAAGGTCCTTAACACTGATCCCAACACTTATGGGGGCCAATCATCCTGATCTGAAGTTGAAGCTGGAGACATGGAGTATGTAAAAGTCAGATCCTAGGCCTCTTCCTTATGAAGGTGGAGATATGCAAGTCCTCAACTTGGACAAGAACAGAGATCCAACTGCACGCACCCTGGAAGCTGTATCAGCTACACACATATAAAAGGCTACACACAAAGGTTCCAGGTATTTCGGGGACAAGCAGGGTGGTGAATGGTGCTTCTTGCTCACTGGGGACACTTAGGAGGTCTTGGCTTTCTCATCCTAACAGAATGACTGCTAAGGTTTTGACAAGTGTGATGTTAGGCTGACTGCATCTTTTAAATTTTGGACAGGAAACATGAATTAATGAGATAGATAAGCACATTTTTGATCTAACAATATCATCTTGAAAGTAAAAAAAAAAAAGGCTCTAAGGCAATGTTTTTTCTGATTCCAGGATCTGCAGCAGCCTCCTTTCTGAATTAGAAATGGAGTCAAGGGGCAATGAGTCTACCATGTGCCTGCTTAACCAAGCTGGGAGATATGCTAATTAATAGAACTTACTGTTAGCAAAACCCCAGGAAGGCCTCATTTGTGAAGATAAAACTAATAAGCATTAATACATGGTTTTTTTATTAGAGCAGATAAGTCATAATCTAATTTTGTGGTACATACATCTATTGGTGCACTCATTCCTATCTCAGGAGCTATATAAAGTATATGAAATGTGGTGGGTATACAAGTGTCTGATTGGATTACCAGTCATTCTTAGGGAACAAATCTTATTCTTTAATAGCATCAACATTAATGGCTCCTGCTTAAGAAAGAAGGACAATCAAGCACAGGCAAACTCTGAGTTAAAAAATACAGTCAAAGAACCATTACAAAAATAAATATTTGCCAAACACAGAGAACAGACTTATGAAGTCTAAGTTTTTGATAACTTTGACTTTTAATAAATTCATAGAAGGCATGGTGTCTGGATATTAATCCTCTCAAAGTGGCAACTACGAAGAGTTCACTGAGCCTCCCTCTCAAAGAAAGTTGGAGAGAGACAAAATATTGGTAAATTGCCTGCCATGCACCAAACCCTCTCCAAGGAATACACACAGAGCATTGAAACTCATCCCCACATCTGTGATTATTTCATAATTGAACCACTTTATGAAACAATATTTCATAAATATTTGAATACTAATATGTGATATATATCATTTAGAAAAGAAACATTCAGATTATATATATATCTAATTATATAATTAGATAATTATACTAAGTCTCTGTTCCCATGGATATGGCCAATCAATATCAAATAATAAGCAAATGAATAAATTATTGCAAACATTTAGTAGGACTATTTAACACAAAGAAAAAAAAAGGAGTCAAAGGGCTGATCTCCAAAATATACAAAGAACTCAAGAAACTGGTCATCGAAAGAACAAATAATCCAATAAATAAATGGAGTACAGACCTAAACAGGGAACTCTCAACAGAGGAATCTAAAATGGCTGAAAGACACTTAAGGAAATGCTCAACATCCTTAACCATCAGAGAAATGCAAATCAAAACAACTCTGAGATTCCATCTTACACCTGTAAGAATGGCCAAGATCAAAAACACTGATGACAACTTTTGCTGGAGAGGATGTGGGGAAAAGGGAACACTCCTGCATTGCTGGTGGGAGTGCAAGCTGGTACAGCCCCTTTGGATATCAGTATGGTGATTTCTCAGAAAATTAGGAAACAACCTTCCTCAAGACTCAGTAATACCACTTTTGGGTATATATCCAAAGGATGTTCAATCATACCACAAGGACATGTGCTCAACTATGTTCATAGCAGCATTGTTTGTCATAGTCAGAACCTGGAAACAATCTAAATGCCCCTCGACCAAAGAATGGATAAGGAAAATGTGGTACATTTACACAATGGTGTACTACACAACAGAAAAAAATTACATCTTGAAATTTGCAGGCAAATGGACACTTATTATAGTTCCTCATGTTGTGATGACCCAACCATAAAAATTTTTCATTCTTATGTCATAACTGTAATTTTGATACTGTTATGAATCATACTGCAACTGTCTGATATGCAGGATATCTAAAATGTGACCCATGTGAAAGGGTCATTAGACACTACCCTCAAGATGTCTCAACACAGAGGTTGAGAACCACTGGTCTAGAGGCAAGGGAAACAACTTTTAAAATAAATACATACTTCAGCAAATTTACTTTGAGTGATTTCTAAAATTGTACTATTTTAGGTTCTATAAAAAAGAAGCCAACATTAAATATGCATGTTTAGTGAAATTCTGAGATCAATAACATAATTATAACTACTTGACAGTACTTAATTTATCAAATGGTACACTATTACTTGTTAGAATATAGTATTGTTAAAAGGGGTAGGGTATCTATGTAGGTGTGTGTGTGTAAATACAGGCACACTTGCCCATGCATTGGAAGCTAGAAGAGGATTTCAGGTATCGGGTACTCTGCTCTACCGCTCTCAACCTTGTTCTTTTCAGTCAGTGTCTCTCACTAAACCTGGAACTAAGCTAGTAGACATCAAGCCCAAGAATCCTCCTGTCACCCTCCTCCATGTTACTGGTCTTTCAGACACATACATGGTAATTCTCAAACTATTATGCAGGTAGAAGACCTGAACTCAGCTCTTCATGGTGACACAGGAAGAACTCTTACCCACTGAGCTATCACACTAATCCCATGATATAGTTTTGAAATCATCATTAATTAATTCCCTTTCAGGGGGGCTTAAGGAAAAGCAGTAGGAGAGAGTGATGAGTTTGAACAATGTATAATGACATATTATGAAAATGCACTAATAAAGCATTTCTTTGTATATTAACTAAAATTAACAAAAAACAAAGTACAAAAATATTCCTCATTGAAATCTAAAAATTGCACTGCTGTTCTAATACACGATGTGCAAGATTTGCATTGTATTTCATAAAAATTTTTACACCACATCATAATTATAATAAATGATGATTCATAGTGGTATATTTATTTCTTGTCATTTATCCCTTGATTTTCTCCCCAACTTTAAATTTATTACTGACATTAATTAAAGCTAAAGTAGTCAAAACCCTGGAAGCATCTGCAAAATGAAAAGCTGTGTTTATATTTTTAGAGCAGTTTTCTCTGAAAACTTTCAAAGTCTGAGTGTGGTTGATTTTGGATGAGAATACAGCCAAACAATGGTCATTTTTCAAGCAAGATCATTTTTGCAAACAGATCTAAAATGAAACAGTACAATGGCTCAGTGGGTAAAGGTGTTTTGCAATGAAAAATTGGCACATGAGGTTCCATCCTAGGAATCCACATATAGGTGGAAGGAGGTTATCTACCCCACAAAATGCTTCCCCATACATATGCACATCCACACATACCCACAAATACCATACACACTAATAATATTTTTTAAGTAAATGAGCTTGAGGTCTTTATTACTGTGATATGTGTGTGTGTGTGTGTGTGTGTGTGTGTGTGTGTGTCACATAAGGAGTTGGAAACAGATTGAAAGGGCAAAACTAGGCATTTACAACAAGAGACGAGGGGTAAAATTGAGCTCTGTGGTATAAAAGCTACAGTCTACACTAATGAAATGGGACCAATTAAGAACTAAACTCTGATGACAACTAGTGTCTAAATCCCATAAAACTAAAACTACCTGTATTCCCAGTGTGCCTAAATCCCATTCACATAAAAACTACCTGTACTCCCAGTGTGCCTGAAGCAGAGAGATGGGATAGCGGGCTCCAACTCAGACTACCAGAATTAGTAATCTCTGCCTTGAATGACTCCATGTACAAGATGGAGAGCAGTTAAGGAAGACACTCAATGTCAATGCATACACCTATGCATTCACACACATGTGAACACACATACAC
The DNA here is from genome assembly GCF_982192425.1 of Myodes glareolus. NCBI lineage: Eukaryota > Metazoa > Chordata > Mammalia > Rodentia > Cricetidae > Myodes > Myodes glareolus. The sequence continues at coordinate 94,600,631 of NC_142031.1, forward strand.
ACACACACACACACATAGGAAAGGTACTAACAACCTAAAGGTTACTTTTTTTCCTCAGTTAAACTTTTTGAAGGGGTAACATCATTTGAAAAGTAGTTATTATCTTTTGATGGGCTATCTTGTATTACTTCTGTTTTGTTCCCCCTGTGAAAAACATGTTAATGAGTGTTGTCCTGATAATGAGCTAATAGAACCTTTCACTTGATTTAATATTCATCTCCTCAATATGGAAATTTTCTGTTGAAAGTAAGTTTCTTAAATCTGGCCTGAAGAGTTAATAAGACTGATCAGCAACAAAATGGTTTAAGCAGAAAATCTTGAGATTCTTTCTTTCAGAACTTCCACAGAGGTATAAATCCAGTACATGGGAGAATTTGGGGTTTTTTTTATTTATTTGTTAAAAATTTCCACCTCTTCCCCACCTCCCTTTTCCCGCCCCCTCCCCCCCAACTCCTCTCTCTCCAGTCCTAAGAGCAGTCAGGGTTCCCTGCCCCTTGGGAAGTTCAAGGTCCTCCCCCAAGGAGGAGGGGGGAGAATTTGGAAGGAATAAGGAAGGAGGAATAGATATATTATAGTCTGAAAAATGCAATATTAAAATATGTATTTGAATAAGAAAAAAAAGAGCCCTGCATGAGTGACTAGCCTAGAAGACTTCTAAGACTCCTTCCCAAGCAGCCAAGATTTCAGTGGCTGGATCAAAATATCATGACAAAAGCAACATAGAGAATGACAGGACTTATTTGGTTTTTATTTTCAGGTTCCAATGTATCATTTTGATGAAGTCAAGGCAGAAACTTAAGCATGGCATCCACAGTCAAGAGCAGAAAGAGACAAATGTGCCCATGCTGTGTGCTTACTCTCAGCTCAGCCTTCTCCATTCTTATACATCTCAAGATTCACTGCCCAGGGAATGGTGCTACCCACAGAGGGCGGAGTCAATAAACAATATCCTCCAGACATGCCCACTGGCCAATCTGGTCTAGATAACCCTCTAACTGAAAATGTATATTTCCTTCTTGGGGAATACATGCTGTTGTGGTAAGTTGATATTTAAAATTAAGCAACACAATGAGAGAGAGTCTGTACTCATTATAGAATTATTTAAATGGAGATACTGTTGTCCTTTCTGCTGCCATTTGATGTGTCTTCTGCACCCTTGACCACAGTCTGTCTATCAAATCTCACTCTCATCCTCATCTTTCTTTGTATACCATATCAGGGATCTTCGTGTCTTCTCTCTTTCCCTATAACACTCTAAATTCATAGGCACAGAGAAATGATATCTTAAATATATATAATTCTTTTCCAAATGTTTAATTTCTAAGAAGCCTACAAATGTATGTTAAATGTTTGCCATATCTATCTTAATTCTTTACTTTGAATCCCCAAAGACATCTCTTTACTACTCCGGATAAGGCTCTCTTGGTTCCGGCTCTTGGTTCCGGTGCTCGGTCTCGGCTGTTGCTCCCGGCTCCTGCTCCAGCGACTAGGCTTCCTTCCTGACGGTTTATGGTGTATGTAAGTTTTACCCCCCGCCAAATAAATAACCCCTTAAAACATAACTGGTGTGGGATTGATTCGTTAATAGTAAGCAAATAATTTCTCTACTAGAACACTGTGTTCCTGAACTCTGATATTCAATATACTAGGTACAGTAAATACACTATTAAACTATAGAATTTTAATCCATCATGGACAGGAAAGGGGCAAGCAAAATCTCCAACAATGTACATCAAATATATTAGTCACATAGTCTGACAAATCCTTGTTGATATGTGCTTATTGTGATGTTTAATTTTAGGTGAACTTAACTGAACCATGGGGATACTAGGTACTTAGATAAACATCCCTTGGATGTCTCTGTAGGACATTTTACAGTGAGGTTTGCATTTGAGTTAAGGGCCTAAGCAATCCTGTTGACATTCCTAACCAGGGTGTTCCTTTCTCCTCAGTTAAAGGAATGACTGAAACAAAGAGACTCTAAGACAGCCCTTCCCTGATCTTACTGCTGAACTGGATCACTGGTTTTCTGCTCTGAGTCTAGAATTAATATGATTGTCTCTGCTGAGGGCCCAGCTTACCACCTCTGGAGATCTTGGGATTTCTTGGCCACCATAAGCAAATGATCCAATTTTGTTTTTTATAACCAGCATCTCTCTCATTCTGTCTCCATAGAATCCTGACTAATAACATCACTATCATAACCATTATGAAGGTCTAAAAAATATTCTTGTGGTTTCCTTTCATTTTCACTCTGTGCTCAGCACCTGACTATGCTGTATCATATATATACTGTTAACTAAATGCACAGAGAAAGAAAACCCACTGTTGCAATCCCTTACTGAGAAGATAATGTATCAGTGTAAGCAATATTGATCACCAAACCCATCAGACAATAAGAAGGCATTCCTCTCCTCTCAGCAGAGGACCCCTGAATCAATTCTTCTGAGGGGGATCCTGAGCGCTTTCTTTCACTACAGAATTTCCAAAATGGTCAGGAAAGATGTGAAGGAGCAAAAGCCAGAGTTCTACTGGTCAAACCAAAGCAGAATAAAAATTAAAGAACAGGAACATTGTGGAGCTGTTCATTCTCAATACAAAATTTCATTTAAAATATATTTATATACACTATATACCAATTCATTCATTCATTCGTGTGTGTGTGTGTGTGTGTGTGCCAAAATACATGTATGAAAGCCAGAGGACAACATGCATGATTCAGTAGTTCTTTCCTTTCACTGTGTGGGAAAAAGCTTTGTTAGAAACAAAGCTCAGGTCATCAGGCTTGGTGGCTTTGTTTTTATGGATTGATCCATTTTGTCTCCTTTTTTCTTTCTTTGCACAAGAATGATGAAGGGAGAATGCAGTGGGTGCAGAGGCTCCATATGGAAGGCATCTACAGGTCTTGAGCAGAGACTTAAAAAAAAAAAGCAAGAATCAGGCATGCTGGTCTTCAAAGAAAGCCTTGCTAAAGCAATTGTGCCACTTCTTTCTCTACAAACTTTAGGAGCTGGGTTACTCGGCCACAGCCAAGATCATTTTTCATAAAATATTTCTTCCATTTGACCATTCACTTGGGTGAAACTTATCCTGACCTTGGAACAATTAAGATTGTTTTTCACAAAATTAATTCCAAAACTTGGTTCCCAAATAACCTTCAAGGAGAGCCTGACATAGCCTTGACAGGCCTCGGGAAATTTCTCTACTCCCACTTTCAAAAAGCAATGCTGTTTAACTGTGTAAACAATAAGCCACCAGGATTCCAAATTTAAAAAGAAACCTTGAAACATCCTGATACAAGTGCTAAACATCCTGCCTCTTGGAAAAAGCAACCTAGAACCTAAATATAACCTGGAGTTGGCACAGCATGTGAACATTGATTAAATCTCGAAAAATCCTCTGTGCTCTTACCTTGGAGCAGAAAGCGCCAGGTTCTGCGACTCTAAGCAATTGCCTTCTTGCCAGCCATTAGATCACTCCTTGTGAGCTTACGTGGATAACTGAGATTGATTGCCTCTCCTGGTTTTTGGTTTTGCTTACTTTTTATGGGGTGTCATTTAACCTTGTGACTGCAGAAATGGTTCTGAGTTAATTGAAATAACTATTTCCCATCAGTTTTGACTATTTTAGATTTTTTAAATGAAATTGTGTTAAAATCTGACTGAGACTTGATACCTTCATAATCAAAGTCAACATAAAAATCCAAAGAATTGAAAGGGGTGTTTAATGCTTCATGCAAAGAGCATAGCTGATTAGTGTAAGCTAGTCTGTTGCACAAAATTAACCCGTTCTTTAATCCAAAATTAACCACTAGGATAAGAGTTTCTGCATAGATTTGCACAGGTTGAAATACATCCATACCAAAGTAATTCTCTGCTGTTTGGAAAGACCGAAACATTTACATAATAAGAGTTAGGAGTGAACTTAAGAACAAGTCGTAAGAGGAAGGCCTGTATGTAATATAGGATAAGATCTCATCTAGGGAGTTCCTGTGGTGTCAGGGCTTGGTCGCAAATGTAGCACGATCACATTCCACATGAATGCGCACAAAACACTGAAGATGGAATCTCGAGAGTGTTGACAAGCACAATCTGAAACTGTGCACAGAAAGCAAATCGTAAGCTTCAAAATTATTCTAGCGATAAATAGAATAAAACGCAAATCCAGAGGTGAAATATTAGTCAGATTCCAAACTGGGGAGTAGCCAATAAGAACAAAGTAGATGAATACAACAGCACATGGCAGAACACATGTGCTGGCAGAACACGTTTTTAATAGTGCACTCATTTTCCACCAGCATAATGGTGTGTACTGTGTATGGGTTCTGCTATTCCCATGCTTAGTCAAGGTCATCACGGTTAGAGTCACATTAGTGGCATCATGATTAGAGTCACAGTAGTGGGAAGGGTTACATGTATCTAAAACATGGGAGGAAAAGCTTTTCTCTATCCAACCAGAAGACATTGTCTCTAAAATATGTGATTCTTTCAATCAAATTGAAGGTTAAAAAAAATAGAAAAGAAAAGAAAAGCCAGACTGAACCTTTGTATCTTGGCCCCAAATGAAGATACATTGGAAGGGAAAATACAGGCATGTTGTATGATGTGTGTCTGTAATTTCAGACTCAAGGTCAGGGAAGATACAAGAGAATCCCTGAAAGTATTAGTCAGTTACTCTCTAACTGAATTATGAGCTCCGGGTTCAGTGAGATGCCTTGTCTTAAAAATAGTAAAAATACACAATGGAGACTAATTGGTGAAGGCACCGAACACTGAACACTGTCCTCCATAAGCACATACACACACACGGACCTGATGCACTTGCACACACAAACATGCACACACACTTCAGAGAAAAATAAAAGATGTAAATGAACAAATAATGGAAGAACTTACATGCAGATGCCCACAGCAGTATTAGCAGAAATAATTGAGAATTACTGAGCAGATGAGCCTCTTGGGAGTCTGTAAAGGATCAGCTAGGGCAGTGGTTCTCAACCTTCCCCACACAGCAGTCCCTTAAGACAGCTCCTCATGTTGTGGTGACCCTAGCCATAACATTATTTTTGTTGCTACTTAACTCTAATTTTGCCACAGTTATGATTCATAATGTAAATGTCTGATATGCAGATCGTCTTAGGCGACCGCCAAGATTTTGTGGTCCACAGCTTAAGAACCACTGCCTTAAACACCATATCATTTCATGTAACCACAAGAAAAGGAAATACCATAGGATATCAGGGGAAGAGAGAGAGAGAGAGAGAATGTCACATCCACTTTTACGAGCATGTGGTTCGAATTACCCTTCTTTATTGGTCACTATTCATTCTTCACTGTGCTTAATTTGTCATTTAAAATTGGGAGTTGAAGAGATAGGTCAGTGAGCAAAATGTTTGCTGTAAAACCATGACCTGACGAGTATGATCCGGAGTACACACGTAAAAAGGTGGGGATGGTAGCATACTTCTAGCCCAGTGCTGAGGCAAAGGTAGGAGAATCCGTGGGGCTTTATGACTTGGCAGCTTAGCCTACTTGCCTAGTTCTAGGCCCCAGTGAGAAACCTGATGCAAAAAAGCAAGACAGACCTTCCTGATGAATGATACCTAAGGTGACCTCTGAACTCCACACACACAGGCTTCCACAGATATGAGCACATACACATACCAAATACACACAAAAATAAATCTTATTTATTTATTAAAATTTATCACAAGAATGTGCATATAGGGGGAGGAAAAGAGCATTTCCAGAGTTTGGCAGTGGATGAGGTTTCAAACCTCACATGAACATCAAGAAATACAGTCCTTGTGGATGATGGGGGAGTACTCAACTTCTATTTACATTTAAAATGCAGAACACAAGTCCACTCAGGTGCCTGTATGCTTCATACCTCAATGTGGCCCTCCCAACAGAGTTGGGACACAGACTTATAAAAAGGCTAAAAATGGTTCTGTTTTCCTAAACATTTTGATGACTTCAAGATAATTTACATAATATGATATTAACGACAGCAGTGCTTCCTCAGGAAATCTTAAATCCTCCTAATAGAGGAATCTTGGCAGTTTCTTCTTTACAAATGCCTGCCAAACAGGAGCTGTGGGTTATTTAAATTTCCTTACCAGGCTGAAGTTGTGGCCAACAGCTTCAGCATTTTAACACTCTCTTCTGCTAACTAGACTCAACACTCCCCCAAAAGGTCTCCCTTTTTAACTGTTTTCTTTTTCTGTTTCCTGAAAGTTGACATTTCTCTGGAGTTTTGCATTTAACAGAATTCCAACTTTTTTGGTGAAATTTTAAAGTGGCATGGAGAGCAAAGAGTGTGAACGCAGACCTGGGTTTGACCCAGGTGCAAAGCTTCCACGCTGTTTGACCTTCAGCAGAGTAATTGTTTCTTCATCTAAAACATGGTAAAAGTTAACGTGATGTGTGGCGCCATTCTATTTATCGAATCACCCACACGCTACATAAGTAACTAATAAACCAGCAGACAGAATCTTTAAAACATGGGTGCATTTCTCATTGCAGCTATTTTAAAGGGAGGTGTTTATTTCATAATAAAAATGCAGTACATTTATGACTTTTTGAGACAGCCTAGGGTGACTTTGAACTGTGATCCTCTTGCCTCAGCTTCCCTGGGTGACTGTGGGTCTATATCCCTGTACTTTACATTGCTTGCACAATCTTGTTTATAGCATGTATAATAAATTTCAAATCCACCCTGCTGGGGAGAAAAATGGAATTTAGCAGAATCTAAACTCTTGATCCTTAAATTAAGTTTGGCAAAATAATTGTGTGCCATTTTATTTTTATCACATATTGATAAATTAATGTACATGTTTTGAGAGTACAAATTTATGTTAAAATTTTTGGTATAATGTGGAATGATTAAATTAACTAATTATCATATACAATTACCTTAATTATTTACCTTTTAAAAAACAATGTTTCTACTTACTCTCTGAAATGCCTTACATTTATATAATATAATTTGATAGATCCATCTTTCCACTACCACTGCCTTCCTCCAATTCAGTTCTGCCTGCTGCACTCCAGCCCAGTTCCGTGCTGACTCCTGATCTCTTTTGCTTTGATACTAGTAACCACATGACTCTAATCATCCCACAACTTCTTTCATTAAGACCAAATTTTTCTATGAAGTCCAGGCTGGCCTCAAACTCAGAGTCCTCCTGTTTCAGCCTCCCAAGGACTAGCTGTACAGACGTGATCCACCATGCCCCACAAATATTTAACATGGTTTGCAGAGAGAACACTTAAAATGTACTCTCCTGCTATACTGAAATTCACACAACTCAGTTATTAGTCAAATTCACCACTGTGCAATAGATGTCTAAATAAGAACAGAGAAATGGAAATCAAACTCACTCATCCTCCGTAACTGAAGAGGTCTGCATATACTTAGTCCCTACCAAATAGTAATCCACTCTCCTGTTCATAGTGATTCGACCTCAAATACATAGTGATTTCCATCCAGGCAATACATTATCATCCTACTCTTTCTGTTGAGTCAATTGTTTTAATTCCACAAATCTGAAAATGTATCTTTCTGTATCTGGCTTATTCCACTTAGTACAGTCTTCTCCAGTTTTATCATTGTTTCGATGAATGATTAACTTTTTCCTTTTTAAGAGCTGACTGTGTGTGTGTGTGTGTGTGTGTGTGTGTGTGTGTGTGTGTATGTGTGTGTGTAGGTTGATTCTATAATCTGGCTGTTATGAACAGAGTTATAGCATTTGAGAGACTGAAAGCATCTCTGCAAGAAAACATCTCTTCAAAATCAGCAAGTGAGATTCCTGAGAAATAAAGTAATTCTTTTTTTAGTCTTTAAGGACTTTCATGTTGTTTCCTGTCTCTTGTCCTACCTCCTTCAGGAATATGAGCTCCAGTGTGACAATAAGGCTTGTTCTTTCCTTCACACCACTGGGGTTCAGAACTGTGAAGACCATGGAGCTCTCACCAAAATAATCATTTGCCACACGCTTGCATGGACGAGTAAATACAAACAAACCTGCACTATCATATTAAACCTGTACCAATGACTTGCTTTCAACTTGTTTCCTTTTGTAGGATGGAAACCTGACAGAAGCCTCTAGAAACAGAATATATCTTCACAAAGTGTCTATTTCTAATGTATAATTTAATATTGACAACAAGAGCAAAATAATTGTGACTTTAATAAATTTCTTAGAACTCTACCAGTCTTATCTTCTGTAACATGAGGGGGCCTGTTTGTTGGGGGTTTTTCTGTCCTGCCTGGCCCCCCAGCTAATTAGTCCCAGAGAAAAATCACACAAGAGATCTCTATAAGTTATAAAGCTGATTGGTCCATTAGGTCAGGCTACTTATTGGCTAACTCTCACATCTTGATTAACCCATTTTTCTGATCTATTTTAGCCATGTGGCTCAGTACCTTTTTCAGTGGGGCAGCTCACATCCTGCTGCTTCGGTGATCTGGGAAGGAGTGAGAGGAATCAACTTCCTCCTCCCAGAATTCTCCTGCTCTCCTTGCATTATTTCCACTTCCTGTCTGGTTTTCCCACCTACACCTCCTGCCTGGCCAATCAGCGTTTATTTAAAACATGATTACAGACAATTCTCCCGCACCAGTCTTTCACACTGCATAGACTTTATGAGAACAGAACCTGAAGATGACGATGAAGAGCTCTGAGCACTGAGTTGAATTTTGCTTCCCTATTCTGCTAAATTTAGTGAGTGAATCTAGTTATAGAATGACTAATAAGAATACAAATCGATTCTAAGCTAGAAAGTGGTAACTCAAAATTTGTTTCAAAATTCTGGAATAACCAGGGTTAGCTCCAGTGATTGCTAATCTAGGAACTAAATCTTACTGATACTTCCTTGCTACCATGTAACAAAGAAAAGTGATGCTACAGTTATGTATCTTTCCCATTTACCCCACAGTCCTGTGGATAACCCATAGGCAGCTGAACAAATCGAGCAGATGTTACGGAAACAGCTATGAGGGCACATGTCAGATTGAATATTTTTAAACAAATGCCTTCAGGTTTTGGATAAATGTAACTGTCTCGGTGGTCTCCAGCCTCCTGCTGTTTCCTACCAGTCCCTGTTCTTCTGACTTGCAACACTGTCACAAAAACCAATCTAGCACACACACACACACACCCCGCCAAGACGCTGAACCCCCACCCTCTCCACATGACAATCTCAAGAGTCAGACAGATTGGACTCCTGTAAACGCCCTTATCAAAGCTGTTCTCCCGCTGCCACCTACACTAGTTCAGAAGAAACAGATGAACCAAAGACAAGAAATTAAGATGAGAAATCCAGCAGGGAGCTCATTCAAGGACTGATCTTTTCTTGTCCCTCTCTCTTTCCCTGGTGTCTAGGTGCTGCTACCAAACACTGCCAAGCTGGAAAGACTGGCACAGCCTTGATGAGTCAGCCAAGACTGCAATGTTTTAATGAGAAACTTGAAAATCTTGGTATTAGCATGTCACCAAAAATATCCCAGCAGAGCCCAGACATGCCTGTTTCCCTACTGGGAAATGGAAGGCATTATTATCCCACCTCAACTAGATAGATGTTTCGCTGAGCCTCGGGAACATGTGTTATAGCCTGCACTAGAGTTCTACACATTCGATTATAAGCCAGAATTTCAAGAAGGACTGTCTGAAAGTAATAATACAGGTGTGACTGTAAACCCTTCTGAGCGACTTGGCAAAGGGAATCTTCATTTCCTCCTTGGTGAGAAGGGGGCAAGGACCCCTCATAAAGTCTGGAATCTACCCATTCTACAGACTGTCCTGTCATGTCATCTGTTTGCTCTGGCTGCATGGAAGAGGACGGAAAACTGTCCTCTTGTGAATAAAAAGAATGCCTGAACTCCTCCTACCAAAACTTGACATCACCCCTACAAAATGTCAGCACCACTGTCAAAGTGTGAAAACCTTCTTAGGATGGTGCACGTTTGTCATCGTGTTATTCTGAGTTTAAGCCAGTAAAGAGCAACTTTACTGCTCTTTACAAAGTTATCAGTGGATAACTGTAGTGGGGATAAGTAGTACCAACCCAAAACCTAAAAAGGGGACCTCTTCTGGAAATATGGTCTTTGCAACTGTAATTGGTTAGAATGGGGTCACACTGGACGAGGGCAAGAGATATAAATCTACCTACTGACGTCTATAAACAAGAAAACACATAGAAGAACGCTGTGTGAAGAATGCATCAGGGACTGTTGACATCTATTAGAATCCAGAAGAAAAGAAAGTTTCTTCTCTAGAGTCTGTGGATGGGGCACAGAGGCTCTACCAACCGCCCGCCCAGGTGACTAGAAGACTAAGTTTCCTTTGAAGGTGAGAGGATGGGTTTCTTGGATTTGGGGTTATTTATATGTGATTCTTACGGCAGCCCAGAAAAAATGCATGCAACAGCCAGCATGGACTATTCCACAGAAGTCCCTAGCTTTATGTGGGAATGCTTTCGTAAGAAGTGAGTTTGTAGGAAGAAATAAATGATGAGCATTTAGATGACCCTGACAGCCCAGTCTTATCAACAATGCATTACCAGAGAGGTGGTGTCTCAAAGTCTGGCTACACCATGTTCAGTATCAGGACCCAGCCACGCAATGAACAGATAAAGCAGCCCCAAGCTGGGTTTTCTGTAGCTAAGACTAGTGAAGGATGAAAGGGGAAGCAAGGCTCAGAAGGAGCAGAACAGGGAGACTCCTGTTTTCCTTAGACAAGGTGTCTCTGAAACTGCAGGATCCTTTGTCTTGGTTGCATCCACTCTAGGGTCAGTGGCTGCTGTTTTTCCTTGGCAGACTCCAAAAAGCTGGCTTCCTGGAGCTTCTAGTTCAGTTGAGAGCCTTGTCTCTTGACATGGAGTAAGGAGTACCTTTAGTTTTTCCCTGGGATGGGAGTTTGAAAATAAATAAATAAATAAATAAATAAATCGCTAAGAATTGGAAAACTAACAGCAAAGTATTTGGGGTTTGGGTTTGGTTTGGATTAGTCATATCTTTGATTTCGTTTAATTTTGAGTTAGGGTCTCATATTGTCCTGGTTGGCTTGAAACTTTCTATGTAGTTGAGGCTGACCTCACAAAAACTCCCAAGTGCTCAGACCACAGCATGGGCCATCACACTCAACAAGTATATTTTCTTGTTTGGGAAATAAGATCTCAGTGCATAGCCCAGGCTAGCCTTCAACTTCTTCTTGCTTTAGACTTCAGACTGCTAGGACTACAGACAAGAGATCGTTTAACCACGTCACGGTTTAAAAAAAAAAAAAAAAACAAAAAAAAAACAAGCAGGTTATGGCCATATCAAATGGGAATGGACAGCCACCTGTTCAGCTGGGAGAAATTTCTAGCTGCAGTTACAAGTCTAGGCCTTACTGACCCTCATCTAATTCTCTCTCACTTCTCGTCCTTCATTTTCTCTAATGCCCGCAGTGTAGTGTGCTACCAATCGCTCGTCAAATGGAGACAGGTTTTTGGCTTTCATCCTCGAGACTTTATTGTCAGCTCTGGAAAGCAGTACAGTTCTGAAGAGGTACTCAGAGCTTGCGACCCCTTGAAAATTCCCAGGTGTTATTTTGTCAGTGTGTTCCAGAAATGAGGAGTTAGCCCGAATTAAAGGAATTGCAGGTTAAACAATCTCTCCCAAAGTAAGGTGGAAAACCTTAAGAGAAATGCAATTAAGTAAATGTGAGACTTTGTTTACATATAAAGTAAACATCGTGAAATTGATTCTGCCGGCCAAGGGTAAGGTGTTTGCATCCAATTTGTAACTCTCAGTGAACAACAAAAAAGATAAACTACAGGCAAAAACTCCACCTTCAAGAGCCTGTCTCCCCAGGGCAGTTGCTCACTTACTAATGGCTCTGAGAAGATGCTTCTGTGTGTGCACTCTGAGCACAGCCATGGGTTCCAGAAGCCATTTTAGCCACAGAAGACAGTCATGGCATATTCTGAGGCTGGCATCTCACAAAGAGAAAAAAGGGAGAATTATGTTGTTTTTATTCATGCCCGCCTTTTTTTAATGCCAAAGTACAGAACGCAGCTTTCAAAGGAAAAGCACAACAAAGAAAAAGATCAATAGTAAGAGCCAACAAATGACTAGCCATCAGTAAAAGTTTGCTTGCACAATACCAAGCAGCTGGAAGCAAAGTGGAGTGGAAGGATGAGAGGGGAGGACAGAAGAGGGCAGGGTGAGGCAGGGCTGGGTAGGGCAGAGCAGGGCAGGGCAGGGGAAGCAGAGAACTCCTCTCAGGGGAGCTTCTTCTGTTAAAAGACAGAAGTGAGACCAGAATGGCGTGACAGATTTTATCCAAGGCCCTGCCCAGTGGTTGGACACTTTTGAAGAAACAAAGTCTTGGATTCTCCCTAAACTTCTCTTGGGTGTGTGGGTGGTGGTGGAGGGGGGGGGGGGGGGGTATGGCGTAACTTTATCTTGTCTATCCATAATGCAAGAATGGAGGGACAAAGCATTTGGTTTTGCTTGTTATGGTTTTATTTATTTTGTTTCGTAGCTTGGTGGTTTTTGGTTCGTTGGTTGGGGTTTTTTGTCTTTTTTTTTTTTTTTTGGTTGTTTGTTTTTCTGCACTTAGTTAGTAGCTCAGACTTAGTGTAAACTGTATCCTAATAGTTTCCTTCCTGTGGTTTGGATATGGTTTAAACATATCATCCCACCCCAAAACTGGAATACTAGAACCTTATTGCTTGATGTAACAGTAACAGTATTCATAGGTTGTGTCTCTTTAAGGGATAGAGTCTCATGGAATTAATTGGGTAATTGGAGGGACATCTTGAGAAGAAACTCACGTTACTCTTATAGGATCAGATTTGTTCTTTGTTACTATGCATAGCTACCCCATGTGCCAGGCCCTTCTGCATATGGCCAGCCCCTTTCCATTCTGTCACATCACCACACTGCCAGGAGAACTCTAGTAAAATACCAACAACATTGCAGCAATTATGCAAATTATTCTATTATGAATACAAATTTGGGAGTCAGTTATGGGATTAAAACCTGATTGATCAAACAAAGAGCAGAGAAGTGACCAATGAACTCCACTCTGTCTCCTTCCTAAATTCAAAAGGTCATAGATTTTCTAAACTCCTCCTACTGCTTCCTGTGTCTCTCTATATGTCCTCAGTCCTCCAAAGTTTTTGTGGCTAATTTTGATGAGCTCCACCTTCTGACTCAACATAAACTTTATTGGCACAGCAGAGTGCCAGTGCAAATAATTCTCCCATAACATTTCCCCCCTTTTGTCAAATTAAAAGGAAGGTTTTAACTCTAACATAGTAAAATTGTATACAATAATAACAATTATCCAGTAAGAAATACATTTACAATGTCCAGTCCAATAGTATTTGACAAATTCAGAGAAAATACTCCATTGTTTATCTTGTCTTGGTGAATCTAAAGTTTTCTACCTGATTTACTTCCTATCATAACTACAGAAAATTATAAATTTAATTATGTAATCTTCAATCCCAAAAAACACTCAGAACGGATATAATACTACCTGATTGAACACTTTACTAGAGATATGTACTGAAGCATTGTCAGTCTTAATTTGTACAAGTATCTCCATGATGGCCTTAACTTCTAATAAATGTGTAATTACAGAATCAGCTTTTCAGAATTCAGAGCGTTGCCCATTGAAATACTGAATAAGTGTGTGGATTAATGTCAGGGTCTTCAATTCAATTCCATTGGTCCACATGTCTGTTTTTGTGACAATACCAAGCTGTTTTCATTACTGTGGCTGCATAATAAAGCTAGATGTCAGGGATGGTGATGCCTCCAGAAGTTCCCTTATTGTGCACGATTGTTTAGACTATCCTGGGTTTTTTGTTTTTTCATATGAAGGTTAGTATGTTTTCTCAATGTCTGTGAAGAATTGTGCTGTCTCAGGCTTCCAATCAAGGGAAGCACATAAGCACTCTGTGCCTTTGTCTGCTATTCTCACTTCAAGCAAGAAAATTGATTGTCAATTCTGATAATTCCTCAAATCACTACTCTAATGGTAATATTTGAAATGATATGGCCAGTTGATGTGATATTTGACAATGTGGCCTGTGGTGGTCTAAACTGACAATATCTTTCTTTTACATTCCTTAGATCTTTTCATATGCCACCAGATAGGCAATGGTAAGTCTGGGGTAGATGTCTATTCATGTCAAGATACACATATGCCTCCCAGAGCTACTGACATCAACGTAATAACTATTGCTAGCTCTATGAAGACCCTTCCCCTAGGGAATGAATATAAGAGGTATCTGTTGTCTTTGTCTTTTCTTCCTGGTTCTTGTTGGTATCCTGTGCCTCAGGGAGTTCAAGAGGTATACATTGATCAAGAGCTCATCTTCACTTTACCCTTGGATAGTGTCTGTTCATTTAATGTGGAGACCACATGTGGATTCAATCAGCTTCTCTCCCTGGAAGGAAGTTCTTCTGGAGGGCATTCCCATTTCTGCTGTGACTTCTATAATCCTGTATCTCATATGATCCTTTTTAGTAGTCTAACTTTCCACTGTTCAGCTAACCTACCATTGGCCACTGTCCAAGAGTTGACAAAGTCTCAAACAGAGATAGTGTTTTTGGAAAAATCTTTTATATTTTTTATTTTTCAGTGTGTATGTGTGCTTGCACAAGCACATGAGTCAGAGCAGGGGTGTTATATGTCATGGCACAGTATGAAGAGTGAAGGACAGCAGGAGTATTCTCTCTCCTTCCACCATGTGTGCCCCAAGAATCAGGTTGTCAAGCTTACAGTGTGTACCATTAATAGCTGAACCAGCCCACTAAAGGAGTAAGTCACAAACAATCCCACACCAGTTTGGAATTGTGATTAATAAAAGGGTTATTTATTTAAAGGAAAAACTTACAGATCACAGTCCTAGACAACAGCACTCTGTATGACCAGGGAAAGAGTCTGGTAGCTGGAAGTGGAGTTCAAAGCAAGAGAGGGAGCACATGGCTACTGCTACTTTTTCCAGCCAAGGAGACCACACCCAAGCGGGCTGGTATCTTAAAAGCTTTTGGCTGAAGGAGCAGAAGGAACTCCTGCAGCACCCCACCAGCCCCCAAAACATTACAACTATTATTATCACTTACTTTTCCCACCACTCTAATAAAGACAACAAGCATAAAACAATCAGCTATTTATCAGGCAATTATACTGGCATCTGTCTACCTCCCTTGGAGTTGTCATCCATAAATCAAGTGGTGGGTTTGGGTTAATAGAGAGCTGTCTTTTGGGGTACTGCTAATATAAGATCCATCAGCAACTTCAGAATTGGCCCTAACCATAAAGAGGCTGCCATCTCCTGAATAAAATACACACTTTCTTACATTCTCCCAACTAGAATGCTTTCATGTTATTGTGAATCTCCTAGAAGAATGATTTTCTGACTAAAATGTCTCTGTGATATTATCAAACATTTTTTGTCTTTCCACATTATTTTAAATCCCTGGTCATATAGGCAATTTTGGTATATGTAAATGTAGAATGTCTCTCAAATGCTCTATACCAAAGTATTGCATCTAGAAGAATCTTTGCTGCACAATCCAGACATTTCTACTGGTGGTACTAATAAAATGACACCATTAACTGGAGCTGGAATAAGTGTCTACTATAGATACTTTCAACTCATATCTGCATGTGGACCACAGCATCTGGAGGGATTGAGAACACTATGACTGCATTATTTTCCCTTTTATATTCATTGACAGTTTTATACACAGATAGAATGAATGTTGGTCATTTTCACCCTTCATTACCTTCTCTTTTCCTGCTAAAAGCCCTTCTCAAAGGAGTCCCATTCTACTTACCAGCTCTTTCTAAGTGACCATAGGGTTTATGGCTTCCATGAGCAGAAATGGTAGGTTATTTTCTGGAACCTGAGCAACTGAAATTCAGATAGTCATCTTTGTTAGAGCAGACACTCAAACTGACCTTTCTTTGGATAGTTTTATGGACAGAATCAGCAATATTCTCAGATTGCAATAATAATCTCCAAAGTCCAAACTGAAAGAGTGTTGTGGTTCTTACTTAGACCCAAGCACAATCAACTACAGCAGTTGATTTTTAGGCATTTCTGAAATGTCAGTGATGGCTCTTGTCTAGGTAGTTCCCAAGAATTTCATTATTTAAGCCAAATGATCTTTGCTGACTTTATCACTCAGATTTATTGGCAATATGTGCTCCCACTGTGTTTAAGCCATTCCTGGCTTACTCTTTACTTCCTGGTATTTTCACCTCATCCATATATTATATTAAACTCAAATATCTTCTAAACAAATTATGAAAATAAGATAATTAATTCAGATAGCCACATAGGAAGTAAATCAAAATGGAGAATATTCAACAAATTTCAGTCAACTCCCTTCTGAGATTAAAAAAGGGGGGGGGATAGAAGCAGTGTTCTTTAGCATGCTCTGGTGTGGGAGGTCCTTCTCTCTATGTGTTGCTTTTATTGGTTAATGAATAAAAAAACTGGCTCAGCCTATAGCATGCTAGGAGAAGGGTAGAGTCAGAGAGACACCATGAAGCAAGTCTCCCACTTAGCCAACTAAATCCATTTAAAAATCTAAGAGAGCTTGAAAAAATTCTATACACAAAAATACAGAGCTTCTTGCTGTTTTCTGGCTTCAGTAGCAGCTCCTTTAAGAGAGGTTTTAGTGACAGCTTCAAAAGGGCAGCTTCCCTGCCCATGGGTGGTGCTGCTAGCACAAACTCTGGCTCTTTATGGAGAGCATTTGGATGGAGTTTGTGAGCAGACTGCTACAGTTTGCTTAATGCTGACAAGGACTAGTTGTGTGCCTGGAAGTGGGGCAATGTGTGCAACTCAGAGGCACAAGTGGCTGCCATACTGGACTGGGTGGGGGAACAGGCAGGAAGCACCATATATACCATTGTAATGGCACAGCTTAAGTTTTAGACCAGGCAGTCAAGCAGGTCTAAATGTATTTTATATGCCATATTATTGGTGCAGCTTAAGTTTTAAGAAGCACTTAGAATTTTAAAAAGCACTCCTGGACAGTAAAGAATTACAGATATGCAATAAAGACAAATACAGATGAGTCATAGTGTTAGATAAATGTATGTAGGCTTGGAAGAGAGAAGAAAAAGAGTATAGAGAGTTGGAAAAGAAGTAAATGGTTTAAATATAAAGGGGGTAAAGTCTTTAAAGAGACAGAGTAAAGATATTAAAATTAATATTAAAAAGTAATAGAGTAAAAACAAGTCATGTAAAAAATGGAGAATATACAAGAATATACAGAGAATCTGGATTATGCATATTATTGTATTTTCTTTGAATTTTTTGACTGTGAAGGAGCTAAGTACAGAGAGACATTTCATTGTGTGGACTGCTAATTTAAACCAACATAAAGGTATCTTGATTCCAAAATTTGAGTCTAAGGATATGTTGCTTTGGAAAAGAGGTTCTTCTTTTGTTTCCACAGAAGAAGGGAACCTGTGGATTGCTTCCAGACCAATATGGTTTGATGGAACAGTTTCAGATGGAACTGAAAGGTTGCTGTGAACACACCCAAAAAGAAAATATTTCACCCAATAAATAGTAGGAAACAGTTTGGAGAAACTACGCCCACATTCCCACATATTGTTTATAAATGTCTGTTTACATTTAACGGGGATTTGCTATAGAGATTTGCATTGGTATAGATCTTGGTTTATTGACACAAATTTAAAGTCAATTTTGTCATATGCATATTTCTGCTCTTGGTTAAAGTATCGTGTTTATGTATCTCATTTAAAAATGTAATAATTAAAAAATGTATAATTAAAAATATAGGTTAATAGAAACCATCTATAATAGTCAGGCTTGTGGTTATGTTAGCTACATTTTCTAGATGTACAGAAATGTATTTCAGATAGGTAGGTATTCTTCAAACCTTTCAAAGACTACAGAATATGGCATTTAAAATGTTTTAATAACTTAGGACTCTTCATGACAATGAGACACATCTGCTCCTGGCAGCACAAGCTATTTTAAGAGGAAGATGGGCACTGTAGAGGCTCCTTATGGAGTTGGTTGAAACTGGACATGCAGGACCTGCAGAGAAATGACTGCTAAACTTGCCTAAAGGTGACACAATTCTTTGGGTTTCCTGCTTCATGAAAGAGTCTGCCAGACATTCTGTAGGACACAGAAGAAAATGACTGACAAACTACCAAAATAATTGGAACTGTCTTTGAAATTTCTTGCTTTGTGGAAATGTCTATTGAATATTATTGGCCTGTGGGCTGAAAATGGATGCCCCAACAGTACAGAAGAAACTGGGGAGACTTCCCATGCAGTGACATGTCTCCGTTTTTTCTGGAGTTTTGGAAGTTGCTTGCAATGTACTTTCTGTTTAATTAGGCAATATTATATGCTTCTGGAGTCTTTGATGAAGTTGAAGTGTAGATGGTAATAATATAGTTTTCCTTAGTTATGATAAGAGATAAAGTAAATATAAATATTGTAACTGTAATTCTTGCTTGATAACTGTTTTGTTATATGTAATTTTACTATGTTAAAACCTTTCTTCTTATATAAACAGAAAAGGGGAAATGATTTGGAGGTCATTCTGTCTATGTGTTGCTTTTATTGGTTAAAGAATAAAGAAACTGCCTTGGCCTTTTGATAGGGCAGAACTTAGGTTGGCAGGGAAAATTGGACTGAGTGCTGGGAGAAGGAAGGCAGAGAAAGAAAGATGCCATGGAGCTACTGCTAGAGATACATGTTCTGAAACTTTGCTGGTAGGCCATGACCTCATGGTGATGCACAGATTAATGAAGATGGGTTAAATTAAGATGTAAGAGTTACCAATAAGAAGCTAGAGTTAATGGACCAAGCAGTAATTTAATTATTACAGTTTCTGTGTCACTATTTCAGGTCTTTGCTAGTGGGTGTCCGGGAACCAACAAGCAGCTTCCTCCCTACTACAATGCTCTACATTTTCACTGTTTAATCTATATCAATAACATTTCAGACCATACACAGCACTTTATTTTAATCATTAAAATTTTCCTGTGAATCTCTGCAAGCCACATACATTTTCCATGAACTGGGTTGGACTCTTATACAGAGAGATCTTGATAATAGCACACTAGCTTCTAGCATTGCTGATAGCTAAATTAGCAACTACTCTGTTCAAATATAAACTGTATAACCTTGGACATCTTAGAGTTTCCCATGTACAATGTCCAGGTGATGTTGGCTGAACAGTAAATATACATGCTTTCTGTTCAACAGTATCAAGTAATTCCTCAGTTGCACATGGCATCCATTCTGACAATGCATTCAGATAAAGTAGACTCAGCCACTTCATAAAGGGTCCACTTAAACATTCCAATTTTCATCAAAACTTTGACCTAAACACTGAAGCATGATAAATAAAAACTCAGGGTCAGAAAACAGGGTTCAACCTGAAGATCCAAAAAGCCAAACAACCAGCTACTGGCTTTTACCTCGACCTCAGTCTGAAATGATGATCCTTCCTTAAGTAATCTTAGAATATGGCTGTGTCTGTGAGCTGTCTGGCCCCATTTTATATTCCTCTCTAGGGCTGGGATTAAAGACATGCGCAACTGGGATTAAAGGCATGCACCACCCAATTTCTATGCAATTAGTGTGGCTACTGGAATTAAAGATGTACATCATTGTGGCTGCTAGGATTAAAGATCTGTGTCATGGAATTAAAAGTGTGCATTATTTTGACTACTGGAATTAAAGGTGCATGTCATGGGATTAAAGGTGTGTGCTACCATAATTCAGTCTATAAGGCTGATCAGTGGGCCTGTTTTACTTTCAGATCTTCAGGCAGTCCTTATTTATTAAAATACCATTGAAATGCCACTACAAAACCCTATTAAGAGCTATATCCCAAAATTTTCCAATCTAACTGGAACCCCTATGATATATTCTCAAGAGCTTCTGGAATCACAGTAAATTGTACGCTCTTAGAAAAGAGTCCCAGAAGTTTCTTCCTACCTTCTAACTCTTTTTGTGGCATATGACTTTGTTCCCAGGCAAAGAATGAATTAGAAAACCTTCATACTTTATGAATCACTATCCTCTTTAATTTGCCAGAATTTCATCGCCGCCCCCGCCAAGTACTAGAAGCACATTTCTCATTCTCTTTGCCTGCCTTTGTTTTTCAGTTCATTCCAACTATGATAGAACAGATTTGTTTAGGATTTTAAATTTTGGAATCATCAAGCATCAAAAATCAGTCCATTCATCTTTTCATAGTGCTACACTAAAACTATGCTTCAACCCATCAGCATTTGCTTTGTTCACATGATCTATTAACTACCAACTAAAAATATCCACCCTACAAGGATGAATCCCTTCAAATTTCCTCCTTTGCCTTTCATTATTTTTTCAGAGCAGTGATTTTCTTAGGATATTGAGACCAGTAAATGGAGATTGAGACAAAATATTTAGTAATGCCTTCCTAAGCATTAGTTCAATTATTGCAGAAACAGGATTATATGAAATGTCCACACAAAGAGCACTTGGTTTGGGAGTACATTAAGATAGCCTGATCACAGTCAGTCTAGCACAGATCACACATGCACAGTGTCGATGACTTCATTTTTGGAGAAAAAGAGAATCCTCTTCTTACATATAAAGGACAACCCAGTTCTCTATTTGGGCCATATGCACCCATGTATGACTGCTTCTTACCTTTGTGTTCTATACTAGCTTAAACTCACCCTTTGACTCTTCAATATCCAACACCAAAGCTACTTAGCTTATAGTTGGTCACAGTGACATCTCATTTTAGTGAAGGTTCTTCTGGGAATCGGTTTTAATCAATCCCTGAAATAAATCAGCTCTTTATACAACGTGCCCTGATTCGGGTCATTGCTTGGTTTTGGCTTCTGTTCCTGTCTAGAAGAGCTTTGCGGTACACAGAGGTTGTAGAACATCTATCTGTTACCCCAACAAACGTCATTTATTTGGCAGTAGCCTTAGAAATAGGAGCTGAACCTTGTTCTGGGTGAAATCTAAGTTTAGTGCAAAGGTAATATCTGCTCCAGCATTCACTTTAACTATCACTTTAGCTCATAAGGGCAATGATAGCCTTTGTTTCTTGTTTCACATTTTCTTATCCATTCAGTGAACCTACACCTTAAGAGCTGTATTAATTATTATTACTAAATTCCCAATACAGAGGTTGTGGCATAGTCTGTTCCACATGATGAGTTCCCCACTATATACTTAGGACAAAAATCTCTTTTACCTCTGTCTTTTAATTTCTTCTTCTTTTCAAACTATATTTACACTAGATTTCTAGGGATCAAGGTACTGGAGGCATATTCAATTTGCAGGATCAACTAAATCAGGTTCCACAAGGCCACATTCAAGGATACACTACAATGATTCAAAGAACCAAGAGAAGTGGTTAGTATTACTATCATTGCTTGTGATAGAAACGTATGGCAAGTAAAATAAAAATAAGAAAGAAGCACAGGAAAGACCAGGCCTGACTCCCTCAGTCTTTTTCTCCCTCTGGGGACATACAGAGTTTAATCCTTTCAACAATGATATGCAAAGCATTGCACGTCAGGGAGGAGCATCTAAGACATGGAATGCACACTTATGTTGGGGGTCAGTCAGTAAGCATAGAGGTATCTGGGTGACTGACTTTCCCTATTCAGCACACACACTTGCACACACACACAAACACACACACACACACATGCACACACAATCAAACTGAGACAGCATGTCCCAGGGCTCCAAGAAAGCAAAAGCAAGCACTAACATAAACCCCACCCTTATCAGAATCTATCAAATATGAATGAAAAGCTCAGGTTTAGAAAGACTTTTATTCCTAACACAAATCAACACAGAGACTATTATAATCACTGTGACATTATTGCAAAATGATAAATTCTTTGCTACATTGACATAATAAGATTATCTTATTATTTTGTGCAATATCCATATATCATGAGTCCATCCATAATATCCATCCAATTAAAAGTTAATACTACTGAGTGAACAAAGTAGGAAAGTTATTTTACAGAGATATGGTGTGAAAATCAGGTGATTTTGCATCAAAATCAAATTAATTCATGTAAAATAAATGAATTAATTTTATCGGTGAAGGCATAAGTATTAAGGCAAATTTTGATGTTTAGTTAAATTATTAAACAACTTTTATGTGTATTTGGAAGAACTCGGCATTTAATTTTGGGGCTGGAGAAATGGCTCAGTGGTTAAGAGCACTGACTGCTCTTCCAGAGGACCCGAGTTCAATTCCCAGCACCCACATGGCAGCTCACAACTGTCTAAAAATACAGTTCCAGGGGACCTGACACCTTCACACCAATGCACATAAAACGAAAGATAAATTTTTAAAAAGTTCACGAAAAATATAAATAAAAATGAATCACTTAAAACATGTGATAGCCTTAATACCTAAAAAAGTTACTTATTTAACATTAACTTGCTTAATGACAAACACATAAATAAGAAGAGAAGATAATTTCTTCATTTTAATGACAATTTGCTATAAATAGATATTTTTAAATCATATTTAATAACTGAACCTGTGAATACCAGGAGCAAGTTTCTCACTGCAATGTTTTATTTCCAATACGATTGTGCTCTACACACAGGTACACTCTCACACAACGTTAAAAGCAAAAATTAAAGGAATGAACAAGAAAGAGAGAAAGAAGGGAAGGAAGAAAAAAATCAAAGTTATCACTGAAACATGAACGTCTTTGTTGTTGGGTGTGTTTAGCGAGAGACTCTCTAAAAGGCTAAACAAACATTTAAGAAAGAGGAGAGGAAGGGTGCGTCTCGTGGATAATGGGGAGAGAGGATGCTATGCAAATAGAGAGACAAGCACAAAATGCCTGAGTTCTGAGCATGTGCTACATCCTAATACAGTGAGAAGAACGTGAACAACAGGGTGAAAAGCAGGAGTGTGGCTCCAAGAATTCATAAAGAGTTAAGCCATTTGTTCCATTTGTTCTTGTAAAGTGTGAAAGGACTAGCTTTTCCTCTGAGTGTGCCGCAGAATCACTGAAGAATTTTGAACCAGGGTGACCTGATTTGAATTTTTAATAGGTTCTGCTGGCTGCTGTTAAAATATAAGCCTGTGTGGTACAGCATAAAAAACAGTTAGAAGCATGTATTCCTCTCTCTCCCTCACAAATCCTTGGTCTCTTACTCCTTAATTATAATTTTTGTGCATGTATGTGGCATGGGATAGAGGACTGAGCCAGGGGAAGCCAAGAAATAAATAGCATCTGTATAACTGAGTAATATGAGAGACAGGAGGGTGTGTGTGTGTGTGTGTGTGTGTGTGTGTGTGTTTGCACATTTATTCTTGGAGAAAAAAATGTAAGAAACATCTGTTTGATTTTTTGCTTAAATAAATGAGATACTAATAGTTTGAAATAGTCTCTATAAGCTGTGTATTAAAAGAATACTTCTACAGTTGGTGATACTATCTTAAGTGACTATGAAAACGTTAAGAGGTGTGGCCTGCCTTCAGGGTTCTATCTTTGTGGGTACACCCTGTCCTGCTATGCTCCACCATGCTGCCCTTGCTCACCATATCACCGAAACAACAGAACCAGTTGACTGAGGCAGTGAGCCAAAATACAGACTTTTTCCTTTCAGTTGTTTCTTTCAAGAATTTGCACAGCAACGAACATGGGATTAACACAGAGGCATTGGCATTGATTGTATGTGTGTGACTTTGACATTAGCACAGTCATCCATCCTCAAGAATCCAGGAGGGAAGACATCACTTGTAGGGGTAGATGCTGGTAAGTAGTGTATCTGTATGGGTTTAGGACATTCACTTTTTCTTGCTTCTATTTCCTCGGTACAATGAGAATCAGGTTATCAAATGGAAGACAGGGAGGTAAACAAGTTGTTGAAGTTATGAGAAGAGAGAAGAAAAACATAAAACAGCCATCTAAAAGGATAAGACCGTGAACAGAAAAGAAAAACAAGATCCCAGGCAGCTCTGGGGGCCCACTGATAGTCACAATGATGAAGTTATTGACGGTAGACTAATCAGTGCGACTGTGGGTTTTCTTTTGTCCTGAAAACACAAAATAGAAGGAAAACTAGACTTCATCAGGGTTCTGCCAAGCAAATGATCACAGTAGGAAAAGAAAAGCAAGGGAGTAGGGGTGTCTACAGGGAAGTCCTGTAATGATTAGGGTGGATTCGAACTGTAGGAGGAAAATCAGAGGGGTGTAAGTGGGGATTAAAAAGAGTTAAAGGTTTCAGTGACTATGGGCTATCAACCTGGACCTTGGACAGAATGGGAGCCAAGCTGGAAAAGAACAAGGCACAAAGGGAAAAATGTTTGATTCTGGGTATATGTGAAGATGAGTGAATGTCTACACTACACTCATCATGCGAGTGAGTGTCTGAGATGCACTGAAGGGGAAGAATTGAAGTAACTCAAGGTCATGGTGTAGAAAAATCATTTATGTGAATAATAAAATCACCAATATAATGACGGCAATATTGCTAGAAAAGCTCGCAATGATTGATAACAAAACTATTGAAAGTAATGAAGCATGAAGCCATCCCTACTGCAGATAGCCTGTCACAGAGTGTGGTGGTCTGAGAGAGCAGGGGAGTCATAGGAACAGAGAAGTGTCTCACAGTGACTGCACAATAATGGTGACACGCACAACCAGCATGCCCAGCAACATTAACATCACTTCCAGTATAAACAAGATGCTGTTCTATGCACAAAGTAATTTTAAAAGAACACAGACTACAGAATCATACATACTGCTGAATGTATAAAGGAAATCAATCTCTAACAAGATGAAGAGAAATAACAATACAGTTTATTTCTACAATAAAATAGAATATAACTTGAAATAAATTTGTTAATGAATGATCATTGCTAACACAGACAAAACAAAAATTATCTAAGTGGAGAAAAAAGGTGTCAGGGTTCTATAATATTTCAAACACTGTGTGTGTGTGTGTGTGTGTGTGTGTGTGTGTGTGTGTGTGATTGCGGAGACATATTAATGTTACAAACTCACTTTTAAATGCATTATACTGTTAAATAAATTCGAGGTAATTTTCTAGTCGAAAGGAGTACTTGTACAAAGAAAAGATACAACGGGTGGGTAGAAATATACCAAACTATCAGTACTCTGTTTTTTCTTTTGTAAAATTGTTTCTATTGAGTTATACATTTTTCTCTGCTCCCCTCCCCTTCTACCATCTCCCATGGTCCCCATGCTACCAATTTACTCAGAAGACATTGTCTTTTTCTACTTCCAATGTAGATTAGATTCATGTATGGCTCTCTTAGGGTCCTCATTGTTGTCTAGGGTCTCTGGGATTGTGATTTGTAGGCTGATTTTATTTGCTTTATGTCTAAAAGTCACTTACGAGTGAGTACATATGATATTTGTCTTTCTAGGACTGGGTTACCTCATTCATCATGATGTTTTCTAGATCCATCCATTTGCCCACAAATATCAAGATGTCATTTTTTTTCTGCTGTGTAGTACTCCATTATGTAAATGTACCACATTTTCCTTATCCATTCTTCAATCAAGGAGTATTTAGGTTGTTTTCAAGTTCTCTCTATAACAAATAAAGCTCCTATGAACATAATTGAGCTCATGTCCTTGTGGTATGATTAAACATCTTTTGGGTATATACCCCAAAGTGATATTTCTGGGTCTTGAGACAGGTTGTTTCCTAATTTTATGAGAAATCACCATACTGATATCTGGCCCCTCATGTTACAGAGGGGATAACTCTCTCTGTGGATAACTGCATCCACAGAAAGCCTGAGAAAGCTTGGGAAAGAATAAAGCATGTTTTCTTGGTAGCAGCAATTTCTCGGGTCTGCTCTGCTTGCTAGAGGCAAGCAAATGCTCTCATTTAAGAGAGGCTTCCTGACTCAGCTTTAGCTGCAAAACCCTGCAGTTCTTTTAAGAGGTCCTGCCACGAAACACTTAAATGGTGTTGATGAAAAGCTGAATGCATGCTTTTCGGTTTTCAGCCATAGCAGGAAAAAAGCTGCGCTGTTTTAAAATGCCGGTTTTCTGGGCCATCCTGCCAGGGCAAACTCTGATTCTTTCAGGCAGGCAGTCTGACTGAGTGTGGTCTGTGAGCAGAATTCTACAGCCTGCTTGTTGGCAGGGACCTTAAAACACCATCGAGTTGTGACAATAAAAATGGCTACAGCTGGTACCTCTACCACGAGGCTGGAACGCTAAGGAATGGACTGGATATAGCTGTCAAAGCCATGGCTTTAGTCCTACCTATACCTATATTGCTTGGTAAATTAAAGACCCATTTGGTCAGAAAAGAGAGATATACAGTAAAAAAAGATTCAAAGAGGGAGAAAACCTCTAAATGGTTTATAGTATTAAAAATATATGCAGGGTAAAGGTTAAAGCTCTCAAAGTAAAAAAGAAAGAAAGAAAGTAGCTGGGTGTGGTGGTACACACTTTTAATCCCAAAGCTTGGGAGGCAGAGGCAGGCAAACTTCTGTAAATTCAAGGTATGGTGGCAGACACCTTTAATCCCAGCACTGGGGAGGCAGAGACAGATGGATCTCTGTGAGTTCAAGAAAAGCCTGGTATACAAAGGGAGTTCCAGGACAAAGATACACAGAGAACCTGTCTCAAAAAACCAAAAGTTAAAAGTAGAAATAGAAGAAATACAGGTTAAAGTAAAGCCACACAAAGATGGAAAATACACAGAGAATCTTGATACTGTATGCTATTATGCTCTCTGAATTGTTTGAATTCTGAGGAAGGAGTAACAACTGCTAAAAGATATTTGCTTATAAATGCTGCTGAACTAATCCAAGATAGGTATTTTGAAAATACCTTGACTCTAAAATTGAAGTCAAAGGGTATGTTACTTTGGAGAAGAGATTTTGCTCTTGTTTTCACAGAAAATGAGAGGCTGTGGATTCATTGTGAGATAAGAAAAATCCAGTTTGATCAAGGAAGACCACCTGAGAAATGTTCAGTAGGAACAGATGGCCCAGATGTCTGAGTTCTACATCCAGAAAAGATTTAAGATGCTGCCTGAAATATTCAGAATGGACTTGATTATAACTCTAAATATTCTTTAGGTCCCCATAAGATTATCAATGCCCCCAACCAGCCAGAAGTAGCCTGGAATACTGCATCCACATTCCCAACAAATGGACTATGGATATTTTCCTTTATTTAAAAAAAAAAAGGAGGGAAGTGGTGCAGGAGAATTGTCTGTATTCTGTTAATCATATTTTAAATAAATGCTGATTGGCCAAGAAGGAAGTATAGGAGGGAAAACCAGACAGGAAGTAGAGATGGAACAAAGAGAACAGGAATATTCTGGGAAGCAGGAAGCTCCCTCCACAGTCCAACCCAGACCACCAAAGAAACATGTGTCATGCCCCACTGAAAAAGGTACTGAGCCATATGGCTAACATAGATAAAAACAATGGGCTAACATAAGTTATAAGAGCTAATAAGTAGCCTGAGCTAATGGGCCAACCAGTTTATAATCTTATAGAGTCCTCTGTGTAATTTTCTTTAGGGCTTGCTGGCTTGTTGGGGTACTGGAAGGGACAGAAACCCCAACAAGCTGGCCCTCCATGTTACAGATATCAAAATGGCTATACCAGCTTGCACTCCCACCAACAATAGAAGAGTGTAGCCTTTACCCCACAACCTCCCCAGGATAAGTTGTTCTTGAAGAAAGAAATTGCAGAAAACACCAGAAAATAAAAATATCTCCCATGCTCTTGGGTAGGTAGAATTAACATAGTAAAAATGGCAATCTTACCTAAAGCAATCTACAGATTCAATTCAATGCCCATCAAAATCTCAGCAAAATTCTTCACAGAAGTTTAAAGAACAATACTCAACTTAACGCAGAAAAGCAAAAAACCTAGGATAGCCAACAGTCCTGTACAATAAAGGAACTACTGGAGGCATCACAATCCCTGATTTCAAACTCTACTACAGAGCTACAGTACTGAAAACAGCTTGGTATTGGCATAAAAACAGATAGGAGAACCAATAGAAATAAATCAAAGACCCAGATATTAATCCACACACACACAAACACCTGATTTTTGACGAAGAAGCAAAAAATAAAATGGAAAAAAGAAAGCATGCTTAATAATTGGTGCTGCCATACTAGATATCAACATGTAGAAGAACGAAATATATCCGTATCTATCAACCTGCCCAAAACTCAAGTCCAAATGGATCAAAGACGCCAACATAAAAGCAACTACACTGACTCTCATAGTAGAGAAAGTGGGAAGTACGCTTGAATGCATTGGCACAGGAGACTACTTTCTAAATATAACTCCTCTAGCACAGACACTGAGAGAAACAATTAGTGAATGGGACCTCCTGAAACTGAAAAACTTCTGTAAAGTAAAGTATACAATCAACAAAACAAAATGACAGCCTACAGGTTGGGAAAAAATCTTCACCAAGCCCACATTGGACAGAGAGTTGATCTTCAAAATACATAAAGAACTCAATAAATTGGTCATCAAAAGAACAAATAAAACCAACAAAAAATGCGATGCAGACCTAAAGAGAGAACTCTCAACAGAGGAATCTAGAATGGCAGAAAGACCCTTAAGGAAATGCTCAACATCCTTAGCCATCAGAAAAATGCAAATCAAAAAAAAGCCTCTGAGATTCCATCTTCTACCTGTAAGAATGCCCAAGATCAAAAACACTCTGTTATTTCTTAACCAGTGTGGTAGACACACGGGTTTAATTTAATAGTTCACTTACTTCTTGAATTTATGAAATAAACATTCATCATAAGAGGTAAGAATAGTACGGTGCTTTTAAAATTTTAAAGTGCATTTTTGTAAAAATGATCGTAGCTAATAAATCTGTAAGATAAAATATTTTTATTTGCGTGGTTGAAGAAATGAAGAGTCAAATAAAAAGATGCTCCAGGAACTGACTAGAAGACAAGCAAGTTCAGAATTAAACTCTTTGAGTCTAAATCATCACTTACACTTGATATGATAATAATTCACAGTGAGACTATGCTTGGATCCAAGTCAAGAACATAACCCTGCAATTTATCCTCTTCTCTCACTCTTGTGTTAAATCAGCTTGAAGAAAGACAGACAAACAGACGAATGGACAGACAGACAGACAGACAGACAGATAGATAGATAGGTATGTTGTTGCTATATCCAAGGTTACAGAATGTTTTCCTGGTTTTCTGGAAACTTATTTATTATCCATATTTCTCCAGTATCATGGGGTTTTGTCCCAGAAATAGAACTCTAGCTACTGAACTGAGGAAATCTAAACAATCAAAAACTTAACTCTTGTTCTTTACCCTGACAGTAAATGCATGTTGGACTGGCTGTGAGTCACTTTGTATATCTGCAATTCACACAATTTAGAAAGAAAAACAGGCGGCTAACTGTGTGAAGGCACTTAAATAAAGTTATTACATGGTCACAAAGCATATTGATGCAGCCTACCAAAGACTGCTGCATTGCAGCAACCCCTTGTCTCAGTGATCATAAAGCAGTATTACAAAGATTAGATGGGTAGCAGAATTGAATAAACATTTTCAGATTGCTAATTGGCCAGGAATCATGTAAGACAGTATGGTGATATGAGATATTCAGAGCTTTATCCTGACCTAACAAGGAACACTGCCACTTACTTCTTAAGACTGGTGGTCATCTAGAGAGATTATATGCATAAAATATTTGCTCAGTATGATTAAATTCAAAACAAGTTGGCTTTTCACACTATTATGCATCATCCCCATATTACTTGATAGCCTTGATATCCTTTCTGTGACATGGGCTTTTTCATCTCTATTCTGGATTTTGAAGGTATTAGTAATAACTATGAAAATGTCTTATAGACATTTCCATCTCTCAACATATCCATGTGGAAGTACCAAACTCCACCGTATTTCTATAATAGACCTCTATCCCTGGTATCGTTACTATGGGTCTTGGTCCAAAGTGGTAGATTTACTCCTGAGAATTATGAAACTTGGAAGGGAAGGAAGAAAATGGGAAAGAGAATGAAAGATCAGAAAGTAAAGCACAGAACACTAAACCTGTGTTAGCACTCCTGTTTCCTGCTCTGTAGCCCAGATGCTGGAAAGGTACAAAGAAAAACAGTAAGCTCTGGATGACCCAATACCTTCCTGTCCCTTATTTCCTGGTTATTCCAGAGAGGCAGCTGAAGTCCTGTCTCTGGATGCTGTGAGACACCCAAGGATTATTACTTCCACTTGCCCGAAGTTTGCCTACAGACTGTACAACCAAGAAAAGTCTTAATTATGAATAGGTAATTGCCAACATCTTGTTCCAACTATAAGAATAATGTCAAACATCCTTACCCCAACACATGTCTTTCTAAACTCTGTCATCTCAGCAGGTCAGTGAAGAATCTATTACCACTCAAGTCTATTACCACCCTGCTTTGTTGAGCCTTTATTGCTCTCTAATGACTGTACCTGCGGCAAAGTATATAATGTGTGAGCTTTAGTGTTCTGTAAAATGAATGTCTACTGGTGGACACTGAGGATCTTCAGAATGACTTTACTTGTTGTCATGACGTACATGAAGAATCTGGAATACACTGCTTGGCCAACTGATTGGCACTTATTACTCCAAGTCTATCCTTGAACCCTCCAAACGCACTAGGGTCATAAAATACAACTAAGCATATACAAGCTGTATTGATCAGTGCCAGTACCCATCTTTTCTGTCCATGGAAAGGTAGAATTAGAGTACAGGTAGGTGAGAGTGTCTCAGAACAAATGCTTCTTCATTTTGATCCATTAGCACAACAGTCAAGTTCTTCCTACAGCTATCGGTATGTGGTGCTTATAATTCCAGAAACTCACCACAGATGTTCCTTGGGTTCATCAAAGCAAGATGCCTGAAAATGGAGTTTTAATGCCTCATAGAATTTAGCCTCGGGGAATCAGAAATTGACTGGTCCTAATTCCCTGAAAGCACTATTGCATTCAAATAGACTGGCTGTTCTGCATCCCCTCATATGTCAATAAAATGGTTCTTTAAAAAAAAAACTCATTGCACACAGAAGAGTAACCACACCCTGAAGTCACTTTCCAGTCAGTACACATATTAACTTGCTCTTATTAGTCCATCATAACAACCCCAGAAAACCTGCTGCAATCCTGGAAACTACAGCAATCAAGTTCTGGAATGTGTTACACAGGGTTATTACCTGGCTGAAGGTGAATTTAATGCTATGTGTGTGCAAGAGCAGAGAGATTTCTAGATTAGAAGCTAAGAACAGAGGATCTAGCTGTAGTTGAGTTATATTAAGTTATTCTTTGCTGAAGGCTTGTCTTCAAGAATCACAAATGTCAACCCAGAAGCTGGGTTTCTACTTCTGTCCAGTGAAGGGGTCAGACCCCTAGAAATGACCAGTCAACTTTAAGGACTACTTTAGTAATTGTGTTACATGGACACTGTGGTGTTTCCAAGTTAGAAATCCTTTCATTCATTCATTCATTATTTGATCATTTCTTTACTCATTCTTCATTTTGCTTTTAATATTTGTACACAGAAAGGGTTTAAATACCCTCTCCAAAAGCATATTTCTAAAATTGAGGCTACAAATATGAGGTAGACAGGGGCTTAGTGGAAGATGTGACTGGTAATTGGGCTTTTAGGAGGTCACAAGACTAATATCTTGATCTTATCATGAGATAAGACAACAAGAAAACCCTTGCCAACTGTCATCCCCTTAGGCCAGAACTTATAGAAATAAAATTCTGTTGGTTATGAATTGCTCAGGACATGATACTGTCATAGTAGCATAACGACTAATACTCGCTCATGATGCACATCTTCAGTTATGATTTTATGATCATATGTATGTATATTCCAGAATTTGTCAAGACATTTATATTTCAAGATACTTGTTTCTTCCCCCAGGAAGACCTCTCTCTCTCTCTCTCTCTCTCTCTCTCTCTCTCTCTCTCTCTCTCTCTCTCTAACACACACACATACACACACACACACACACACACACACACACACAATGTTTTTATTCCTCAGAGAAAGTTATTCTTTTCTAAACACATTGAATTCTGATCTATGAAGGATAATCAGTAAGTCTATATAACATATTCACCTGAAATATCGCCCTCTCTCTCTCTCTCTCTCTCTCTCTCTCTGTGTGTGTGTGTGTGTGTGTGTGTGTGTGTGTGTGTGGTCATCAGTCTTCCATCACAGATAAAGAGGTCCAGCTCAATGTCTTTACTCCTCCACATCTACCAAACCATATTCATACCTTTTCACCCAGTGGTAAAGGGAGTTCAAAGGTAGTGAAGGATTATCAGCCATGTGATTATGATACATTATTGTCAACTAAGAATTACCTCACACAGGATGAGTTTGCTCAACCACGCAGTGGAAACCAATTAATTAAGCGACAAAGCAGTGATAGAAAATGCCCTTTGCTAGAATGGGTGAGCTGACTAGGTGATGGACCAACTCCTAAAAGAACGGTTTTGTCAGGAGACTAATTTAGGGCTGATATAGGAGATGGGTAATCTCAGCCTGCTAGAGATGGTCTCATAGGTGAGGATTTGTGATCAGATGACACATATCTGATCTTAATCACCTAGCCACAAGAAGTTCCCCAGTTCTGTAAATCTCTGTAACTGTGGTCATTACCTTCTTGGGCTATTCTTGTCACTGACAGTGCAGCCACAAGTGGCTCCTGGTGTATTATTACTGGAAGTAAATGCCATGGGTCCTCTTGATTGTCAAGAAATTCACAGTAGAGAAAAAAAATGTATATGTTATTGTTGTGAGACGGGTCACCTGATGTTGGAGGAGGCTGCTTGTTCATTCCTAGCTGCCCATACTCAAAATGACCACACAGAAACTGTATTAACTAAATCACTGCTTGGCCTATTACCTCTAGCTTCTTATTGGTTAGTTTTTACATCTTAAATTAACCCATATCTGCTGGAGGAGAGAGCCACTTGTTGGCTCCTGGCCACTTAGCCCTGAAATAATCACACAGAAACTGTATTAATTAAATCACTGCCTGGCCCATTCGCTCTAGTTTCTTTTTGGTTAACACCTACATATTATTTAACCCACTTCTATTAATCTGTGTATGGCCATGTGCCTGTGGCTTACCAGCTAAAGTTCCAGTTCCAGCATCTCTCTCTGGCGGGGGTACATGACTTCTCTCTCACTCTGCCCTTCATTCTCACAGCATTCAGTCTAGTTTTTCCCACCTACCTCTCTTCCCTGCACAGCCCAAAACAGTTTCTTTATTAACCAATGGTATTCACAGCATACAGAGGGGAATCCCACATAACATTTCCATTATTTTTTTATTTTACCATGAGGCTCCATAGTTCCAGGGTGTCTGTCTCCTGTGACAGCTACATGGTGTCTCCCTGACTCCACCTTCTTTCCTTCTCTATCTGCTTGTAATTTCCACCTTTCTCTGTTGGACTAAGCCACTGCCTGGAATGGCTTTATTCATTAATCAATAAAAGCAACACATAGACTGAAGGACTTCCCACACCTCCCTGAGATTGATAAGGCAATCAAGCATGAGATTCAGTCTTAATGCTCAACTTCATAAATACCAACTCTCATGCAACTAAAATTTCTTTCCAGAGTCAACAAAATGCTCAGTAATCAAAGATAAGATGCTGGTCACACAAGCCTGATGACTTGAGTTCAATGCTCAGAGCCCATGTAAAGGTAGAAGATGGGAACTGACTAACTCCATAACTTCATCCTCTGACTTCACAAGCCTGCTGTGGCACGCACACTCCCTCTGTTCACACGCTGACAAGTTTTTTTTTTAGAAAGTAATTTTATTAAATTATAAAAGTTTCCATTTCCGCCCCTCCTCCCAACACCCTCCACTCCTCCCATTCCCTCTCCTCCTCCCTCTTCGTCCCTAAGGGCAGACAGGGTTTCCGGCCCTGTGGGAAGTTCAAGTTCCTCCCCCCTCCCTCCAGGTCCAGGAAGGTGAGTATCCAAACAGACTGGATCCGCAAAATCCAGTATATGCAGAGGAAACAAGTCCCAGTGTCACTGTCAATGGCTTTTCAGAAAGACTCCGGGCCAGCCACATTCAGAGAATCTGGTTGAATCACGTCCTAGTTCAGTCCCAGTACAACTGGCCTTGGTAAGCTCTCATTAGATCCGTCCCCTTGTATCAGTGGGTGATAGTATCCCTCGCAGTCCTTCGTCATTTTCTTCGTCCTTCTGCTCCTCATTTGGACCTTGGGGGGCTCAGTCCGGTGCTCCAATGTGGGTCTCCGTCTGTATCGCCATCCATCGCCAGATGAAGGACCTATGGTGATAAGCAAAATATTCATCAGTATGGTTATGGGCCAAGGCCGGTTCAGGCACCCTCTCCTCTGTCCAGAGAACAATCTGGGGATCTCTCCTTGGACCTGGGATCCCATATATAATCAAGTCTCCTGTAAACCCTAAAATAACTCCCTTAGTTGAAATATATTCTTCCCTGATCCCATATTCATCCTTCCTCCCTCCCCCCCCATCCCGGTACACCGAGCTTTCCCCATTCCTCCCCTACTCCCTTCTCTCTAACCGTCTCCCCTTCCAACAACCCTCCCACCTCCCCCCCATGCACCCAAGGTTACCTGGGACTCTTGTCTATTTCCTACCTCCTGGCGGATAGCTAAATAATCTTCATCAGGTTCATCTTCTTATTTAGCTTCTCTAGGATCACGAATAATAGGCTCAAAGACCTTTAATTATGGTTAGAATCCACTTATGAGTGAATACATACCGTGTTCCCCTTTTTAGGTCTGGCTTACCTCACTCAGTAAAGCGTTTTCTATTTCCATCCATTTGCATGCAAAATTCAAGATGTCATTGCTTTTTACTGCTGAGTAAAACTCTAATATGTATATGTTCCACACCTTTTTTAACCATTCTTCTATTGAGGGGCACCTAGGCTGCTTCCAGGTTCTGGCTATTACAAATAGTGCTGCTATGAACATAGTTGAACAAATGCTTTTGTAGTATGTTAGGAAATCTCTAGGGTATATTCCCAAGAGTGGAATTGCTGGGTCCTGAGGGAGGTTGACTCCTAGTTTCCTGAGAAACCGCCACACTGATTTCCACAGTGGCTGCACAAGTTTGCATTCCCACCAAAAATGGATGAGTGTTCCCCTCATTCCACATCCTCTCCAGCATAGGCTATCAGTGTTGTTTTTGAGTTTGGCTATTCTGACAGGTGTAAGATGATATCTCAAAGTTGTTTTGATTTGCATTTCCCTGATCGCTAAGGAGGTTGAGCATGACCTTAAGTGCCTTTTGGTCATTCGAAGTTCATCTGTTGTGAATTCTCTGTTCAGATCAGTACCCCATTTTTTAATTGGGTTAATTAGGGTTTTAGTGTCTAGTTTCTTGAGTTCTTTGTATATTCTGGAGATCAGACCTTTGTCTGATTAGGGGTTGGTGAAGATCTTCTCCCAGTCGGAAGGTAGCCTTTTTGTCTTACTGACAGTGTCCTTTGCTTTACAGAAGCTTCTCAGTTTCAGTAGGTCCCATTTATTCATTGTTTCTCTTATTGTCTGCACTCCTGGGGGTCTGCTTAGGAAGTGATCTCCTGTGCCTATATCTTGTAGACTACTTCCCACTTTCTCTTCTATCAGGTTCAAAGTGGTCCGATTAATGTTGATGTCTTTATTCCATTTGGACCTGAGTTTTGTGCATGGTGATAGATATGGATCTATTTTCATTTTTCTACAGGTTGACATCCAGTTATGCCAGCACCATTTGTTAAAGATGCTATCCTTCTTCCATTGCATACCTTTAGCTCCCTTGTCAAAAATCAGGTGTTCATAAGTTTGTGGGTTAATACCCGGGTCTTCTATTCGATTCCATAGGTCGACTTCTCTGTTCTTATGCCAATACCAAGCTGTTTTCAACACTGTTGCTCTGTAATAGAGTTTGAAGTCAGGGGTGGTAATGCCTTCAGAAGTTCCTTTATTGTATAAGATTGTTTTGGCTATCCTGGGTTTTTTGTTTTGCCATATAAACTTGATTATTGTTCTCTCAAGGTCTGTGAAGAAGTTTGATGGGATTTTGATGGGAATTGCATTGAATCTATAGATTGCTTTTGGTAGAACTGCCATTTTTACTATGTTGATTTTCCCAATCCAAGAGCAGGGGAGGTCTTTCCATTTTCTGGTATCCTCCACAATTTCTTTCTTCAAGGACTTAAAGTTCTTGTCAAATAGGTCTTTCACTTCCTTGGTAGACAAGTTTTATCTTAAATCTCCCGATAACCTTTCTTTTCTTCCTCCTAACACTCAACAACCTCTGACAGCTTTTTTGAAACATGCAATGGATACTATTGATCAAAGATGGCACTCCTCTTAAATCATTTCAAAGACTTTAAATGTGCTTTTGTGCCACACTCACTCTAACCTAAGTGGAATAGACAGTGCATACCCCAAATAAACATGGGTTGGTTCTTATACTGCATACATTTTTGTCCTTATCCTGCTTAAAAGTGCATCCAGTAAAAAGCAGATAAGGCAACAAGAAAAGGTCACATTTCTTCTACAATTTCCCCAGGAAAGATTTTTACTCTTTAGTTTGTGAACTAAGTTTTCAAAATACTACTTTTTTGTAGAATTTGTTTGGTTGGCTGATTTCTTTGGCTTTCATCATAGTTATAGGGTCATAAACATACATTTAAAGACCCCAAAGACCACTGAGGTCTATCCAGGGCAAGAGTAAGGGGCAGGCCAGCTGGACAGCTGACCCAGGCAGAAGAGATCAATAAGAGAAATTAAAACATCACTGGATATTAAATTAAATGGGAGATCCAACATTACAAGAAGTAGTCTCAGAGAGAGTATGAAGTTTGGAAATTTCTGAAAAACAACTTAGGATGGTACTTGAACTCCCAGAAACCTTATGGGTTAGCATCATACAGCCTAGTGAGATGTGGGCTCTTGTTTGATCGAGTGTGCTGCTACTGCTTTGAACAGAACTCACCACAGAGAGGCTGAGTCAAAGCGACCAAAGAGTCCCTTCTCCTCCTTCCTTCATGGAGTCTCTGCCTCCCTCTACACAAACAGCAAATGGTTTGTTGAAAAGTAGTATTTCCAAAAGGCATCAATTGTTGTTCTCCCTGTGAGGTTCATGAATTTAGGGAAACATTCATCAGAAAATGACTCTAAGTCTCAGCATATTAGTAACTAGAAGGCTGAGAGAATAATATCCTTGAAGGGTCTCAGAAAATTATAATAATGTTTCCCGGCTACGAGTGCTAATTCCCAAGACTGAGGAATTGGAACATTATCGATCCAAGAGTAACAGAGCAGTGACTTCTGACTGAGAAACAGGTCAACAACCTCAGAAACTCTTGTACTAAATTGTGAACACTATATGAAAATAGACATTGTAATAATGATGCAAAGATAGACAATATACAGGTAACAGATAAATAATAGATGGCAGATATATGATAGAAAGATGGACACATAGAAGATAGACGATGAGAGAGAAAGAGTAGGGGGGCATGCAAAAAGATATCCTAAAGACCTGACTCTGCCATGTGCATCTTAAATACCTAAAGACATTCTTTCAACGGTGAGGAGCAATTAATACAAATGAATTTTATATAATCTATGATGGTTTCTGGACCATTTGTTCACACTTTTATAGGGTTGCTCATCAGAATAAGACACTCATCTAACTGAGTAATATTTTTGCAAAGCATTTTCAACTGGGAAAGTTTTTTTCCCTGCTCCATGAAAATGATGAAAGCCTAATTAGGTATATGATGAACTTTTAATTCTTCTGAGAATTGTTGATTCTATCCATAGACCCAGTATTCACTAGAGGACAACAACTTCTTATCACATTAAATCAAAGAAATAGCTTGGATGTTTTAAGAGTTAATGTTATATTCTAAAATGTTCCATCTCACCCACCATTTTGTTTCCCAGGAGTACAGGGAGACCTACATTCAATTTAATTTTTGATTGCTATAATAATATTAACCTATATCTTGCCACATTTATCTCTCTCCAGCAGTATGGTTGGCTGTTCTCTCTCTTTTTGTTTTTTTGGTATTTAAGTAAAATTTTCATTTGCAAACTTCTTTAATCTTTTGCAGAAGCAAATGAGAAACATATCATAATCCACAAATAAAAATATGCTTGTATCCACCATTAATATTAATATCTGACCTTTTCTTTATGACTTGCCATTCTGAATAACTGACAATAGACAAGATTTTTAATCACTACATTTATTGATTTAATGATTAATCCATTTTTGACACTCAAATATAGCAGAGAAACCTACAATACTCAGATAAAGTACAACTTGGAGACTGAGGTGGAAACTTGAGGATAAATAATAAGTCTCAAGTTCACTAACAAATACAATATAATAATTAGGTAAATCACTTTTAAGACAGAATATTTTTTCCTGTTTTTACTTTTACCAACTTCCTGTAATGTATTATGACTAGTCCAAATGCCCATCACCCTCTCTCTCATCCCTCCACACTCCTGCTTCTTCCTAACTCACCCCACCCGTACTCCCATGTTTATTTGGTGTATTTAAGTCTTGTGCAGGTAACCACAACTTCTGTTAACCATGTCTACAGTAGTCATATCATGTCCAGAAGGCAGGGTTTCAGAGCACTTCTCCCCATCCTTCTGTCCTTACAACATGTCATCACCTCTTCCACAATATCTCCTGGTCCCTGGGAGGGGTGATATAGATGTGCCCTTTAAGGTCATGTACTCAACCTAAGACATAATTCTTAGCAAAAATAATCAAGAAGATGCAGTCATAGCTCTTATTTTCTTCTTAGTCTGTAATGACTTTATTAACCCATCTTGAGATATAACTTCCTCTTCAAAATGAGAGGAAAAACAGTTGCTAATAAAGGGTTGCTAACAAAGTCACAATAGACTAAAAGGGAAAACCAGAGGTATTTTTCTCAGACACCACAAGCAGAGATCATTATCGTGGGACAGACATGATTTTTTCAGTTCATTCCCTGTGTCACTTCCAAAGGAAGAAAAGATTGACTCTTAGGATCCAAAGATGGTATTTAGAATTCAGTTCATGTCCTGCTACCAAAGGAAGTCTT
Organism: Myodes glareolus; assembly: GCF_982192425.1. Lineage (NCBI taxonomy): Eukaryota > Metazoa > Chordata > Mammalia > Rodentia > Cricetidae > Myodes > Myodes glareolus. The sequence goes on from NC_142031.1 coordinate 94,639,803, forward strand.
GGAAATACACTAATTCGGCTTCTAAGGCATGTTCCACTCAGAAGCTAGTAATAGAGGTTCCCAGAAGAGACAAGCTTTCCCTGACCCAATAAATTTGGAAAATTCAGTAATAATGTCATTATCTGTGAAAGTCAAAATATTACCCTATTAAGGTCTGAAAACTCCTTTTCTCAAGAAAGTTGTTTCATATTATTCAGCCTGGTTTTCCCTCAAGAAAAAACTGACAGCAAACGCTGGTTTTATGTTATCCCTATAAACAGTTTACCCTCAAATCTGTGTACCCACCATGTCAAGGAGTTTGTCCCCTTCCTGAATGCGCTGAACTTTGGCATGATGGGGAGTTTCTGAAGTCTTAGCTTTCACCTGTGTCACAGCCCAGGTAGCCTGAGTTCTCTCAACCCAAGAACAGCCAAGATCATATTACAGAGTTGAGCTGGTGCAATCATTCTGCTAGCCAACTCAGGAAGCTGCATCAAAATATCATAATCTCCATGGCTTTTAAACATCAGATACTCCCTGCTGAAAAGTTTTAAACACTGACAGTCCACGATCAAGGTGCCCACAGATTTACTGTCTGAATGGATACAGTTCTCTCTCACATACAGTGTCTTTCCTTCCATCTGCATTCGTATGCAGTTGTAGGAAGCTATGTTAATCCTGTGCTAACAGGGAAGCTAAACTATCTCCCCCTTTTCTCCTATAGCCAATTGTTTTTTTAGAAAGACTTCACTCTCAAGGTCAGATCACCTCCCAGAGGCTCCAACTCACAATACCACAGCAATGGAGAGTAGGCTTTAACACACAGTCTGAGGACACAAGAATTCACTTGGGAGAACACAAGGAACCTGCTACAATGCATGGGTAAGAATTGTGAAAATAGGAGATGTGTATCTGCCTAAAGTCACAGGCTTATGAATATGCTGCTTTAAAGCTGGGTTTTAATTTTAAGTCTGTCTGGCTTTGGAGACCATGCTTTTAGCCTCTGAAGAGTACAGATAGAAGTTTCAGGACACCACCACAAGGAGGGATATGCATATATAGGTATTCTGGATGGATTTTGACTGTCAGGGGGTATTACTTTGTTGGAGTAGGTATGGTCTTGTTGGAGGAACTGTGTCACTGTGGGAGTGGACTTTGAGGTTTCCTAAGGTCAGAATACCACCCAGTGTCTCAGTCGACTTCCTGTTGCCTCCAAGATGTAGGACTCTCAACTACCTCTCCAGTACAATGTTCGCCTACAAACGGTCATGCTCCCCGCCATGATGACAATGGACTAAACCTCTGTAACTATAAGAGAGCCATGTTTTCCTTATAAGAGTTGTCATTGTCATGGTGCCTCTTCACAGCAATAGCAGACTATATATTACTAAGACAATATGTAACCATATTTCCTGATGGTTATAAAGAGCTACAGTTAGGCCTGTGAGCAGAAGGTCTTGTTTATCTCGTAGAGGTTGTAGGAAGGGAAACAATGCTGGCCAGGCTCCCACCCCATTTGCTGACTGACTGACTTAGTGTTCATTGATCTTACCATTTCCTACTAAACCTTCTGCCTTCTTATCCACATAGCAACCCTTTTATACAGTCAGCGCCTCGTCCCTTTGACTTTCAGAAACTTCATTTGTTCAATGCAGTTCAAATGTCAGTATGTCCTCTGTGAAGGTGTTCCTGGGAGCCTTCTTCCTACTTTGGATTACTCTGTCCCTCCTCTGAGGGATCAGAACATATACAGGATCCAAAACATCACATAAGGCCAGCCATAGAGTCACAATTTTTAACATATCTGTCTTCTACTTTCTCCTAAAGCTATGTAATCTATGCATCCCTATGTCCCATCATGAGACACTGGGTTGGCAGGCTGAGAGACAAACTGATAAATATCTCCAGAATAAGGGCACTGCTGCCTGTGTCAGTGATTAAGTCGCTTCTCAGCTATGTAATCTGGAAGCATTTTAGCATTAAAAAACATAGTGTAACAGGAAGTCTGCTGGTGTAGGAGTTCCTTCTGTTTGTGTGTTGCTTTCATTGGTTAATGAATAAAGAAACTGCCTTGGCCTAGTTGATAGGGCGGAACTTAGGTAGGCAGAGAAGACAGAACTTAATGCTGGAAGGAAGAAGGCACAGTCAGGAGAGAGCTGCCATGGAGCCGCCAGAGACAGACATACCAAATCTGTCCTGGTAGGCCACGAACTTGTGGTATGTAACATGAGGGCTGGCTTGTTGGGGTTTCTGTCCTGCCCAGTACCCCACAGCCTACAATCCCCAAAGAAAATTACACACAGGACTCCATAAGATTATAAACTGATTGGCCCATTAGGTCAGGCTTCTTATTAGTCCTTGTAACTTATATTAATCCATTATCATTATCTATGTTAGCCACATGGCTCAGTACCTTTCCCAGTGTGACAGCTCACATGTTGCCTCTTCGGTGATCTGGGCAGGAATAGCAGAGGGAGCTTCCTCCTCCCTAGCCTTCTCCTATTCCCATTGCCCCACCTCTACTTCCTGTCTGGTTGACCTGCCTAAACTTCCTGCCTGGCCCATCAGCGTTTTATTAAAGTACATGATTGACAGAATACAGACAATTCTCCTGCACCAGTGGTGATATACAGATTAATAGAAATGGGTTAAATCAAGATGTGAGAGTTAGCCAATAAGAGGCTAGAGATAATGGCCAAACAGTGTTTTAATTAATACAATTTCTGTGTGGTTATTTCAGGTGTAAACTAGCCGGGCGGCCAGGACAAACGAGCAGCCCCCTCCTGTAACAGTCTGCCTCACAAGCAAAGCTCGCTGGACCAGACCTCAGTCTCAGGAGGCCGCACTTGCGCCATAGCTCCTTCCTCTGGAACCTGAGAATTGCCCAGACTCTCGTCCCCTCAAAGCGAATTGAGCGCTGGGTTAACAAACTCATGTGGTGTCAGGGGTTCATTTTCAGGAGACTGTGAAATGGAAGAAGTGACAAGGAAAGAGGAAGAGAATGAGATCTCGGGGCTCTCCAGTCATGTAATTTCAAGGTTCTGTATGTCTCAACCCTGAGAAAGATAGACAAAAACAATAGCAAAATTGAAAATTGAAGCAAAAAACACTCCACCGAGCAGGAGCAGACTCAAACAAAATGTGGCTCAAGACTCCCCTCATTTACCCACCCAGGAATTTTTAATTATAAAGGAGAAGGTAGGGGATTCTGGAAGGGGAAGGGTTTTCTTTGCCTGGAATAGGTAATTAACATCTTCAAATTATATAACATTGTGTTGACTGCCCATGTGTTGCCCTCTGCCATACCTATGCTCCTCTGCCATACCTCTGCCATACCTATGATCCTCTGCCATACCTATGAACCTGGAGTCCATAGGAGTAAGCCCTTACGTGGTTTGTAGCATCTAAAAGGTCACCTTAAGACAACCTTTTTGGTTTCTGTGTATGCCTGTCTTTTGCTGCCTGGTTTCTCAGTTGTTGGAGGTGTTTTATACAGTCACAGGATGGTGGAGGTAGTCAGAAGGAAGGTCATTTTGGTTCCTAGGTCCCTAGAGTAAATGAGTCCCAGTCTCCCACACTAAGCCCTACCTACATAACTGCCTCAGGATAAGGGAAGGAAGGGCAGAAGGTGAGCAGCTAACACACTAATAATCAGTACTCTTGGCACTCTTCCCTTCCCCTGATTCCCACCCTTCCCCTTCTCCTCAAAGTCCCATTAGGAAAGCTATCGATCCACCCACGGTTGGCACTGAAGAACATCTGCTACCTTCAGATAGTTACCATCCACCAAAGTTACCTGATTAGTGGCCCCCAAAAATTAGGACGATATTAGCATCTTTAAACTTTTAGGTTTACATATTTGTCTTGTTCTCGGAAAGTTTCTTAGAGTAGTTTTACATTATAATTTGATAGCATAACCAAAAATTAAAGTTAATATCAACTCTAAAACAGCATTCCTATTGCAATCATGCTTCCATAGCGGCCACTTAAATGCATGACTGAATTCAGTTCAGTAGAAAAGTAAGTTTGTTTTATGTGATAAATCAAAATATGCAATTTTTGATAGTCACAGGGTAAAATTAGTTATTATTATAAATCACTGCTGTGTGTGCTGATCTAGGATGCTATTGAGCACTGATGTTGTGCCCTGATTTGTGAGAGATGCCACAAGGTACAGAGATGCACGCAGTACTGTCCTTGCCCTTCATACAGTCTATACATAACATATGACTGTTATCCTTTAATGTATAGCTTTTGGATGTATTTGAAAGTCCATCTAAACAGCACCATTTGGACTTACAAATGGAAATGAGTTATCTGCTTGAGTTTATTGGTTAAATGGTTTCACAATTATGCCTTTTACATCTAAGTTGTGATAGTCCGCAGTCAGTAGCTCTGCAATGAACTCAGAATGTGCTTCAAATTGATTAAGAAAATGTAATTGCCACTTACTGGAAAGCAAAGGTCTTTGAATTCACAAAAATTGGTGTGTGACTCACCATTTTGCAAATTATTGAGGTTATAGACAGGGCTACATACAAAGCAAACTGAAACACTTGTTCTGATGCAAATTCATCAAATAGAGTTTAATCTATTATACATATCCCTGAATGTAAGGATGGACTGTTTTCCCCATTCAGAATTTTATAGTTTCAGGGTCAGTAGTAGCACATTAAATCATTAAATGATAATTAAAATAAGCAAACAAGGAGAAAATGAAGCCTACTACTATAGAAGCTGACTAAATTATTTACACATATTTTACAGAAAGAAATTTAAATGTCATTACCATATAATGGGACAAAATCCAATTAAATATCACAAATCATGAAATAAATCCTCCAGTATCAGTAATAGATTACATCTTTTTTAGTCTTTGGCCCTTGGGGTCCTATTGAACTCCCCTCAAACATTACATTGCTGATATTATTATCAATACTGTTGGTTTCCATCCACAATTTGATGGCAGACCCCTACTGCCAAAGGTACTGCATATTTATGTAATAGAACACGAGGAAGTCCCTACTAGCAAGAATTCATGGTGCTGTGCTGGAAAGTGTTTATATATATATTGCATATCATCTCATCTAGCAATCATCATCTCATCTAGCTAAAAACCCTATGAGCTACATTAATGGCCTTCATTCAGCAACTGATGGAAACTAACACTGAGATCCACAGTCAAGCATTTGACTAAGCCCCGGGCGTCCTGTTAAAGAGAGGGAGGAGGGATTGTACAAGCCATGGGGTGAAGGTCATGACAAGAGACTCCTCAAAGACAGTTGACCTGACCTCATGGGAGCTCACTGACTCTGGACTGACAGCTTGTATGGGACTGACCTAAGCCTTCTACATGTGTGACAGTTGTTTAGTTTCATATGTTTGTGGGGTTCCTAACTGTGGTATCAGAACCTGTCCCTAGTGTTTGAGCTGGCTTGGAACCTATTCCCCATGCTGGGTTGCTTTGTTCAGCTTTGATGCAAGGGGAAGAGCTTGGTCCTGCCTCAACATGGTGTGCCATGTTTGTAGATTCAGACTGGAGGCCTGCCTCTTTCTGAACAGAGACAAAGGAGGAAAGGATGTGGGGGAGTAGATAGAAGCTGTGGGGAGGGAAAAGAAGGAGAGGTGAGAGGGAAAACTGCTGCTGGTATGTAAAATAAATGAAAAAATTTAAATTATTAAAAAAGAGTGTTGCCCTGGGATAAGAATGGTGGCACATGCCTTTAATTCCAGCACTCAGTGGGGAAGAATAGGATTTCTGTGAGCTCCGGGTACATGGTGAGACCGGATCTCAAATAAACAAAACACGCAAACAAAAAGTTTCCCTGTAAATGTTTTTTATTATTGATTGATTTTTATTGAACTCTACATTTTTCTTTGCTCCTTCACCCCCACCTTCCTCCTCCCCTTCAACCCTCTCCCGAGGTCCCAATTTACTCAGGAGATCTTGTCTTTTTCTACTTCCCATGTAGATTAGATCTATGTATGTCTCTCTTAAGGTCTTCATTGTTGTCTAGGTTCTCTGGGATTGTGGTTTGTAGGCTGGTTTTCTTTGCTTTGTATTTAAAGGCCACTTATAAGTGAGTACATGTGCTAATTGTCTTTCTGGGTCTTGGTTACCTAACTCAAAATAATGTTTTCTATCTCCATCCATTTTCCTGCAAAATTCAAGATGTCGTTCTTTTTTTCTGCTGTGTAGTACTCCATTGTGCAAATGTACCACACTTTCCTTATCCATTCTTCAGTCGAAGACATTTAGGTTGTTTCCAGGTTCTGTAAGTTTGAGTGAGATAATTTTGGATTCTCTTCAGAAGCCATTTTATTTACTTTCTAAATACTAAAATGAGAGGCACACTTCAAGGTGAATATAACTCTTGCTCTCTCTCTCTCATTACACTGGTGCTTATCATCGAAAAGAAAAGATAAAAACCAAATAGGAAATTATGGACAAAATTCTTTTTTTTTTGAAAGTAATTTTATTAAATTATAAAAAGATTCCATTTACGCCCCTCCTCCCAACGCCCTCCCACTCCACCCCTCCCTCTCCTCCTCCCTCTTTGTCCCCAAGGGCAGTCAGGGTCTCCTGCCCTGTGGGAAGATGGACAAAATTCTTAAAAAGGCAATTCACTTACAGCTAAGTATTCTAAAGTTTTAATAATCTTTAGCTCTTTAATGATTGAGGTAAATTTTTTAGTATTCAAGAAAAAGCAAATCAAAACACACCAGAGGTATCTGTTTTTTATGTTGTGTATTTGTATATGTATATGTATATTACACATGCCTGAGTGTAATAGCAAAAGAGTAAAGCTGAAAAGGAATCGGAATGATTACAACCCTTCACCTTCACGTTCTTCCTGTAGCTTACATCTAGAAATCCATCCAGAAAATGTGCACACGAATGTGAACGAAATCCTTGGTAACAGTTACAGCTTGCATACTGACTCATTATAGACCAAACACTGTAAAGAAATTATTCTTTCAACAATAAGAAGTTAAGTTCTTCTGGCTTGTATATTTCTTCCTGAAAGAACAACCAAAGTAATTCAAGGGAAGAAAGCTTTAAAATAACATTCATTCATTAATTTTTAAAATAAGTTTCCAAATCATATTTCCCAAATGTACGAAAATTGCTTTTACTATTTGCATATTCATTTGTTTAAAGACCTTAAGAAATTCAACAGATATTAGAAGTAATTTAAGTTCAAGTCCATTTGGAGAGTAGTTTACTTTATTCTTTTTTCAAGTTATTTACACTAAACTTTTAAATAAATGTATAGATAATGCAATGGTTATAATTCATTGCAAAGAAAGGTAAATCCCCTCTTTCCAAAGTTCCTATCTCTTCCACACATGCCTGTTGGTGCTGCACTTCCAGACCCTAACTAGCCTTCCCAAGTTGGGCCCTCTGCCCTATGAGAGCTGAAACTGTAAAATATTAATCGGATGCTCTGCTTTTAAGACAATAAAATGCTGAGAAGCTAGCCATGAGGGCTGAATTGTGTTATTACTGGTACGGTTTGCTCTTTTCCTGTTTCACAATCTGAGCAGTGCCTGGCGCACATTCTATCAACAATTCCCACAAGACTCCCATACTGCTCCCCCACCTGTCCTTCTTGCCAATGTCTCCCTAGCGAGATCTACTTTGAAGTGTTTGTGTATTCATCTGAACACTTTCCATGCTGACGCCCTCACGATGCCTATTCTACTTTCTGCAACTGTCAATTGCTGCATTTATTCATTCAGTTCCATTTGGGGGCTTGTATCTACACGCTCTCAGAAAACACAGGAAATCTACGGCTACGCTCAGTGTAATATAAACCCCAGCCAAACTATACCAGACACCACAAATGGTTAAGATGGCTTTCCATTATATCAAATACCTGCTTATACCACAGGAAGCAAATAAGGTCAGTGAAATAGATCTGCTCTGGACACTTATTACCACCGTTTGTCAGTCACGAGGACAGTTCAACAACCTCTTGAGAAACTGAAAACCCTGTTAAATTGTCACTTAAATTTAAATCGTGTCAGGATTTTATCTGTAGGGGTAACATTTTCAGGCAATTTAGGCCTTCTCCTGCTCAAAGCCCTTCTTTAAATTTGATTAAGTCACCCAAAATTGCTTATTTCCCAGATCAGTGGGAGGTGGTAGAAACCCAGATCATTGCAGAAGTGAGGAGCTCAGCACCTCTGTGTCTGCAGCAGTTAGCAGAGTGTACTGTCAGCATGCTTGCCAGCTCGATGGCGACAGGGAACATCTGGAAGGCTTTCCTGTACCAAACAGATTCCAAACTAGTTACCAGACAAAAACTGTCTCCCTATAAACAGCTACTTTAAACTTCATGATTATTCTTTCAATGCTCAGCTATTGGCACAGATAAGAAAAAAAAGGTGAAGGACTGTGAATATAGTCTTCATCAATTATTGGATCCAACCCAACTATGTACCTCAGAGTACAATGACTTAATAGTCAAGATAAAAATTAAACAACGTGAAAAGAGGTGCCTTTCTGCCCCTCACTTCAGTAGAGAGAAAGTAGTTGTCATGTTTCTACTCACAACTAAAGTGAAGAAGTAAATACTTAGTAGTCAAGATTTAGTAATCTTCAAAACCTGGTTTTTTTTAAAAAAAATGTGAAATAGCAGTATGGTACGTGGGAGAAATTCTGAAGAAATTGCCATCATGCAATCATAGTTGAATGGATTCATTAATGAGATTTTCACCATAATTAACCATGTATAAACCTACAAAACACAGTAAATAAAACCAAGGCTGGCCAGATGACTCAGGGGACAGAAGGGCTTGCTGCGCAGACTGGGGGCCCAACGTGTTTGCCCAGAATTTATGTGAAGGTGGAAAGACACAATCTGACTCCACATTTCCCCTCTGATGGTCAAAATGGCTCCAGGGGAAGACCTCTCTCTCTCTCTCTCTCTCTCTCTCTCTCTCTCTCTCTCTCTCTCTCACACACACACACACACACACACACACACACACACACATACAAATCAATAATAATAATAACAACAACAAACGAGGTGGTCCTGTTTACAGGGGAGTAGAATTTAGCCTAGAAATAAATAACCCCTTGGGGAAGTGGTTTAGATTGCCCTAATTGCAAGATGCTTTTTTAGTTTCCATTTCATGATTTTCTCCATTCATATTCAAAGGTTACCTCCAATCACGCTTAAGCTTCCCTGTGTACTAAGAATCTAGTCCTTTTTTTGTATCTATGATTGGTACTCACCTGATGTCAAATTCTTGGGGATGACTCTTCGCTGATTATTCCAGCCTGCCCGAGGGTCTAACAAACTCTGCCTTGCTAGATAGAGCCTACTATCCAGGGAAAGTTGATATTTCCTCACTCTGAGATCTATAAGTGCCTTACAGTTCTGGTTCATACTCCGCCTAGATACACAGCCCTTCTCAGACTAGCATGAGCTAGTTTCGGTTTTCCAATAAGAAAATTCGGCTTTAGGAAGCAGTTTTGAAAATTCAATTCATTTGACGGCAACAAACGCTGAAAGCTGTTTAACTCTTGGTGGATAGGAACAGCGGGGCTTGAGAAATAGCAGTCTTTATACACACATCAGTAGTACCCTGCCAAACAGTGCTTTACTATTGAAGTCTGTGGTTGGATTGGTGCTGAAAATTCAATTCAGGAGCCGGAGGAAAGCACATGTTTACAATATTTCCCTGAAAATTCTCTCTTGTTCAGCTTGTGGAAACAACAAAAGATGGATGAGGAACCTGGATTCATTCCCTGATGGCCGACTGAAAGTTTCTGCATGCACTAACTTAACTGGGATCGAACTACTGAACAGTATTCATTTCTCTCTTTACTCCTTCATTACTTATCCACTCAGTAATTATTTGTGGAAAAAAAACATCTGGGCTGCTAAATATTCATTTCTTCATTTCAACTAGAAATAAAATATGGTGGCCACCCACTTTCCCATGCACTCATTGAGGGAAGGGGTGAATGGAAAGGTATCTGTTTATAGGGTGATTTATGTGTATCGCTTTTAGTAAGTCACTCCATGTGGATGTCATTATGGAAATTACTTATAATGATAGGCATCTCAAAAAATGTTTAAAAGAAATAGTAAAGCAATCCTTTAAAATTTTTGGAGCATAAAACGTAATTCCCTGCCAAAAAATAAACTTTACTTACTGTTTCATCAGCTCAGCCAAAAATTTGGAAAAATCATATGCTCCAATAAACCACTTAAGTGTTTTTGGCTAGTTACATGAAATAACCTCATTAAGTATTAAAGGGCTTTATGGTTTAGAAGAATAGACTAACATCTTGAAAACCATCCCACTGGTATATGTGAATGTGGCTATATTCAATCTTGTATGAATTTCTAAAGGGCCAAATGGTTTGTGGATTACAATATGAAATTAAAGAGACCAAGGATGACTCCACCTTCACAAATACAATGGTTAAAAACTCAAAAGACTCTGCTTCCAAAAGAGCTAAGGTATTAAATAAATTATTACAGTTTCTATTAAGATATATTAAATTGAATAACTAAAATGATAAACATTTTGAAGCCAAAAATGAAGTGGACACAAAAATTTAGACAAAAGTAGCAGCTCACTGAAACTGGACTAAGCCCAAAGACACATCAAAAACAGGAGGAACTTGGACTTCATAAGTCATGTCCTCCTTACGGGTTAGTTACAGGACACAAGGGTAGGGATCTTCAAGGATAGTAAAAGCCATAAAAGACCCTATTACATAAAACAGGCAACCCCATAGTTACAGAAAGGGGTGAGTTTCTTATAAAATAATAAATAAAAAGCTACCAATTTAAAATGATAGTGTCAAATGAATAATACTGAAATATAGTCAATAAACACATTAATTAAGACTGGTAAGCATCAATGAATTAATAGACTACTGAACAAAAATTTGACAAAACCTAAAACACTTACATAACCTAAATGTTTCCTGTGACTATTAGTTATAAAGATAAAATATGAAAACTCTGAAGTAGAAAATTATTGCCAACAGTTGATACTCTCTTAAGCAGGTCATCAAAACTGGAAAACTCAGTAATAAGAGAAACTGACATTTTGGTGCCACACACCAAGAGGAAAGCAATATTAATTCTATATCATTCATATTAAAATTGCAATTGGAACCACATTATACGAACACATTCTCAGTACTCATCACTATGTCTTTACTGTGAACAGTTAAGCTAAGGAAGTATTTCAGACATGATTATTAAATGCAGTGTGTGGATCTAGTTGAAAACTGGAGAAACAGAAAGAATATTGCTAGATATTATCAGGATAATCATTGAGTTTGAATGCTGAGTATCTATATTAAATAATAATTATACCACCTAAAATGTCATAACTATGATAACTGTATATTTTAAAGTGTCCTGGGGTAAAATGTCATAATAGCCACAACTTACATTTGCATGGCCCAAAATAGAATAAATAGGATAAAGAAGAAAATAAAATAATGTCATAACACATAACAAAAGAATTTGAACTTTTAGCAATAATACTAGTACAAAAGAAAAATATATAAATGTGCTACTAGTGCAAGAGAAAAATATATAAATCATAGCAAATAAAGAACCCCTAAAAAGAGCCTCACATATATGTAACCTATGAATATGATGTGTACCAAGATGTCTTTTTTTTAATGGTTTTGCAATAGCTGGTACCCATACGAGAAAGAGGGAACTGAACTCTCAACAACGTGAAAACTTAATTCCAGAGGGACTAATGTGACAATGTGAAGCAATACAAACTTAAAAAAAACACTTTACCCAAGATTAGAAGAGTGCCCGTGTGACTACTGGAACAGGGAAGGACCTAGGGCACTGGCAAGAAATTCAAATTACAAAGGAAAGGATGAGCAAGTTTAAAAACATCATAATTATGAACTTCCAGTCAGGTAATAATACAGAAGGAAGCAAGTCCTGAAAAAGTACAGATTATTCAGTAAAGTAAAAAAATTACTGAAAGCAAAGGGAAGAAGCATAAAACTCCAATACAGAATACAAAGCTAGAACAAATAATCCTTCAAGATGAGACATGAAGGACTGACAAGTAAAAACATACTCAACGTGATAAATGATCAAAGAACATTAAACAACATACGCACTTAATATGCCAAACTTGACAGAAACAAAAACAAAACTTACGTCGGTATATGAAAGATTGAATAAATAGTCCACTGGGACTCCCGTACTCTGACATTATTGCTAAACATCACTTCAGAAAAGAGCTCAGCATTCTTCTGTTGACTGCTGTAGCTTTAGCTTTAGAATTCATTCAATAGTAATGATAATAGTAATGTGGTCAAGAAAATCCTTCCGTTGGCTAGAACAACAGTGCCCATCCATAGTATGATGGATCAAAGTAGTGTAATATATTTGTAAGCTGAAATATAATACAAGTAAAAGTTATCAAACTAGAGTCAAATGTAATAACAGGGTTAAATGTCAAGAATGCAATGTTAAGAAAAAATAGTGTTACAGAGAAGAAAAGCAAGAGCTTTATTCTATTCTTCTCATGTGAATTTCAAAAAAATGTTAAAAGACAAAACTTTATTGTGTACAAAAAGAAGAGAAATATATAAAATTACAGAATAAAAGCAAAAAGTCTTCACAACTATTGCTTTCAATATGTCAAAACTGAAACTTGTGGCAGGTACACTATTTTGCTGCTTTTGCTATGCTAATCATACATTAGAAAAAAACATTTCTAGACACAGAGGCAAGTTGTGAAGGCAGGAAGAAATTATGTTGATAATGAGCAGTTCAAGCCAGAGAAAGTAAGGTACATTTCCTATCCTGGATTACTGACCAAGTATCCATGCTATCTAATATGATATATGCATGGGGTTTTCTTCTCAACCCTCCCTAGTAGATCCTCAAAGCACAGCCACACCAGTCATCCTAAGGAGTTTACGTGCAAGCTGTAGCAATATGCTTTTAAACAAGGTTAGAGTTCTATTTGAGCAGTAACGGGAATGAGGAAGCAAAATGCATTACTTGAGACAGCCACTTAGATCTGGCATTCATCTAGAGATGAATGGGGACGAGTAAATGCTTACAACTTAAATGGATTGTTTGGGATTGCTTCTTAGAAAGGTATGCATTGCATCTTTAAATGTATCGTGTTTTTCATGTGAGGGTCTTGTTATTTCAAAGAGAATTGCAACTGAGTGCTGACTTTGAAGGGGTCTTTCATGTTCTCCCTACCTTCTGTGTTATGAATGGCATTGCTCCTAAAGAACACTCTGTCCTAACGATGAAGTCAACTTCAACCATCCCTTCTATGGACAATATCTGCACCTAATAGCCACAGAGCCAGTTTCCATTTCTTCTTTATCCTTTTAAATTCTTCAGAAATCCCAACCTTAATGACCTCACCTATCTAACTCTCTTCTAATGAATATGTCACAGTAGTATAGTTCACTCATAGATTCCTGGCACAATAGTCAAACACTTTATTTGAATATATAGATTTTCACTTTATAAAATATTATGAATATCTTAATTATTAAAAATACTTTAATGTATATTTCCATGCCAGTTCTGAAATGCTATCTGCAGTACATAATGACTTGGTCAACATCTTGAATGTCTCTCCATATAGCATTAAAATCAAGGTTTAGCAAAGTAAATTCAAATATCATTGCTGATTTTTAGCCAACATGAGAACTCACCCCTTAATTTTCTACTTGATGACTAGGGCCATCTTGAAGGTAAAAAACAACTATATTTATTGATCATAGTTAGAAATTTCAATCATTCGATAAATGTCACAGAATGAAAGGATGGTTGGGTGACTGATTGCAGAATCTTTGCTAGATTCCTTTGGCTTTTAATGCCAAGCTCTCATTTCTTCTTTGGGTAATATTCTACATCCTTGGAAAACCATCATTTCCAAACTGTGCAGATAGTTTGCACTTGAGCAATTTTAAAGTGACTGTCTAGGTCATTGTACGACACAGAAATTAGCCTCTCATTCAAATGAAAATAGCAGGCTTTAACATTAATTAAATTACTAGCAAGCTTACTTGGGAAATTCTAGGTTATGTAGGAATAAATAAAAAGAATATGGAACTCTGTGTCTCATCTCTTTACTGACCTCTGTCTTTGTAAACCTGCATACTACTTCCCCTTTTTTCTGGAAAAGAAGCCAACAGCAAGTTGTGCTTGGTAAAGCTAACACTGTCTTAAGTAAAATACCTACAAGTCTCAGTTGCTGTAAAACTTGTTTAGCGCTGGGAAAAGTCTCTTTGGGGTGGGGATGAAAAGATTACCATACGATGGTCACATAGACAGGATTATGACAATGTTTATTGCTATATAAGCTATAAAATATTTCTGATGGGGCTAGGTCTCTTTAAGCTATAGCTGGATAATAGAGTTACAAGCTAAGTAAAGAGGTATTTTTCCTTTCATATCTGAGTGCTGAAAATTTCTCTCTGAAGAAGGAAGAGCTCTTTTAGCAGAGTTTTCTGTTTCAGTCATCTGATCATTTTAACTCATTTCAGAATAAATATGATCCAACCCAGGTCAGTGTGGCCCAAACTTAGAACATCCAGCAGAACTGCAAGGAGGAAATCCTCTATGCTGTGAATTCTGTATCTATGGGCACCATCTGCCTGGAGCTAAAGACAAAACTAGAAGTCCTCTTTACCTGCAAATCCTGTTTCTATAGATACCATCTGCCTGGAGCTATACAGACAACATGTGATGAAGAAATGTCAAGGTGGAAAGAGGAAGTCATGGCCAATGCCATGTCATGCTGCTTGTTGTGTCCCAGATTTAGCATTGAACACTGATGATCTAGAGAGCAATACCTTCTTTTGGAGAGATAGTTTACACTGTGGCTTTGACCCTTGAGATGAAAACCTGGCAATGGGGACTTTTCAATCTGTTCACCAGTGATTTCATTTCCAGGAAATAAAAACATCACTAAAGGTCTTTGCAAATTAAATTACATTGATTTTTTTCACAAGCTCTGGAGCAAGGACACTAAAACCTCATGGACAAGTGGCAATATGCTGACACAGGCAGGACTCCATTCTCTAAACAGTGGTCCAAGCGAAGAAAATGAGAGGCGTAGGTTTGGGCCTGAGGACAAGGAGACTTTCATGCAAAGAGAAGCATCTGGAAATGGTACCTGGAAGCAAGGAAACCTCTGGTGATGTGAACACAGAACAAATCTTATGAGAGAAGATGAGGACACCAGATGCCACTTAAAGGAGGGCTTGGTGTATGGTTGATTCCATTTAAAGGAGGATTTAGCATGTGGTTGATAGAATATAATCTTCTTTTCCTCCTTCTCCAGGCACTTCTCGCTACTGCTACTCTTGAGCTCCTAAATCAAACCTCTTTCACTAGGGATTGCCCAGTAGACCTATGAACCTATGGGTTCTCTTCTTGTTGGATGCCCTTCCCTGCACCAGTCATCTCTTCTTGCTTCTATTCAGGCTTCAAGCCAAGCTTTGACCACTTTTTGAGAAGTCTGGAGACTCTCACTCTGTACACTGAATCCACCTCAATATGAATATACGAGCTTCAACTCATGTTTTTCACTTGCTAAGAGATCTTGTCTAATCCACATTGAAATGCACAGTTCCTAGCACAGTGTATGATCCCAATACATAACCCAAAAGTATAAAGGGATAAAAAGAGTTTATCAAAAGTTAAAGAAGAAGACCAAAACTGTAAACTAAATGCTGTTTCTGTCCTTAATAAAATAAAAAAGACTAAGGCAAAGGCATCCATCATCCATAAAGATGAAATAAACATCCTGAATATTTCATTATGAACCTAGCAGTCAAAAAACACATCCTGACATTTTCTTTCCCACCCCACACATCTCTCTTGCCCCCACTCTCTCTTGAGCTGGGACTGTTGAGTGTCCCAGGATAATCTGAAACTCACTACATGATCAAGGGAAACCTCCGACTTTAGATTCTCCTGTCTCTACTTTCCAGGTTCTAGAATCACAAGCACTCACCACCACGTCTCACTTACATGAGATTGGGTAACTAATCCAGGGATTTTTGCATGCTAGGCAAACACTCCACCAACTGAGCTACATGCCCAGCTCCCTATCTACATTTCATCCAACCCCAATATGAAACAGACAAGCTTCCAAATCCCATTGCCTCAACACCACACAGTCATCTGCCAGAAAAGGGCCTTCTCTGTGAGCTAACTCACCTTCCAAGCACCAATGCTCAGCTCTCAGAATACTTTTTATTTCTATTGGTTCCATTATTGCCAACCTCTGAATTATATACAATCAGAGAATAGTGACCAGTATCTAGCTGCATGTGCCATTTTGATAAAAGCCAAAAAAAAAACCACTGCATATCGCTGATACTTTACAGAAGCATTTTAGTGATTATGAATTGGCAAAAAATACAACTTCATGAGATTATTAGTATTTCCTGCAATTAGAAACAATTTCTAAACCAAATGCTGCTTAACATAGATTAAAAATAAATTCTTAGAGAGGAATCAAGCAGATTATTTCAAATACCAAAAGTGCTACCAAAGACAACAAAACAGAAGGTCAGTCAGAACATAAAACTAGACAAAGAAGTAACAGAGGGGAAATTTTTGGCTTAGGAAAAGAATAGTCCTGTAATGAAAGCTGTCCAGCAATGGCCTGAATTCAAAAGCAGAGAACTTAGAAAGATTCATAAAATATCACCATAAATTTTATTTCTTATAGATATTACTTCATTAATGTTCATGACATTTTGAGATGTATAACAAAGATGTACGTTTCTCTTTCAAAGATGATGAAATTGGCTTAAATGATTTGCCCAAGGTCACACTGGAGGTTGTCAGTCTGATATCCCATTTTCCATAGAACATTGTTTTTGGTCTTGGGAAAGAAGTTACCTGCAATTGCTGGTAATGCTACTTCAAGTTATTTCATCCTTTATCTTCTAAGCAAAACATATTTTCATGTCTGGAGGTTTGCCTGCTTAGGAGTCTTTAATAGATGAGCTTTGTAATCCTGAAACTTCTTAGACATAACACTTCATTTAGTTTTAACCAATTTGGAATCAAAAAAGTCAGATGCTAATGACTAATTTTCAAATTGCTAGGCCATATATATCTGGTGCTAAAGAATTGTGTGTCAATAAGTTATTGCAAATGCAATCTCAGTTGGGGAACAAATATCAGGTTTCTCATTGTTTTCAGGATCTCAGTGGGTATCACCACAGTCACTAAGTCAAACAGGCACTTAGTCTGAACCACACAGCAAAATGAGATACAAATTTCTTTCAACTCCTTGAAGATGTCAGGGCACTCTTCCCTCCATGAAAGGGTCACAATTTCAGATTAAACCAACATTACAACCCTGTGCATAAAGTAAAGATTTTAGGGACTAAGATCCCTAAAGGCAAAAGAATAGGAGTGAAAGTATTATCAATATAAAAAATAAAATTACAAACAGTTAATGATCAATATGAATATTCCTTTTTAATAATAACAGAAAAATCTGCAATAATTGTAATAATAATTATTATTTATATTTTTTAAACTGTTTAGTTCTAGGAATGGTAAGAGAAACTCAAGCTCTTTGGTAAGCAGTATCTCAGGTGGTCCCTAGTGATTACTCTCTTATTGAGTTGGTGCTGTGCCTAATTGTTTGCCCTCCCTCCAAAACGGGATAGACTCAGCAATCACTATTGACAAGCATGGTAGGGTAAAGGTGTGAAATGCCCTTCACCAGGTTACTTATGAGAGAAACATGACTTAGTATTGCATACCCTCTCAGTCTCCCCTCCTCTCTCTGAGAGGAACAAGCAGCCTTGCTGTAAGCACCCATGTCACAAGAGACCAATGGGGCAAAGAGGACCTGAGGTGTGCCAGTACTGATTTGAGTGGTCATGGAAGCAAATCCTCCTTGGTGAACATTGTGGTGCTGGCCAGCAACTTGATTGCAGCCTAAGAGACATATCAAATGAGCTACATCCAAAGAGTTGACACACAGAAGCTGAGAGATGATCAATATCTATTCCTTTTGGGGGGCGGGGTAATTGGAGACAGGGTTTCTCTGTTCTAGCAGCCCTGGTTGTCCTGGAACTTGTTCTGTAGACCAGGCTGGCCTTAAACTTACAGAGATCCATCTACCTCTGCCTCCTAAGTGCTGGTGCTGGGATTAAAAGCGTGCACCAACACACCTGGCGCTTATTCTTTTAGGCTATGAAACCTGTGGAAATTTCTTACACAGATATGGACGGCTATTATGTATTTTCAAATTCCTCGAGAT
The DNA here is from genome assembly GCF_982192425.1 of Myodes glareolus. NCBI lineage: Eukaryota > Metazoa > Chordata > Mammalia > Rodentia > Cricetidae > Myodes > Myodes glareolus. The sequence continues at coordinate 94,658,070 of NC_142031.1, forward strand.
TCTGGAAAGTCATGTGACTATGTGTATCAAGAGCCATTGATAGAGTTATTTCACTTCTACCCAATGATTTTACAGTTTGAATTCTTTCCTGAAGAAATAAAATGAACATCACTAGTTATAATGATTGTTGATAAGCAATGAACTTCCTATCAAATGATAAATTTCAGCAATATATCCCTAAAAAAAGCTAATCACATATCATGATATAAATTAATGAAAAGGAAAAAAGGAAATGGCTGCTCCTAGATGTGGGGGAGGATAAAGTTTATTATAGATCAGTGGAAGAACATAGGCCAAGGTAGAGACACCCAGAGAGTCCATAGTGGACATGACGCTGAGCTGGACCATGTGGGGAGAGGAATAGGGAAGGGACCAGGGAGAGAGGGGAACAAGGTATAGCAACCTGCAATCCAAAAGTATAGAAAGTACAAAATAGACAGATTATACATGGAAGAGCAAAATATACATGAAAATATTATCAAAATTTTTGAGAAGCTATGCCTGACTATTCAGCCCTATAATACTACTTACTCAGAAAGTTGAGGCAGGATAATCGTATGTTCAAAGCTAGCCTGTGCTATATATTGCATTCAACAATAGCCTGCATAGTGAGACCCTCAAAATAAAAAGTAAAATTGGGCATAGGAGTAGACCTGAGGGGTAGACAGTTTGCCTTAAATTTAATACCCAGTACCAATTTTTTAAATAAGATAATTCTAGAAAGGGAAACTAAAGAGGGAAATTGGTCCTCTGAGTGATAAAACATGTTTTAAAGTCACAGTCATTAAACCAGCAATTCATTGGCACATGCATAGATGAAGTGTAACAACATAGATTCCCTAGATATTGTACAAATATGTATAGAAGCTCTATTGGTGATAAATAACCCAAACAAGAAGCAGATTGATTCTCTAATGGATAGTCATCCCAGAAAAAAAAACACAAAAACACACATACTTTAAACAATGCAATTGTTTAAATCAATATTAACCAAAGCAAAGTTAAAATTTAATATAAAAGAAAAATGGAAGATTTTTTTATACAGAATCACATAGAGAATATGCATTTCTATAGAAAATACAGCACATACACAAATGATATTAATAAATCTAAGGACATGAAAGCTTCAAAATACCTTTTTATTGAAGGAACACAGCTAACATTGAAAATATCCATGATAAAATGGATATTTGAAAAAAATAGGTTGCTAGCCTGGTGGTGATAGTACACACCTTTAATCCCAGTACTCAGGAGGCAGAGACAGATAAATCTGTGAGTTAGAGGCCAGCCTGATCTACAAAGTGAGTTCCAGGACAGTCAAGGCTACACACTACACAGAGAAACCCTGTCTTGAAAAACCAATTTTAAAAAAAAGAAAAGAAAAGAGCCCTGTAGAGGACCACTCCACAAGAGGGAGCCCATGCCCAACACTGTTTGGATGGCCGGAACCTGGAGACTGGATAGCCAAAAGACTACGGTAGGACCAAACATAGGCAGTCTTTAAAGAAGCGAAACGATTCCTAACGGTATTCTGCTATACACATAGAATGGTGCCTTGTCCAGGTCCAGTCGTTAGAGAGGCTTACTCCAGCCGCATATGGGCGCAAGGACACGCAAGCAGATGTCATGCAGAAAGAGAGAGTCTAAATTGGAGATCTCCATCAGATCCAACCCCTCAGACATCAGGGAATCCCCCAGAAGAGGGGGAGGAAATACTGTAGGATTCAGACACCAGGAGACACCTAATCAACTAAACAGGACTTGCATGAGTTCACAGAGACTGAAGTGACAAGGATGGGGCCTGCAAAGGTCTGTACCATACTTTGACTCTTAGCTTGGTGCTTTTGTGAAGCTCCTAACTGCAAGAGTGGATGTGTCTTTTGACTGCTCTTGAGTCCCTTTCCCTCCTATTGGGTTGCCCTGGCCAGCCCCCATAGGAGGATTTTGCCTTGTCTTTTTGTATTTCGTTTTGTCCTGCTTGGCTGTCATTCCATAGAGGCCTGCTCTTTTCTGAAGAGGAACAGGAAGGGGGAGTGGATCTGGGGAAGAGAGGAGATGGTGAAATAGGAGGAGTGTAGGGCAAACTGTGGTTGGGATGTATTATATGAAAGATGAATCTATTTTCAATAATATATAGGGGGGAAAAACCTTGCACGATTAGACTTAAACAGAGCATTTCTGTCTGACCCAATTAATCCCCCTAAGGTTGAATGGTATACAGAGCACAGAGAAAGGAAATCAAGCAGAGCAGAAGATACACACATTTTCCTAATGGTAATACACAGACTGGGTGAGGAAGAAGCATCACCCTGCAGAATGACAGAGTCTAGAGTGTTTGGTGGAATATGTAAGAGCACAGGACCTGTCCTTAGATGCAGATGGAAGGCTGCGTGGCTGTATTCTCTCTGAAGAGTTCTTTGGGGTACGCTTCAAACCTTAGATGGATTTCCTCTGCTTCCTGCCCCTAGACTTGTACTGGGCCTCCTAGACACCTTCACATTCGAATAAAATGGTTCAAGCTCAGAATGGAGTTTTAGTTTTAAAACATTTGATAAACTAGATGAAGAAAGATTTAAAGTAAGTGTGGAGGGAGAGTGAGAGAATGTGGGTTGGAGAGAAAGACAGAGAAGGAGCGAGGAGGAAGACGAGAGTGTGTATGAGAGAGGTGGGAGGGGGAGAGAGAAAGAGAGAGTGTATGTGTGTGAGAGAGAGAAAAAGATAGAGAGGAGAAAAGAGAGGTGGGGGGGAGAGAAGGGAGGAAGTCTCCTTGGTGGTGGAAAATAAATAGCCTGCCATGAGGAAAAAGCAGAACTGGGGACTAGCAGGGGAAAAAAGGGACCATGCTAAAGGGAAACACATGAAAACCAAAATATAGTGATACACGTGTACAAAGCTCCCATGCTAAAGCCAGCTATTTTGCATGCTCACCTAAAGAAGAAATACTTAATTTTTTTAGTTGTGAGAAATCTGTACAATGGGTAAAAATTTTGCACAAAACATTTAAAAGAAATAGTATCGAAGAACAGCTTGTTCACAGTGTTAAAGAACTCAAAACTGTGAAACAGCCCTACCATGTGGATATGGACTAGTGATAACATATACCAGTAAATTAGTGTAAAATTGTACAGCTCCATGGTCAATGTGTCAAAAGCAGAGAGCACACATCCTAAGAATATGCATGCATATAATACACCAGTGTTTAAAAGGGTATGCATATATGCAGGTACACTAATGGGTCTCTGTGGGTGACAGCATTTCTGATAGTTCTTTTCTTCCTAAACCTATATTTTTTCCAATTCCTACATTTTCAAAAATTATATATATATACATATATATATATATATATATATATATATATCCCAAAGTAAAATAAAAGAGACCTTTTAAATCTATCTACACATATTAGAAAATATAACTAATAAATACGGGTTCACTCCTGGCTGCAGATAAGAGTCCCTGATTTTGAAATATTCTCCCCAGCTGAGCATTTTCTTCATGTAGTCATGAAAAATGAACAATATATTGACTTTCACAAATGTCACAAAAAATTGATAAGGACAGAGAAATGGAGAGAATGGTACAATCATTCTTCAGGTGCACCCGTTTGCCTTTCTGCTAAGCGTCCTTTCCAAAAGCAATTACCAAGAATGGAGGAAAACCCAGCACCAAAGGAAAAATAAATAAGTCAACATAAGACGCCCTACCTTCTAAGTTAAAATAAGTCACTCCTGGCCAGGAATTGTCTCTTTCTTTTGAAACACAATAGCGGGTAAGAGAAAGGAGTATTGTAGTTTGGGTAAAGTTCCTTCCAAATGCAAAAATAAACCTTTAATTATTTTTTATAATGGGCCAACAAAATAAACAAACTTAGGTCGAACTGTGCAAAATTGCATTCTATTTTGCAGATTTGTGAAGCTATTATCATTTACATGAGATTATAGAAGCCTTTCCAAATTTGATACTATACATTGGAATTCTAATTTTTATCTTCCTGGTCCTGTCCCCTGTTATAAAGCTAATTTATAAGGCTGAGTTAAAAAAGGGATAGTTTGAAATATCTTCTCTTGTTTCTTAGTAATAGTGGGATTGATCTCACCAGTTCTTAGAGAGAAGAGAAAAGAATGGGCAAAGGAGAGTGAGTGAGATACTCAGTTTAGTATGAGTTTTCATGTGCCCATACCTTTCTCTGGTGCTTTCATCCACCCGAAGGCCATCCCCCTCCCTACACATGCTTTATGTCCTTATCACTGAGGGCCCATGGACCCTTCACTTCTGGGTACCATGACCATAACATTCATCTGACCCTTCTGCTGGGCTGCCTGGTATGTGCCAGTTCCCACAAGTGACAATTTCTCCTTGAATTAAAACATCTTCCTTTGGGTCTAAGGCTGAAAATAAAACATAAAATGCCTAGTTAACTTTGAATTTCAGATAAACAACATTTATTAGTGTTCCATGAAATGTTTAAACATTATTAGGGGTAGAGATTGTCAGCTGCCTCTGCTATGTAAAATAAAAAGTCATGTCCATCAATATCTGCAACATAAATGAAAGCATTTTTATTCATCTGAAATTCAAATTAACTGAAGACCACTTATGTGTATTGCTAAATTCAACAACTCTATAGGGAACTCCTGTGTCACTGTAATTGCCCAGGGCAAGACTGAAGAGACTGTGAGTGCTCGTGGCACACACTTAGCAGTTGAGCTCCTGAATTTAATCTATATAAACTTGAAGAAGGCTGTCAAAAAAACACAGTGACTCAGGCCTTGACCTCCTAGTCTTCCCCAGCACAAGGGTCAGCTCTCAATTCATCTACTATGCACACCACGTGGACAAGATTACCAGGAGTTCAACCTAAATCAAATTCACTTCAAGCGCATGGATTAGGTTGGGGTACAAAAGTTAGAATTGCTGAGCCAATGTTGTCACCCAGCAAACAAGATCTGGATTCCAAAAGGGTATCACCTAAGGGATAACTGTGGATCAGAAGGGACAGTCTTGGCAAAAGGATGACTATGACTGTGACAGGGAGTTCAGAGGATGCCTCAGCAGCAGACCTGTCATGGAGAAGAGTCTCATGAAGTGCCTATGGCCGTAGGGAAAGAGAAAGGATAGTCAATCACTGAGGGCATTTAGACTACACTGAGCCTCTGCAAGTGCATTAAGTCTCCCTCAGATTGACTAGAACTGTCTTCAATGGACTTGTTATGACTTCTTCTATACGTCTCTTTAGGCTGTTCTACATTATCTTTCTCATGAGAAAGCGAAATCCATGCCACACCAGAAGCCACCAAAAATCCACAGTGTTTGAATGGGAAAACGAAATAAAAGGGGAAGGATATAACTACTCCAAAAGTAAAAAGAATGTTTTTATATAAGGTGGAAAGAAGGCAGAGACAAGATTCCAGGCTGAGCATGGCTAGAGACTAAACCAGACCATGAGAGGAGGGAGAGGGAGAGCAAGAGAGAAAGCACAGACCAAGATAGGAGGTCCAAACCAAGAACCCAAGAGACTGGCCTAGCCTAAATGGCTGTTACCTAGGGATCAGGTTGGGGAAGGTAAGCTGAAGCCCAGACCCTGGAAAGGAAAGGATTGGGGCAGGGGGACAGGGCTAGAACTGCTAGGAGGAGCCACAGGTGTTGAGTGAGACTTGCCCTAGGCTTCTTTCAGACCTAACAATGTTCAAAAGAGTAATGCTGTACCCCAAGGTAGTATGGCTCTAAACAAACTAAAGGCTTTCTGTAGCAAATTCTGAGAGTCAGATATAATCATAATGGCTGTGATAACTTGCAGGGAAATGATAAGTGTTCAAAAAGAAAAGTCATATGAACAAGAGGTTCTTTCAAAACCAGGACTCTAGACCTGCCTCACAAGATCTCTGAAGTTCTTCCCGCAGTACAAGATAGTTGCTTCGTTCTTGCTGGTTCGTAGCTACCCTTACTAGCAGAAGCTTCTTGAGGTACAGGATGGTCATTTCATTCTCCGTGGTGTCTGCCTCCCTACAACATCTTGTGCTTCTAGACAATGTAGGGTGGTTGCTTCATTCTCAATGGGGCCTACCTACCTTCTCCACAGGACGTTCCCTCACAGCTACCATGAGGAAATAAAAGTCATTGGTAAAGAGCCAATATGCCGTGAGCAGTATTACCTGTCTGACTGACTGATCCTTCAGATCTGTTGGTAGAGTGGGCATTCCTAGTCTTTTGCTCAAATTCAAGCTGGGTTACTTCATCATGTGCTGGGGAAAAAAAATATTTAATCCCCTTGCACCTCAGCTTCAAAATCTACAAGACAGGCTATAAAAACCTCCTTGTGTGGGAGATAACATGTGAAAACACAGTAAGAACTTAAGGATTGTGTCTAAATCAGTAGATTTAGGTGACATGCAAAATAAAGTATCAATCGAACTGACAGGCATACCTACAGGGGCCTTGCTCATCTTTCCTTGAAGATTTGTGTGACATTGAAATGACTCAAGGGGCACTAATGGAACCTGGGTGAAGACTTCATGTGTTTAATAAATATCTGGAAGAAAAAGCAATCAGCAAGCCAGTGAGATTTTCTTGACGTTATTAATCTGAGAGATGCTGAAATACCAGTAATCAAAGACAAAAGTAACGCCAAAAACCTCATGAAATCAGCTTGGAAACACCGCAAAACAAAGCTGCACATTGCTCGATGTTTAAAAAAAAAATGCTAGCTCATTCAACTGAACACTCACCATGCCCAAGGGACTGGAAGAAATAGGGAACTAATAATGATAAAAGGCACCGAGGGGCAAAAAGAATAGCAAATTAGAAAGAAGTTGATAATATAAGCTTGTCCAGGGAGAAAAACTAATACCACTGTTTGGGTACATGTCCAAAATTATATTACTGCACTCAGCAAAGAGGCAGCAGGGGCCTGCTGAGACTGCTCCGAGAACAACACACCATGTCTAGGGCCTCAGAAAGTCATAAAATAGAGTCTAAATGAAGAGAATATGTGACAATGCGCAAAAATGCTATAATATCAGAAATGGCACTTCCCAAAGAGCAAAGAAAGGCCGACTGAACAGTTCATAAGACCAGAAAACACACGAAATTAGCTCATGAGCATATGCAAATGGTGGGTTACAGGGGGTAGCCTTTTGTTTGAACAGAAATTAAGAAAGTGGAAGTATTTTGAGCAGGAGAAATGGAGTATAATAACTGTTTAAGCCCATAACGAGTAAATCTATAAACCTAAAGCTGCCCAGCAAGCAACAGTTGGAATGAGATACTAGAGAACATCCCTTTCTGCAGTATATCCCTAGTGTGTAGGACCAAATGACCCACAGAGCCCTTCCCGTCAGCTTTGGAGGACAATTTTGTGATAGACAGAAACATTCGTCCCACTTGCAGAGACAGAATCTCTAAAGCAAGTTAAGAATGAATCCCAATTCATAGTTATCTGCAGTTCTGTCCCCAAAATCTAGTTTGAGCAGAGGCCCAAATCTCAACACACATTTGACTTTGAAGTCACTTCTGCTAACACACTTCTTTGAACACACTTCTGCTAACAAGAAGGACATGTGGCTTCGCCAGATGTCTGCCCCTTAGACCATTTCTGAGAATCATTTAAACATATAGTAGATCACTAGTAGGTACACTCAAGCCATGTAGTAGATTATTAGGCATACTCAAGCCATGTAGTAGATCACTAATAGGTACACTCAAATCACATAGTAGACCACTAGTAGGTGCACTCAAGCCATATAGTAGATCCCTAATAGGTACACTCAAGCCATATAGTAGATCACTAGTAGGTATACTCAAGTCATATAGTAGATCACTAGTAGGTACACTCAAGACATTTAGTAGATCACTAGTAGGTACACTCAAGCCATAGAGTAGAGCCCTAGTACATACACTCAAGCCATATAGTAGATCACTAGTAGGTACACTCAAGCCATAGAGTAGACCCCTAGTAGAAAACTCAACCCATATAGTAAATCACTAGTAGGTACACTCAAGCCATGTAGTAAGTAGATCACTCAAGCCATGGAGTGGATCTAAGGATGTGCTCAAGTACTCCGTAATAAGAAAGTCGCTTCCATAAGAAGATGAGTTTAGCATTGACTGCTATAATGTCAGAAGTGACATTCTTAAAGTGAGGCCTGAACATCTTGAGGAGAAACTGCAATGATTGTATTAAGTTTCTGAAGTGAGAGGCAGGATCTAGGTCCAAACCAGGCAGATGGTTAAATCTACATCAACAAATGCAAGTCAGAAAGAAGAAAAAGATAAAGATAAAAATAAAATGTGGAAGGAGGGAAGAAAATGGAACTACAATCAGACTCATTGTGACGTTTACTAGAGTTTACAGAACGGACAGCAAGTAGGGTCCAGTGACCCAGTGGAGTTCTTGCTCAGAAGGTCAAAGATGCTTGAATTGTCAGGAGAGAAACAGGATATTGTAAGGATTGCTTTATTATCTCTGATAGGGAAAGTAGTTCAAGGATTTTGTAATAAAATCGTGAGATTTTTTGCCTAAATAAGCATTTCCATGTCATGAAAGAGCTCTTGACACACTGGCAAGCCCCAATAGACACTGCATATATCATAGAAACAAGAAGGTAAAGAACCTGGGTGTTATTGGATGCCAGCAATCCATGAACATGAATATTCCCAGCTGTGCCCTATTATCAGGTGGATACATTGTGTATGAAATAAGGCTTTAGTGTCTCCTGAAGAAGTAAGCAGGTGACTCATACATCTGATATGTTCACTGCCGATGCCTCAATCCCACAGCCTGTTATAACCTCTCCAGAGTTGGACTTTCTCAAGTTAAGAGGAGAGTATTGCATGACCAGTTGACCAAGAGTTGTTGTTTTAAACTTGGGTTGAAAGCCATTGTGTTAAACCTCCTAGCACTAGAATTGCCCTGCTGCGGGGGTGGGATTTTGAGAATTTTTTTCCTGTGGGCTATTTTTCCTAGAAGCAGAGATCTAAAATAAGAGTCTCTATCCACATGTGGTCAGTGACTAGTGGGTTCAGGAAGATACCAGGAACTTGGAAGGGTAGTGTTCTTTAGGGTTTCAGGGAAAAAAAGAGTTGGGAACAATTTCTGAAAATGAACCTATCAAAATGGACCCCAGTACATGGCTAGTGTGCCTCCATACGAATGATGACCAGAAGATCCCCCCCAACGAGAAGAAAGCTTTCTATCTTCAGATATTTGTCTCATTTTCATCATCACCTAATTGCTCAGTGGGTTCATGACTGAGTATGGAGTCATGGAGTATGGAGAAGGCACTTATATGAACATCCTCACACTAAGGCTGACACTACTGGATATTTTAGACCCTACTTTCTAGTCGCTAAGAACATTAAGTTTACTCACTCTATAACACCATGCTCCAAGAAGACTGAACAACCTCCTGGCAGCTTTGAATCACCTGTTTCCTGTCTACCCAGAAAGGGAAGACATTTGTAATGACTTTTCCCCAGTCTGCTCTGGGTTTAAATTTGCCATCATTGACCACAATACCACTGGCTACAAGGCTTCTTCAACCACAAGTTTACTGAATGCAAAAATCATCAGTACAGTTCAATACGCACTATTTCTTTAGGTCGAGGAAATCACTTCGCTGTAAAATAAATATGTCAGTGAGCCAATTTTACCGATTTTACTATGCATAGTACCACCCAGAAGTGACCGACCTTGGAATAGCCTGCTGAAGATTCACAGTGTAGACAGCAGTTGGTGAGACTGAAGTACTTGACAATGCCAGAAAATATATATTCCTTCCTTTAAACAAGACTTATAGTAGCTGCTGTTTCTGTCCTAAGGAAAATATATGGATCTTCAAACCAATGAAACACTCCTCCCTGCTTCTCCCAACAAGCCATCTATACTGTGCCCTCTGTCTTCCCCACCTACTCTATGGTGGGTTAGGAGGTGGAGTGAACTGGGGCTATGACTATGGTACCACTGAACGGCGCTTTGGTGCTCCATAAGTATAAAATCATAAAGAAGAAGGTGCTGCCACACTGATCGTGATGAGTGTCCTCATTATCACCAACCTTGATGTTATTTTCTCTGCGGAATCTTATGCTATTTCCATATTCATTCATAAAGTTCACTAGAATACAAGCATGTAGGTAGAGTCTAGGTCACTCCGAAATTGAGAAACAGAGTGTTAATAAAGAATTCTGAACATCTGTGGTGGCTACAGACAAAACAAGCATGAAGCAGAAAGTGGAGAAAGAGAAAAGCCTTAGCTATGAACTTATTGGTAGTCATAGAAACAAGGACTACAGATGCGTGGCCTGGCTCCCTTCTCTAGTTTCCCCTTCTTTCCTCTCCCTTTCCACTACTGTGGTACTATGGTGGCAGTGCCCATCAGAATTTTATTAGAAAGACTGAGTAAGAATGAGGTGGAACCAAGAGCCTGGACTGCAGCTGGGCCTTGACCATCCATTCACCTATGGGATCAGCTAACACCACCAGGAAGGTGCATATTTCACTTTTTATTGTAAGAAAACACAGTAAAAGTGTGCAGCCAAGTACACTACAGTAAACAACTGCTAACTTTTGTGTTCTCTATCACTTGCCCCTTAACTAAGGGTTACTAACTTAGCTAAGAGTTCTGAGTCTGAGACAGATTTCATCTCCTACTAGCAAATCTGGAAAAGTAGACACCCACTTGCATTGATTTTTACAACAGACGCTGAAAATGAAGCTGGGTGTTCGAAACTGCGGGGACTGCACAGAAGCTTTTCTGGTGCTGCTGGTGGAGATGTAGCAATGACAAGTGACTTCCGGAGGTGGTTGCTGTCCAACCACTGCTGATACATCGATGTGGGCACTGCATTGGCTGTAGGTGAAGGGTTTTCCAATCTCATCAGGGTTTATAAATTATCATATAATTCCAGCAAACTCTTTGTGCTTCAAATAGCCTGAGTTGGTTTCTGTGAGTGTGACTGGAAACTTAGTTAAACATCTTCAGGATCTAGAAGAAGTAAGATTTTGGAGTCCTTGTATCTTCCAAGGACCAGATTTCTGATATCTTTAACTGGACCAGCTTCATTGTGGCCTCTTCATTAACTTATTTTATTTCCTCACACAACTTATTTAGTGTTGTGTTTGCTCATTCATCAACTACTACTGAGCATTCTCTCTTCCCATTATCAAAACTTTAGTTCTTCCTCTCCTGAGACTCCTGTTTAGTGGAAAGTGGTTACAAAACTAAATTTAACCATGCAGCTTCGATAACTGCAAACAAAAGAGTTTCAGCCCCAGTTACTCAATGTCTATTTTTCTCTTCATCTGCTCTTGCTTTTCCTTCCCCTTTCACATCTCTAGCCAGGTACCAGTCAAAGAATTTTCACTATAACTGGTCGGTATACAAATAAAGCCACAGGGGTACGTTTGACATCTGTTAGATGGGTGACGAGTGGGGTACCCCAACTGCCACACCTGACAACCCCAATGAGCAGAAAGCAGTAACACTGGTCATTGCTCATATTCCCCATGACAATATGGCTACTTCTGCGGAGGCAGAAATTTTGACAGGAGACAGACATGAGACAGATAGATTAGGGACAGAGGGTTCTCCATTCATGTACTTGGCCCATAAACTGGAAATTTAATTGATCCTATCCTGACAAGAGACCAAAAAAATGTCAAAAGTATTTCGAGGCTCTGACACCTTTTCTCCTTTCTGATTTTAAGGTTAGCTCTTCGGAGAAGAAAATGTAACAGTGGGCTCTGGCTGTCGAAGCTTTAGACCCCACCTCCTACTTCCCTAGAAATGTAAACATTAGCTTTGTTATTTCTTGAAAATCAATTTACCAGATGAGCAATGCCTTAGTTAGGGTTTTTATTACTGGAAGAGACACCACGACCATGGCAACTCTTACAACGGAGAGCATTTCATTGGGGCTGGCTTGCAGTCCAGAGGTTCATTATCCTCCTTTTGGGAAGCATGGTGCCATTCAGGTACCTGTAGGACAGGCATGGCAGCTGGGAGAGCTCCATAGTTAACTGTAGGAGCTTGGGGCATAACTGTTCACTATTTGATAGCTCAAGAAGCAAAGAGCAGGACCACAGATGGGGTCAGATTCTCTCTCCAAAGGCCTGCCTGGAGTGGCAAGTCAGCTAGTTAGAGACTATGTCCCAAAAGCACCACAGCACACACACCCCCAACCCAAACAGCACCACCACGTGGGGCCAAAGTCAAAATATGCACCCGTGGGGGGGGGGGGTATTTTACACTGAAAATTTAACAGCCCCTGTCATTGGAATTAGGATCCTTCTAAAACCAGACTGGTCTCATTTTGAAATCCTTAATTAATTCTACCTGTAAATATCCTCTTTGTATATAAGGTCACAAGTGTCTCAGTTTAGATCCCTCATGTCTTTGGGGGCTCACTCTTCAACCCACTGCAAGTGTCTGATGCAACCAGATTGCTTAGATACACACAGATGAGTTTCAAACAAAACAGTACCCCAAAAAGATGCTAGAAAAACATTCACTACATGCAGTGCTCAAAAAATTATAATAGTGATAAAATAAATGTAGGAGAAACTGAATTTGTATGAACATGGGAACATTTTCTTGTTCATGCCAGAATTTTCCAAATTAACTTGACATGGACGGGATTTTGTGGGTTTTCTTCATTTATTCATTTGTTTGCTTACTTGCTTGTTTTATTTTGGTTTTGATTTTGTTTTTGTTTTTGTTTTTTCCTGATGGTCATGGAGAGCCCGTGGACAGCTAAAGAACTTCTCTGGGGCATATACTCACAGATATGACAAGTCAGAAGACAGGCAATTAATAATCCGTGCAGACTGGATGCTTAGATTTCTGGATTTTTCTTCATAATTGCGAGAAAAAGGAAATTAAGGAAGATATTGAATGTTGAGAGCCAGAGGGAACCTGACACCTGGGCTCAGGAGAGGAAAGGAATGTTTCCCTGGCCATGATGGTGGGGTTGGAATCCTGGGGAGAGCGCAGAAATCAAGACCAACTGATGGCTCAAAAGAAATTTTTCCGCAAGAATTCTTTTCAGCTCCGACCCTGAAGAGACAGCGCGAGCTGTGAAACAGGTTTTGCGTTGATTGCTTGGATTTATTATTTATTGAAGAGTTTTCCCCTCTAGTCTGTGCAACTTTGTGATTTATAATTGTTTTGTTTTGTGTTTTCTTGAACACGGTGATTTCCTTGTAAAGGCCATGCTTCCCGAGGGCTTCACTACTCGCAGGACGTAACTGTGTTTCTGCCACCGCTCTCAGTTCTCCTGCAGATGCTACCAAAAGCAGCCATCTCTCTTCACTTAGTGTGGCTGTGACCAAAATAAATAAAAGGGAGCAATGTCTTGATCAATTAGAACCATGATTCTTCATGGGATATAAAACTATATACATTAGCTTGCCTCTGAGGCAGCACAAGCAGATAAGACTCAGCCATCTAGAGATCTGAAAACACACAACCCTTGTAAGCTATGAGTCAGAATAGAGCCAAGGTTCCTGAGACAATGCCCGCCTCGTGTCTGCATGAGTCTTTCCATGGCCCCTTTTGTTCTTGCACCTGTGTCTTGCTGCAGCTTTACCTCCTAAGTCCATAAGGCAGATCTCTCAGCCTCCGACATCAGTTTCTATTTGGTCTAATTCCATTCTCTGGGCTTTCTGTGCACTTTCTAGAAAGAAAAAAAAATGTGCACTCTTTGCTCTGTATCCACAGAGAATGTCTTTTTTCTCATTGGGTCAGCCGCCTAAACCAGCAATCCATGGATAGAGCCACAGGAGGCCCCTCACTGTTCTTTGTCCAGCCTTAGATTTTAGCCTGTGCTGTTATCACCAGAACCTGTTATGGCTTCCCTTAAGCTCCCATGTCTTTATGATTGATGTCAAACAAATTCAGATGAGTCACAGAGAGAACTATAAAAGATAGACACAGTTTACTACTACATGCTCAGGGATAAGAACAGACAATAAATAGTCAAAGTCTTAGTCAGTGTTCTATTCCTGTGACCAAGACTATAGCAACTCATAAAAGAAAGCATTTAACTGACTTCCTTACAGTTTCAGAGGTTTAGTTTACCTTCATCATAGTGGGAAGCATGATAGCACACAAGCAGACATGGTGTTGGAGAAGGTTTACATCCAAATCTATAGGCAGAGAGAGAGGCGGGTGATGCGGGAGAATTGTCTGTATTCTGTCAATCATATTTTAATAAAACGCTGATTGGCCAGGCAGGCAGTATAGGCAGGAAAACCAGACAGGAAGTAGAGGTGATGCAATGAGAACAGGAGAATTCTGGGAAGCAGGGAGGTTCCTCTGCCATTCCTGTGCAGACCACCGAAGAGGCAGCATGTAAGCTGACAGGTGAAAAAGGTACCAAGCCATGTGGCTAACATAGATCAGAATAATGGGGTAACATAAGTTATAAGAGCTAACAAGAAGCCTGACCTAATGGGTCAATCAGTTTATAACCTTATGGAGTACTGTGTGTGATTTTTCTTTGGGCTTGCCGTCATGCTACAGGTGGGGGAGAGGGAGAGGGAGGGAGAGAGAGAGAGAGAGAGAGAGAGAGAGAGAGAGAGAGAGAGAGAGAGAGAGAGAGAGACTGGGCCAGAAAGGGAGAGAAACACTGGACAAGGTTTGGGCTTTTGAAACCTCAGAGCTCAGTCCCGATGACACACTTCCTCTAACAAGGTCATACCTACCAATCCTTTCAAATAGTGCCACTCCCTGAGCATTCAGATCTATGAGCCTATGGGCAGCATTCTTACTCAAACGACCACAATCAAAGAGACAGTTGTCTTAATCTCTATTTTAATATTTATTTTAAGGCTTTGTACTATTTCTGAAGTCTAGAATGGGCAGCTTTTCCAGAGCAACACTGTCCTATCCAGTTGATTGACAGGCCTGTTTGGAATGACTCTTAAGGAAAGACGATAATATTTCCTTGTTTTTACCAGAAAGCTCTTTGCTAGGCAGTAATCTTACAAGATTTTGGTGTCCTTTGTTCAGGTTTAAAGGCTATCTTCTAATAATCTCCTCTCAGGGCCAGAGTTATGACTCTGGACCTCTTCCGCTAACCTATAATTAAAGCCCTGCTGTTCTAGTTCCTGGTTTTATAGACTATTGACCATGAGGGATGAATTCCAGGCCCAATATCCTCCAAGCCTATTAATATATAACTACCAAGCATTAAGGTTTGTAGCACCTCATAATGCAAAGACATGTTGACAGGGTTTCTCAGTGTGGAAGACCTATGTATTTGGGGAAGACACAAGGCACTTTTTATCTGATGAAAGAATGAACAGAAATAATTAATATTGTTGATTAAGAAGTAAAAAATAAAACAACCAACACACATTAAGTTGGTGAGCCCATGAACTCTTTAGAGTATGCTTAATTTGTCTAGGTAAGTTTAAAGTCTAATGGAAATATGAATAGCAAGGAAGGTCATATGTTGTATCTGGGGCACTTCCTGACTGACTGAAGTTAAAGAAGCAGTGTGGCGTCCTATATGCTGCCTTGGATTCTTAGACTGGAAGCGACTGTAGCAGCTGCCGTAGGGCGGAATTCCCTTCTCCACACTTGCCTTAAGGAGCAGATTCCACGCTGTATCCGGTCTGCCAGTGTGTGAGAAATACAAGGGGAAAGATTTGTCCCATCATAGACAAGTTCCTATTGAAAGATGACGTGTAGCTCTTTCAAGGAAATGTATAAATCAGCCAGATCCACCTCAAGCTGGAAGCAGAGTGGAAGATGATCAAGTCTTAAGAGAAGACAGGAGATGTCCTTTCAGAAGCTGTGACGCTAGAGAGTGACAATATCAACTCAGTGATTCAAATTCAAGGTGCTTGCTGCTGAAGCCTCTTGCAACAGTGCCCAACTGCTCCGGGATAAAACAGTCTCGGGCATTTTCTTCTAGATATATATTTTTCCCTGAATCTTTCACATCTTCTTCATTTGCTGGTGTACTGCACACAGCACTCATTTGAAGACTTTTAATGTACTTTTGTTCCATATTGCACAATATTTGAATTTATTTGTTTATTGTTTACTTGTATCATGTTTTCAAGAGTGAATGAACCATTTGACCAACATTGTTCATCAACATCCATAATGCTGAAAATTACCTGGTATGCAACGGTGGTTGTTTTTTTTTTTTAAAAAAAAAGGGCCTACGAGTTCACTTATCACTTTAAAATATCCTTGTTTTTACCTTCACATCAAATTCAGATGCCATTTCTAAGGAACTGTGTATGTTTTATAATATCTTTTCAGCTCAAAACATGCATGCTTTAGATATAAAACTCACTATTTTGTACAAATTAATATTCACCAATAACAGATCATTCCAGTTACTTTACATAGTTCTGTTCCAATGGACTGTCTTAAAATGAAATGGTGATTTAGACTTTTACATGCCCGTCTACCCACTGTTCTCTCAATCTGAAAGTCCTCTAGAAAAAGTTGAAAGATTCCTTTGGGCTGATTGCCAGAAAATTACAGAAATCTGGTTCTGAGACCAAAGAAAAACCATTAGAAACCTTACCCGGCTATACAGAACCTTGGGCTTTCTTCATGGACACCTGGTGAGATTACAGTATCTCATCCATCAAGGGAGCATCCATTAGCTACAGAATCATGATAGATCAACTTACCCGTTCTAGGAGCAGACAATCGGAGTGCTGAGTGGCCCAGTGAAACGGTTGATTTATAATTGGTGATTCTGGAACTGACAAATACAAGAAAACACGGGCATTGATCCACAATCCTTGGCTCAGACTGTGTTCCACTCTTACTGGAAATACACAGATATTACATTAAAGAAAGCTTCATTGCACTCTGCATCTGCTTCCAAAAAGAACTCTGTGTTAGACAGAGATAGAACAGGGCTATGTTGTTCTCTCACCTGTCTGAACATTTTAATGCAGTCAGAAGAGATGAGCACAATGCCTTGGGGTTTTTATACCCTACTGTCACCTGTCCTTTACAGCTTCCACCTCCCAGTGTCACCCTGGTGAAATGCAAGGAAAGCATTCGGCAGATGTCTAAAGAGTCTGAAGTTGTGAGTGTTTGTTGCTGGGCCATTTTAGCAAATATGCTCTATATCCAGGCCGTGTGATGGTAGACTTGGGACCTAAAATGTCAGAAAACTGGAGGTAAGAAATTCAAGTTCAAGGAAGATAACCGTGGGGAAATTAGTTAAACTCGAAATTCAGAGGTTTATCTAAAACTGTCAAGTCTACAGACATGGCCATGGAAACAAAGAAACAAGAAATCAAAGAGAAAATGTGAATCAAAACATGCTGATTAATGAAGAACTAAGAAGCACAAGAATTCTGATGACCCAGAAATCACAAGAGCAGATCCCACACCTACCAACAAAGAAACCCAGAAAATGCAAAGATACTAGTACTCGAATCTGCCCGATAAACAGTCTCTCCATGTGTACATTTTGTGTTCTGGAATTTTTGTTTTCTTTAGTTTTTTGAATTTATTTATTGTCAGCTTCATACAATATGTAATGTATTGTGATTATATTCATCTTTATTGCCCTCTCATCCCCTCTCTCTCCCTCCCCTACTTCTCTCTTTTTTTATCTCTGGACCCACTGTGCTTAGAGTTGTTTGCATAAATATGAATATGAGACTGTTTGCTAGAGCATAGCCAACTCCCCTGTGCCCACACCACTGAAGAAAATGTCCTCTTCCAACTCCTGGCAACCACTAACCTCCAATAATTCCTCAGAAAGGGGTGTGGCCTCCTCAGCACCTTCTCCTTCCATGATGGAATACTGAAAGATAAAATCTTGTTCAGACATTGTGTAGGTATGTATATCTGCTGTGTGTTCGTGACAGTATCTCAATGACATCACATCACTCTCCCCTATCTTCCCACTCTTACATCTATCCATTTTGTCATGACCCCTAGGATTTGAACTGGCACATGATACAGATATCTTATTTATAGATGAGCATTAAATGATCACTTATCCTTAGAACCCTGACCAGATATAAACCTGTGCATTAATTTTCAACCACTGAAACAAGGAGCATCCATGCCCAAAGTTGAGAGCAAGGCTAATCTATGGACACAAATGTGTATTTAGAAAGTATCTTGTCAATATGTCTATTTAGCAAAACAGCATTAAAATGTTCCCTCATAGAGACTGCAACCTAACTGCCCATAGGGGTGGAACTTGGTTTATAGTACTAAGTGTATTTTCACACCCGTGGAGAAAGTCTCCTACCCAACCAGAAAACACACTATGTTTTAAAATAACAACTTGAGACTGTTTTCCCTAAAAGAGACAGAATGGACATTTACCTGGGTCCTCTCCAAGACAAGATAATAATAACCAAAAGTATAACCTGAAAACCATCATCAATGGTGAAAGTGGAGATGGTGATAATGGCCACAGTGAATATCTTCAAGAAAAGCCACACAAAATTATGATGCCAAACCTGACTCCACAGTCTTAAAGAGAATATGAGTTTTCCTATATGAAAAAAATTTAAGAGTTCTAAAATGCCCCATATGAAATCCTACAGTTGTGAAAAGCAGTAGGGGCTTGGAGTTATGGTCAATCCATAGGAGAAGACACAAATGTCAATTCAAAAACATTTATTAAATAACTGATGAATACTAGGAAGGTAAATCTAGAGATATGTTGTTTTATGCTTATTTCCCCTACCAAACTATCAACAGATGAAAAGATATGGATATAGTATAGTAAAAATAAATAGAAACTGAAAGATCTACTTAGATAAATATAATTCACTTTATTTAAATCAAGTGAAAGCCTTAATAGTGAGTCCCACAGTTATATTTCCACCTATCTCCTGAAAGGGAGCACTAACCTAAAAGAGTAAATAAACAGAAACTAAGTGGATGGGCCCATAATTCATCAGTATAGGATATGAATATTCCCAACTCAGAGTAAATGGGGTGGAGCCCTGCCTCAGAGTCCAGTGGCAGCAAGTTCCAAACATACTGGAAGAGAAACAAACTAGAGGCGAAGGACATCATACTACCCACCACCTGGTAAAACTCACTTCAGAAAGGACTACTGCAGTTGGTTTTTAGATTTGCTGTATTTTGTTTACTCTTGGGGGGGGCCTACTACCCAGCTCCCAAATAAATACACAGAGAACTTTCTTCAGTGCATCATTCTCACCTTGCTTCCTCTGCTTCTGGCTGGAAAATCCTGACTTCTCCCTTCCTCTTCCCAGAATTCTCCTAGTCTGCTAGCCCTGTCCATACTTCCTGCATGGTTACTGGCCAATCGGTGTTTCATTAAACCTTTACAAGTGATAAGTCCTGACAGTGTACAAGAACATTACCTCACAGAACTTCTGACTTCTGTGGACACCAAGTACACATGAGCATATGTCTGTAGAAATGATAATAATATGTTTTATATTTCAAAATGTCACTGTGGGGAAATGATGTCTGATTTCATAAGTATGTTTATACTAATTGGAACATTATACAATGTAAGTACAGAAATTCTCCCAAAACATGTACAATTCTACGTGCTGATCAAACGTAAGTTTTATATTTTTTAACTTCCTCTACAAAAAAATAGAGATACAAGGTACAGAAAACTGTACTTTGGAAAAACACTTTCTCCATTTAACATTTTTAATCCAGTAAACATTCCACACACATTTTATTCAAAGTCATGAAAATTCTACAAGATAATGGATTTCATGAAAATAGACATCAATAAAGAGACCCACAAGAGCAACTAAAGCATACAACAGTAGTAGTAAATGGCAAGGGAGCAAAGGGGACAATGAAATGTTGTGCAATGAAAGCCAAAGGGTAGCAGAGAGAGGTAAAATCAATCATATTAGTAAAAAGTAGAGATGTATAGGAACACACACTACAAAAATATA
The DNA here is from genome assembly GCF_982192425.1 of Myodes glareolus. Taxonomy (NCBI): domain Eukaryota; kingdom Metazoa; phylum Chordata; class Mammalia; order Rodentia; family Cricetidae; genus Myodes; species Myodes glareolus. The sequence goes on from NC_142031.1 coordinate 94,677,964, forward strand.
TATATAAACAACTGGACATCAAAGCGATAAGTCTGAAATAAAGATCATGGACATCCAACATGTGAAGTATAGTTCTGAAGAATGGTTCAGTCTACAGTCATACCACCCGGAACGACCCTGATCTCATCTGACCTCAGAAGCTACACAGGGTGGGGCCTTGTTAATATGTGTATGGAAGAGTGGCTTGATAGGAAGATATGAAGTGATCATAGGAAGGCATTTTCTGAACTAAACGAAGGCAGGGGTGCAAAAATTATAAGGAGTTCACACAAGTAACATTCATCAACAACTGAAGCAGAAACAAAACTTTAATGTCCAAAAAGAAAAGTCTGCACATTGACAGGCAGAAAGAACAGAATCTACAGTAATAATTCTGGCTAAGCTTACACTACTCAGTAATATCAGACCAAAAGACAATGCAACAAACACTGGGGAGGGGTGGTTATTACATACTTTGCATTTATCATGAAGATCTTATTGTCTGTTCTGTAAATGTCCCTCAAGTTCTAAATAAAAGAAGGTTTTTCTCTGAATGTACAGAGCATGTTTTAATTAGTCTATAGGAAAGGGAAAGACAGTTTTTCTTATCCCAGTGATATAAAAGAAAAACATGAAGTAGAGGTAGAAACTAGAAATGCAAGCAAAACACTTTAAGAGAGATAAAGATGCTTCTTCACAACTCCTGGGTCCAAAAGTGCATCTACAGTCAAGAGCAGAGGAATTGAAGGAGCAGCATGCACATTCGCTAAGCCTACTGGGAAAACACCACTGCCCCACATGAAGAGCAATGGTCTGAAACATCCAATACTACATTTGAAGAAATGAAAGAATATGTCATATTATTTTTATTATATTACTATTATATATTAGTATTTATATAGTTACAGCTATAAAATACTAATATAGATTTGTATATATTATATGTATGTAAATAATATATAAAATATTTATATACATATGAATGGCTTAAATGCATTAAATAAGAATAGATGCATTTGATAAGGATTGAGTAGTTTGACATCCCACAAGCTGTAAATTTGAGAAGAATTTATGGTAATCTGATACTAGAAGTCAGTATCATGACAAATAACCTTTTGGAGTCTGGTAGAGTACCATACCACAGAAGGGACACTAAAGAACCTTCAAGAAGTAATTTTAAAAAAAAAAACTCCAAAGTTAACCTGGGTGTGTTACAAAGGCTTAAAAAAGTAAGAATTAATTGGGCTGTGCCTTTAAGAAGTATATGTTACATCAGCTAATAACACTCTACCACTTTAAGAAATGAAAGTTTCTTTAGCATAGTGACTCATGAAAGGGAACCCAAAAGGTGGACTTGCTGGATGAGTTTCATTCTACAGGGCGAGTACAGCTAAAACACATTGGATGACACGATGCCTCGAAGGCTCTGTGGAAAGGGAGAAGACATAAACGCAGGCATCCAAGAATAAGGAAGAAACCCATTGAATAGCTTCCTTCCTGATGTCCCAACATTTGAGAGGTGGAAGCAGGAGAATCTGAAGTTGAGAGCCTCCTTTTTATGCATTGAGTTCAAAGTCAACATGGAACGCTTGAGATCCTTCCTAAAAGAGAGATGAGGTAGAGGGTACAGCTGAAATTTTTAAAAATCTTATAACAATGTTATAAGTAGGGGGCTGGAGAGATGACTCAGTAGTTAAGAGCACTAGCCCCTTTCCAAAGGACCTGGGTTAAACTCTCAGCATATGGCAGTTCACACAATGTTAAATGTAGCATGCATACTTTGGATTTTTTATTTTAAAGTCCCTCACAAAATAGAAAACATAAGGAAATAAAAAGTATAGAACAAATTCCAGAGTTTTCAAAGTTAATCTTCACAAAGATCATTGATTTGGGTGAATTTCATAATGAAATATTTCAAATTGAGGCTGGTACTGAAGACTCCCAGACTTAGTAGGTGAAATTTCAGGATGCTCAGTTTTATTTGGCAACACTTACACTAAATGCATTTGTTTATCTGAAATTCAAATCCCTTTGGCTCCATGTGTTTCATGTTAACCCTGACAGGACCAAGGGCAGGACAATGATCTTGCGTCCCTTTTGTGACAGAGTAGCACGAAAAAGGTTTTGGGGAAAGAGGTGATGGCAGCACAGTGACTGCTGGGCCCTTCCTCTTTCTCAGAGAACACACTGCGTCATTATAAAGTAAAAAAGGGGCGAAATGAGGTCTTAAAGCTGACCAGTCCTTGACTTCTCCAACAGTCTGAGATGGTATTGAGATTATACACAAAGTTCTGAGGGAATGTACAAAAAACAAAAGCCCATCCAGAAAAAAAAGTTGGTTGGTTAGCACACCTCCACCTGAACAATCTCAGGAAATGAAGCGGCCACAGACTTTGCTTCAAAATCTATAGAACCGTGGGGCCAGAGCAACTGAGATGAATACTGAAAGCCCGCTGCTAAGAGGATCGCAGATGAGCATTGAAACACTAAATCATGATATCATAGAAAAAAACTGAAAATTATGGGTACAAAATGTATGGTAAGTAGCATCAATGATAAATTGAAAAAGCATTAAAGCTAATAAAATTATTCTGGGCCTGAAGAGATGGTTCAGTTGTTAAGAGTGTGTACTGGTCTTGCAGTGGACCCAACTTCTGCTTCCCGTGCACACATCAGACAGCTCACAACCACTCCATCTCCAGGGGATTCAATAACTTCTGCCCTCTACAGGCTCTGCACTAGAATGCTCACACACACACACACACACACACACACACACACACACACACACACACACAAATTAAGAATACAATACTGTTTTTAAAATAGAAACTTTCCTAATGCTATCATACTAAAATGTCTAATGTTATCCCTTAGCTCTATATTGACGTTAAAAGTAAAAATACATGTAATTTTAAAAACATACTTCATTCATGACATTGTTTTTTAAAACTATAAAAACCTCTTTTAGGAACTAGTATGTGTATAAGTGTTTGTCCCAGCTTGTGAATTGCCTCTAGTTACAGTTACTTCAATCAATTATTTTTGCTCTTGTAAAAAAATAAATATTTATTAGTTTTATCTGTTACAAATATCAATTGGTAAAATTATCTCTGCTGGTCAGAATCAAGTGTTTCCAGGTTGCAAAAAGATCTGGCTCCCGATAGGAATTCTCACAGAGATGTTGTTCTTGACCCTTCCGGACATCACCCTGCAAGGCCTTTGTGTAATCCAGCAGAACTAAGTTCATACATGGACCTTAGAATGCAAATCATGCAAAATCATAAGCTGTTCCTCATTTCAAGCTGGAATAAAAAACAATAAATTATCATGATCATAAGATCTGGCAGAAAAGCAATGAAAGATGTCCGGCATGTTTTCTATTGTCTGTATCTTCTTATTGCTGCAGCTTTGAATACTAACCAACTTTGAATAAAATCTTCAATAAAAGGACATTTAGCCCTTGAGAGCACTAATAATATATGAATGTTTAAAGAGCTACATTTCATCAGAAACATGTGGTCCATTAGGCTCGGCACATTCTTTGAGTCCTTTGTGTTTTCCTCCAGGATTCTGAAGTGCCTTTATGATGGGGTGGGGGCATGATTGCTTGCAGTTTCACCAAATAAGGCTTCAGGGTCCAATAATTATTGCTCAGAGATTTGATGGACCCTCATAGAATTTGCTGTACCCTAACACACACATAAGAACTGCACTTTAAATCATCCATAAACATAAATACAAAAATTCGTATTGTACAATACAAAAATACCTTCTGACAAGAGTACAAAAGAGACAAGGGTTGCTAGGCAACCATCTGGCACAGGACTTAGCAGCCCAGGTAACAAAGAGTTGTGGTACTGCCACCACCTGAAGGTTTTTGCTTGAAGCAACAAAAGAGTAGAGAGAGGGGAGTTGAAATCCAGCAAAGAACCACAGTCATTCTCCCCAAATTGCACCGGAGCATATTTTATTAATTTTAATACACCGATTTATAAAATAAGTAAAATAAACCCTATTTAGAATTTCCCCAGATTTCAAAATGTGCCTGGTATGTGCTGTGCCACTCTGAACAGTCCTTCTCCGTGTGCTGCAAAAGAACATGCACAAGCTTTCTTCAGACGGAGTCAATGTGAGGGAAAGCCATCACCAAGGTGAACCTGCCTCTGGGAGCCTTCAAATTTGTCTCTTCAGTGCGTCCCAGACTCCCACATATACAATATCTGAATTCAATTGTGCGCGTCAACTGCTACAGCAATATAGCTCAGTGTGAAATGGTGTCCTGTACATCTGCCACTTGGAAATAAGATCACCTAGAGAGCTGAGCCCGAAGAGAGACTTTCAGTGGGTTGAGCTTGAGGGGAACTAGCCCTTGGTGAGGGGGACAAGCCAGAATGAGCACTATTTGTAGCGCCATCCAAACAACAGCACTGTGGATATAGGAATTATTAAAGGCACCTGATCTACAACAGGAAACTGAGTCTACATATTATGCAGACTCCATCTCCCCAATAAAAGTGCAAAGCACTTCATTACCTTAGATGCCAGTGTCCTCTTCTATAAGAAGGGAATTTTATGATACAGTAAGTTGCATGGTTTTCAGGCATGAAAGAAGTAATAAATGTGTCTTAGTTGGCATTACTACTGCTGTGATGAAACACCATGACTAAAGCAACATGGGGAGGAAGGGTTTATTTGGGTTGCACTTCCACAATGTATTCCATCATCAAAGGAAGGCAGGACAGGAACTCAAACAGGGCAGGAACCTGGAGGCAGGGACTAACGCAGTAGCAATGGAGGGGTGTTGCTCACTAACTTGCGCCTCATGACTTTCTCAGCAGATTTCTTATAGAGCCCAGGACCACCAGTTTAGGGATGGCATTACCCACAATGGGATGCCCACACCAACAACAACTAGTAATTAAGAAAATGCCCCTCAGACTTGCCTACAGCCTGATCTCGTGGAGGCAGTTTTTAATTGAGGGTCCCTCCTCTCAGATGACTTTAGCTTTCTGAATCCACTATCAAGTTGATATAAAACTATACAGAACAACATGCAAAACACTTTCCTGAGTCTCTGACATGCAACGAACCTCATATCTTTAATAGGCCAATAAAAAGTAATGTTCCATCTTACTTATTTAAATAAATACTCTCAGGGTACTTATTACTAACTACTTAGTGTGGGAGTATTTTAGACATGAATACAGTGAAGATGTATGTACTATTTTGGAGTGAACAACACGAGATAAGAACATACAAGCAGAGCTGATTCATGTAAGAACAGACTCCTGAGGAGAGACCATGTGCCTTGCATCACCTGAGGCCATACTACTGCGGCAAGTGATTTTTACTTTGAACACATGATTCTCTGGATGCCTTGGTTTTATGTGAGTTCATTTCATTCGAACAGGTGGGACAGCAAAGGACATGTTAGTCGCCACTGAATTCTAGATCTGTAGACTCATCCCTAAAGGAAGAATATGTGTGAACCTTAAGGAAAGTTTAAGGTGTAGAAAATGAGGAGCCATGTTGGACCTTGAGCTCTCTCCATCCACAGACTCAATCATAGGTTTCATACAACTTAAATCCACCTATAGACGTTGGGGTGTTTAGTGACACCCGGGGCCCTCTGGTAGGCCGCCAGTTGCTTCCATGTGTAAACACAGCTTCTGTTTCATAGTAACTTCTATGAGCTTCTTGCTTGCCCACATCTTCATCTGTGTGGCATTCAGCCTCCTCTATGATCAACCATAGGACATTCTTTACCCCCTCTCTTTACATCCTTTACCTCCTATAAGTCCCGAAACAGAAGCTTCCAGTATAGCCAATAAGTAGACACTGGGTTAGGCTCCAGGCCACTGTGTAGCCACTGGGAGTGCGGCTGACAAACAGTCCTCAAGTGTCAGATCCTTAAGAGGTTGCTCGGCTGAAGAGAGGGCCTCCCTCAACCTCGTGCCTCCTTCCAGAACGTTAACAGAAATGATAGATATCATGGGCTGTTGTCCCAACTGGACACAGCTCTGAGACATCGCCCCAACTCCACAAGTCTCCGCGACATCTGCATCAATCCTCTATCACATTGACTCTCTCAATCTGTGCATTCTTCCTCTCCCCAACCTTGCCCTCCCATCCAGAGATGCTGCTCTCAACATCACCTCAAATAAACGTCCCATAAGCTGACCTCTACATCAGAGTCTATTGCTCGGGAATTTAATCTAGGAGTAGCACACCCCAAGGTGTCGTGTGGATCTTCAAACCAAGGATTTGGGTTACTACCAACCAGCTGAGATACTGACTAACCTCAATTAAGTGTCCACTCCTACTCTATTTGGCTGTACTTCCAGATATAAGTGGTGTGGATTGCACCTTTCTTAGGGCAGTGGATACTCTGGGTAATGTATGTAGCCCTAAAGGACGGCATCAATCCCAAGTAAGATATACGGACAAATCTGCCTCATAGTCCATAGCATTTTGTTTTCATCCTTTTCTTTCTGTATAGCCATCAGCACCTCCTCTGCTTTATGGAGATCCTTGCCTATTGGGGGAAAAAAAAGAAAAGGAAAACATCTCCTCAATTTGACAGTTATCTAAAAATATTCTCGTCTCAGTCTGAGAAGCATACTGCTAATTGTGACAGAAAAACAGAAAGTGGATATGGAGAACAGCAAGTATAATTAATACATTAAGAAAAGTTGTTAAAGAGATTTTCAGAAATCAAGCTTCTGTTATGAAATTAATTAATGACACTCACTTCATAATTCTTTTAATAAAAAATGTTTGGAAAAATTCCTTTCTCCTAGCATCAGCAAGACTTCAGTCAAGTCTAGTAACACAGGCTGCTGGTTACAGTTCTTTGGGATACTGAGGCAATAGGACCACACATTTAAGGTCGTCTTTAACTACAACGTAAGTTCAAAGCCAGCCTGGATGAGACTATATCAAAATAAAATGTAAAAAGCAGGGGGAGGCTGGAAACATTCAGCTCAGCAGTGGAGCACTTGCCTTGCACAGAAGGCCCTTTGGCTAGTACAAAACTAAGGAACAAAGAAAAACCATAGACACTTCATCATTTTGTTGAAAATGATGCAAATACGTTAAAAACTCTCCATGATGCAGAAAAGTCTGAAGAAGAAAATCACCTTGAAGTCATTGTACCGAAGCAGAGGCAGTCGGCGTCCTGGACCTATGCTAACCGCTTGTCTTCCCTGGTGTCTGAGCACAGTTCACAGTCCCTGAGGAGACCTGCACTTCCTGTTTGTTCCGCATATAGGTGTAGTTTGGCTATGAAATGTCCCCAATGACTCATGAGCTAAAGATGAGGTCCTCAATTGTGTAATCTTCAAAAGTGACGGTATTACGAAGGGAATTTCATCACAAGACCTCAGGGCAGGTGGGAAAAACGGTTAGGGAAGTAAAGTCCTGGGAACTAACGTATAACAAGGTGGCTACAGAGGACAGTATCATGCTGTCTAAAGCATCATTCCATCTAAAGACGGAAGAAAGGATTTCAGAGGTTCTCGCTGCAGACCATGGTTAAATATTTGTGGAGATAGTAAGTTTACCGTAGCTTGAATACAGTATCTGCATAAAGTGAAACAGGGCATGTCCTTCATAAGTGTGCATGGTATTATGTATGTTAAAAATGAAAATATTTTTAAATCAACAGATACCAGCATGAAGATGACAAGAACTTGTAAAATTACCTGACAAGGATTTAAAGCAGACATTTCACATGCTTGAATAGCCCTTACAAAAACACTTGAAATAAATGGGAAAAATAAAAACAGAAAGTTTTTGCTAAAGAAGTGGAAATAGCCTCAGCAGAAAAACATATAAGAAGAGAAACATTTAAACAAAAAAAGTAGTACCCAAACAGTCAATGTATTTAACAGCAAAACCAAGAAGACAGAGGGAAGTAGTAGCTGAATGTGAACTGAGACAACGGAAATATCCAACCTGAACAGAAAAAAAATGTAGGCTTGAAACAAAATTTAAAATTACAAATTTGAAGAAAAAAATAAAAATAAATAAATAAAATAAAAATAGAAATTTGGAAAATTCTCTCTCTCTCTCTCTCTCTCTCTCTCACACACACACACACACACACACACACACAGACACACACATAAATTTGGGAGACTGGTGTGTGTGTGTGTGTGTGTGTGTGTGTGTGTGTGTGTGTGTGTAATTTCTGAAGTATGGGAGACTGATTCTGGGCCTCACACATGCTAAGGAAAGAATTCTATCATTGAAATAGATTCCCAGCCTACTTTTATTTTTGTTTTTAGACAGAATACCAATAAGTTGCCCACACTGTACTTGAACTTGTATTCCTTCTGCTTCATAATCCTGAGTATATGGAATTAAGACTGTCTAGAATTGTTTCATTTACATATATACATGTATGTAATTTATGTCAGAGGAAAAAGAATATAGAGCTAAAAAGCATCCATAGAAATAATAGGTGCGAGAGATGATTCCTTAACCACAGAGGGAAAAAAAAACTCAAAAGTCAATATATAGCTCACCATGAGCACAATAGTTCACAGGCAATGTTTTCCAAGAGCTGAAAAAAAAATAGCAACACAGAATTTCATAAGTGACAAAAATATTCAAAAATGAAAGGGAAATCAAGACATTTTCATATAAATGAAAGCTAACAGAATTTGTCATAAGCAAGTTCATCTTAAAAGAATGTAAAAGTACCCTAAACAAAATATGTTGAGAAGTAGGGAGAAAAGGAGGAAGAGCAGGAGGAGGAGAGAAGAGGGAAGAGCGGGAGGAAGGGAGAAGGGAAAAGAGCAGGAGGAGGGAAGAGGGGGAAGAGCTGAAGGAGGAAGAGCAGGGGGAAGGGAAGAGGAAGACGAGCAGGAGGAGGAAGAGCAGGGGAAGGATGAATATGATGGGAGGAAGAAGAGGAGGGGGAGGAAGAAAGAAAAAGCAGGAAGAGTAAGAGGAGTGGAGGAGGAAGAAGAGGCGGAGGAAAGGAAGAGGAACAGCCACCGTGGCAGCACCTTGCTGTGAGGTGTGGCTCCTACTTATAATCCCAACACCAGGAGATTGGGGTAAGAATATCATGGGTTTAAGGACATCCTGGGCCATATAGTGACTTCCAGGCCAAACTGGACTAAGAGCAAAACCCTATCTCAATGGGGAAAAATAAAATTCATAACATCAGGAAAGGAGAAGGAACACTGAATGTACAACTGAGAATTAAAACAGAGTTTTCTTATTCAGTTTTTTCACATGCTTGATAAGTGTAGCAACACTAGCAGGCATGAATCTCTGTGTGTAGAGGGAATAAGGTATAATATGCATGAGGGTGCAATGTAACACAAAAAGAGCTGAAGATTTCATGCGTTGAAATATTGACACTGGTAACACAGATCAAATCATGACAACACCAACTGCACCAAAAAAAATCTTTATAGGAAGCTATACAAAGAGATTTAAGATTAAAAAAAACTATTGATAAATCAAAATAAAACTCTAAAAAGTATCCAAGTAATTAATAAAAATTCAGGGTAAAAAGAAAATAAAAAACAAAATAGCAAACCTAAACAATAACATATGAGTAATTGAATTAAATATAAATTAAATATACCAATTAAGAGACTCAAATTGGAACAATGTATTAAAACTATGACTGATGATACAATGTTTGCAAAGCACTCATGTTAAATGCAGATCAAGGCAAGTTGAAAATACACATATGGAAGAGCATATACCATGTAAGCATGGATATCATTGATAAAAGAAAACAGAAGTGTGTATACTAATATCTGATAATGTTGTCTTCGGAGCAAGTAAAATTAATAGAGATGAAGAAATGTTATTATGATCAATGGATCCATATTTCAAACCAATACAGTAATCCTAAATGTCTGTTCATCAAACCACTGAACTGCAAAACATTTGAAATGAAACTGACAAAAAGTTATATATAAAAAAAGAAATCTACACTTACAGTTGAAGAATTCAACAACCATCTGTCAAAAATTGGAATATATATTAAACATATAACATATATATATATATATACTCAGCAAAGAAAATGAAAAAAATGAACTCTACCATTAGCCAATAAAATGTAATTATTAGTGGCCAGTCATCTACCTAACAAGAGAACTGAACTGAACACACAGTAACACAGCCCATAATCTGCAACAAAACCCTGCCTCCTTGTGTGTCAGTGTCTTCTCCCTGGCTGAGAGAAAAGCACTGAAAGATACCCTTTTTTGTTTGATTTGGTTAGGTTGCCTGGTTAGTTGGTTTTGGCTTTTGGAGACAGGATTTCTCTGTGCAGTCCCGGCTGTCCTGAAACTCGCTCTGTAGACCAGGTTAGCCCCAAACTCACAGAGCTCTGTCTGCCTCTGCCTTCTGAGTGCTGGGGTTAAAAGAATGCACCACCACTGCTTGACTCAGATGCCCTCTTCTTAAGGGAACTTTTCCTCCTGCAGAGCAAGGATGTACTCTATACTGAGGTTTTAGTACATTCTAATTACTAAACCTCCTAGGGTAAAAGTAAAGAAAACAGAAAAAAACTAACCAAAAGATACAGTAATTCTATTTACTGAAGCATCCAGAAATGTTTTGGGGTAGGATAAGGTAGGATTAAACAAAACTTTGAATCTAAACTTTGTAAATATCATTAGAGCCATCAGGACCTTGCTACACCTGCATAGGAGGGCTTATTGTCTGCATCCAGGATCAGGATAAATCCTACCAAAAAAAAAATCAAATGAATGCTACCTTAATTAGGCTAGCCACTGAATTCCAACATTATGAGCGAGCCTAAACCTACCACTAAGAAGAGGCTAAAGCTCCCCCTCTTCAAGCCGGATGAGTTCTAGGATAACATGTAGGTTACTTTATCCAAAGTACTAGCCAGCTCCCAAATTGACCAAAAGAATTACTATTTTTCTCCTATGAGAACAATTTATTCTCTCCCTCTCTCTTAGTTTCTTGTGTATGGGTTTTATCTACATGTCTGTGTGTGTCTTGTTTGCATGCCTGATGCCCAGAGAGGCTAAAAGAAGATTTCAGGTCCTCTGGAACTAGATTTACAAACAGTTGTGAGACACCATATGGGTGCTGGAAATCGAATTCTGATCCTCTGGGATAGTAGCAATGAGCTTTTAACCACTGAGATTTCCTGCCAGCCCCAGTATATTCTCTCCTAACCAGTTGTGGCAAGCCCAGTTAGGACCAGAGCATAAGTTCCTGAATGTTTAAGATGGGACAGGTCAGACAAATGTGGTACACACCTTTAATCCCAGAACTCAGGAGACAGAGGCAAGTTCAGAGTCTCTGAGTTCATGTTAAGCTAATATACATAGAGAGTTCCAGGCCAGTCAGGGCTACATATAAGACGATAGATAGATAGATAGATAGATAGATAGATAGATAGATAGATAGATAGATAGATAGATAGATAGATAGATAGGAAGGGAAGGACAGGTCATTATTACAGAATTACAGACACTACCTGAGGAATTAATAGTAATTTTCAAATATACTAACAGTAGTGCAACAAGATACACTGAACTACCACCTGAAATATGGCATCCTATATACATGAAGACTTAACTTGTTCTTTTCCTCTTTTCCTTCACTGTCACAGGTCAAAGAAAGGATGTGGACCTGTGTGAGCGTAAAGAAGACAGATTGTGTAATGTCACCAGTTTCCAGTGAGCTTTCATGAAGGATTGTTCTCTATTTTCCCTCTCAGTGTTCATCCTCTTCATCTGGTCCCCTCTGGTATGACATTCCAGAGCAAGGGTATTCAGCCCACTTCTTTCCTCTTACATGAATTAGTGAATAATGAAAACAGTCACACTGGGCTCATAGGAGAAATATCTCATCATAGAACCAATTTCTTTCCATGTCTTTACCTAACATGTAACACAAACCTGTGAAAAATATTTCCTCTGACAGATAACAGCTCAGTTAGGTCTTAGAGGTCCTCGGTTTCCAACTGTTGCCAGAGTTCTGGGATCCACCTTGGGTTTATCCTTCGTGGGGGACCTGTATAATCCAAATATACTCTTGTGTGAGGTGGGGATGGCCCTGAAATGTGTGGTCATCATGTAAGGTCATAATTGCAGAGCACTTCACTCAACATCTTCATGCATGTCAGTTTCCCAAGTTTTATTCAATTATTTTTGTGTGTATGCCTATGTGTGTATGTGCATGCCTCTGTGTGTGTGTGTGTGCGTGTGTCTATGTGTGTATACATGCCTATGTGTGTGTGCATGCCTATGTGTGTGCACGCCTGTGTGTGTGCATGTCTATGTGTGTGTGCTTTCCTCTGTCTCTGTGTGTGTATGCCTATGTGTGTGTGTGCATGCCTATGTGTGTGTTTATGTATGTAAAGACATAAGGCTGAAGTCAAAAGTCTTCCTAGATTGTTCTGAACTTTACTACTCACTGAACCAATGTGTATAATCTACCACCCAGCTTGCTCCGAGGATCTTGTACCCATGTTCTTAGTACTGGAATTACAGGTAAGCCACCATGTTGACCAGGATTTTATGTGAGATCTGGGATCTCTCCATCTGAATGCCAGTTCTCACATTTCCATTGATCCACTGTTTTCCACAGCACCAACTCAATTTCTTTTTTTTTTTTTTCTTTTTTGGTTTTTCAAGACAGGATATCTCTGTAGCTTTGGAGCCTGTCCTGGAGGTAACGCTTGAAGATCAGGCTGGCCTTGAACTCACAGAAATCCACCTGCCTCTGCCTCCCAAGTGCTGGGATTAAAGGTGTATGCCACCATCGCCCAACCAACCTCAATTTCTTTAAAACCCCTGTGACTGCTTGCTTTTCATTCATTTCAGAAGCTAGCAAAGGGCGCTGGTTTCCGGAGGAGGTACATTGTCTTGGCTGTCCCTGTTGTGTTTATGGCGTGATATCTAGGCTTCTGCTGTTCAGATGTTTGAAGTGCTTCAGAAACTGAGAAGTTTGGTGTGCTCTGACCCCAACTCCCTGGAATGACAGTAAATAACTCCTGGCATGCGTAATAGGAAGCAAGACCTGAGCATCCCTAGGCCTGGTAAGCAGCAGTGTTGTTTGTGAGGAGCCTGAGGGCACCGCACAGCTGTGAGCTCTGCCTCCAGTGCTGGAACAGCTTTTATCCATTTTATTTCTGACAGATTTGGGATTTTCTTGATTACAAGAGAGAAAAGGAGAGGGGGCGAGGGAGGGAGGGAGGGGGAAAAAGACAGTGGTGAGAGGCGAGGAAATCCCATCTCTGGTTTCAGTGGAAGTTTACCTTTTCTTACCCCTGGTTGAAAAAGGCCTCTGGGGGGAAGCTGGCCCGCCAGCTGGCACCAAGCGCTTCATCTGAAACAACTCCACTCGAATACGTCCCTGTTTATGCGTTCCCTGACAAGCACTACAGAAACGAAGCTGTTACTGGGAGGAAGCGAAGGTGATTTCCAGCTTAATTCTGCACCACCAGCTAACAGGAGCTGCAGGAAGAGAACAGCAGAACAGTGGTGGGCTTCTGCACCCTGGGAAGTCTCATTTGCAGCAGGGAAGCTCCACTCGGCTGCTACCAGGAAGTGAGAAGTATGCTCGCTTTATGCTTTATTTTATTTGCTCCTCTGTACCCTTCCTCTTGATCATTTGAGTCTTGGGCCTGTACATGGTTGGGAAGTGTAGTAAGAGAAAACACAAGCAATCAAATAATAGTGGTCCTCAAACAATTTATCTTTAGCTTTATTTTATTTTATTTCTTTATATTCATATTCTACCCTTTGGAAACACAAACAATTGAAAGACAGACATAATGTGGAACTTGCAACGAAATCATAACAAATGTTCTTTTAGGTAATGTCCTACATTTTTGTCAAACATAGGTAGAAGACTGAACTGAGCAAAGACTTTGATCTATAATATGAAATTAGACCACAGGTTATATACCACTGGGGCAGAATCTGGCAAGAGGTCTACTTACCTGGTTAGATCTTTTCTAGTTCTAACCAGTGAGAGCACACAAATTAATCTAGACGCAAACATGTGTGTAAAGATCAAGGTGTCAGCAACAGAGCCAGAGCCAGGAAAGGAGTCCATCCGTGCTTACTGTTTCAGCATAAGGTGATTGCCCAAAACCCACATAAGCCCAGGAACAGCAATACGCATCCAGAATCCCGGCACTGAGGGGGAGACCAAAGAGGATCCTTGGTCACTGTCCAACAAGACTAGCCACATGAGTAGGCCTCCAGGTCCAGTGAGAGACTGTCTCAAAAGCTAATATGGAGAGTGATCAAGCAAGAGGCTAGATGTGAACCTCTGACCTCCATGTGCACACACACTAACACCCACACACATGTACACCTACACATAAACATGTATACACCCATACACACAAAGGCAGGGCTTATGACAATGCCTAAGAATCAATATGAAATAGTTGTCCAGACTCTGAAAGAGATAAATCTTAGGTCACATTTAAGATCTACTGTCTATAAATTGTACAACATTGAACAAACCCCTTTCCACCCTCAGAGTCGCAGTATTTATCAACCAGAAGGTGGAAACAGCATAAATGTCTAATGACTAATTAAAAGCTAAACAAAATGCAGTGTATCATGTAATGAAATATTATTCAGACCTTAATAGGAATGAATACTAAATCTCCTAGAACATGAGTGCTCACATTCTCTCTGAGCATCCACACCTGAAGATTTTTTGTTATGTGTCCTTTGACCCATATGCATTTTGAACCACCTTTGGGTGTGAATATATGGCCTAGTTAAAAATTAATAAGCTTAGAAAGATTTGGAACCTTGCAAAAAAAAAACCTAGAAAAAAAAACAAGTCAAATGTAAAGCATACGCCTTTAATGTATTCAGGGGCCCAGCATGTTAGTATTTGACTTTTTCCCATGTAGCATCCCTCCGTGAAAAGATATTTCTTAAGAATCATCATGAGATATCACAGGATGGATTTACAAGGTATTTGGAATTTACAAGGTATGTGGAATCCAATAGAATTTTCTGTATGGCACAAAGTGCTTGCTCCGACCCCCTCCCCTGTATGGGGGTGACTTCAATTTGAAGCCCCTGTGGACTCTGGTGGCAAAGCACATGCTCACTTTGATCAGTGAGTACCAGGGTCCTGTGAGCTCCAGTTCTGTGTTCTGAATTTTCCCCTTAGGTGTAAACTTGTATGTAAATCAGAATTTATTGTTCCTGATTCCATTTTACATACTTTTATATTTTGTTCTTTTATCCTCTGCTACTTTAAGCCCTTAGACCCAAGTCATGGAAAAAGATAGACTAATTTTTATTATGTATCCAAAAAAGTAACAATCAACGCAGAAGAACTGAATTGAAACTTTTGGAAGCTTTTCTGTAGAACTCTCTGACTTTATTCGGGTCTTAAAAAAACAGCTCATCAGATAAAGTGGTAGAATACTGAATCAAGACCATGGCGATGTTCATTGAAAATCTAATTGTGGTATAAGCTTAGAAACAAGCATCAAACAAACTACATTGTAAAAATCACACTGAAGCTAATAACAAGGTGCCAAGTTCCTTTTATTTGTGTAACTATTGAACATGGCCTTTATGTAAAAGGAGCTGCAGGCCACTTTCCGCCGCCCAGCTCGCGGCTAGCTTCACACGAAATAATTACACGGGAACTGTATTCATTTAAACACTGCGTGGCCCATTATCTCCAGCCTCTTATTGGCTAACTCTCACATCTTGACTAACCCATTTCTAATAATCTGTATGTCACCACGAGGTCGTGGCTTACCTGCATGAGTCTAGCCAGCGTCCATCTCAGGAAGGGGAATCATGGTGTCTGCCTGACTCTGTGTCTTTCTCCCAGCATTCTGTTCTGTCTACTCTGCCTATCTAAGCTGCTGTCCTATCAAAAGCCAAGGTAGTTTCTTTATTAACCAATTAAAGTAACACATAGACAGATGACCCTCCTACATCACCTTTACCCATAATGGTACTCACTGAATATCATATATCATAATATATCAACATCACTAAAAATTCACATTTTCACAATATTATCTCTTCACAACACTTGTTTGCTAGTGTAAAAACTCGGGAATCAAATATATGGGAATAGATAAGCAATAGATTATCTACCCAAAGAACAGAATCCCACACAGCCACTGAAGACAATCCTTTCAGAGTTAAATGTAATTCTAAGCAACTAATCAAACTGCAACTTTCTTATTGTAGTGGTTTGAACGAGAATGTCTCCCACAGGTTCAGATATCTACGTACTTGGTCCCCAGTTGGTGGTGCTGCTGGTAGAATTAGGAAGTGCAGACTTATGGAAAGAGGTATGTCACCCGGTATGCAATTGTAGTTTCCAGTTGGTTCTCTCTGCTTTGTGTTTGGGGTTCAGGATGGGAGCACTTAGCTTCCTATTCCTACCTCCATGCCTGCTGTTTGCTGGCATGATTCCCAGCAATGATTCCAGATGATGAGCTATCATCTTTCTGGAAACTTAAGCTAAAATAAATTCTTCCTTAAATTGCCTTGGTCACAGTGTTTTATCACAGTAATAGTAAAGTAACCTACTCATTTATCTAAGGAAGAGGCATTATGGAGGATACTAAGATTTGAATGACCCCCAAAGGCAACAGAAATTAAACCTTTGAAAGTTGATTAGGCCATGAGTATCTTGTCCTCATAAGTGAATTAATGTCATTTCCATACAATGATTGGGTTCTTTTGATCTTTTCATAAGAATTAATTTTATCTTTATATGTGTGTGTGTGCATATATATATATGTCCATATACATACATGTTTATATATACATCTGTGTGTGTATATATATGTTTTCCTCACATTCTACCAAAAATGTCTAAGCTGTCCCCTTGACCTTGAACTCCATAACACCCAGAACCATGAGTCATTAAATTCTGCTCATCAGAATTTAATCCATTTAATCCAATTAATTCATCATCCAGTCTTTGTCAACACCACAAAGCAGAAAGAGACAAAGAAAAACCCTTATGTGTATTCACACACATGGTCCTACAAAAGTAATCTAGCCTTTTTATTATATAACTTCTCATCTCAAAGTCTTCTGCAATAAATAGATAACTGTTTTTACAAGAACTGGAAAAATAATTGTTCAGGTCAAGTTAAGAATTCTTCACAATCAAATCCTTGAATGCTGAACATCTGCCAGTAGAGAAACAGCATCCCCAATTACAGGTTCATCCAGATCTCCCAAAGGAGAGGTGACAATTAAACCAATGCTCTGTAGCACCGTGCATAAACAGAGGACACATTTCAGGAAGTGACAGAAACACAGCTTCTGAATCAATTAAGGTGGCATACATGACAGCAGTTCTCAAAACCAGCAATGCACAGAAAATGACCAAACTAAACAGTCATCAGTATTGTAGGCTCCTATGCTGTCCTTAAAAAGAACAATGGTAAGTGAGAGCTGGTCATGCAAGTTGAGGCCCTGGTTATTGCCTTTAGCCACCAGATTCCACATGGACAGGCTAGTAAGGCCTTTGTCAGAACTTTGCAGTGACACTAACATCAGTGTCACCCCTCTAGCACTGAGGTGACCACACTGACAGGCTCCCTTGGGCTTGCTTGTCCTTGTCAAGCAAAACCTCAGTGATGCCAAGGCAACAAGCAGAAGTCTGCACACTTTACTTCTGCAGGAATCACTTATTCGTGAAGGGAGAGGTCACAGTCTCACTATGAAGCATAGGCTGGCCTCAAACTTATAATCTTCCTTCCTTAACCTGCTGTGTAACATGAGGGCCTGCTTGTTGGGGTTTCTGTCATGCCCAGTACCCCACAACCGGCAAGCCCAAAGAAAATCACACACAGGACTCCATAAGATTATAAACTGATTAGCCCATTAGGTCAGGCTACTTATTAGCTCTTACAACTTTTGTAACCCCATTATCCTTATCTATGTTAGCCACAGGGCTCAGTACCTTTCTCAGCTGGGCTGGTTACATCCTGTCTCTTTGGTGGTCTGAGCAGGAGTGGCAGAGGGAGCTTCCTGCTTTCCAGAATATTCCTGTTCTCATCGCCCCGCCTCTACTTCCTGTCTGGTTGACCCACCTATACTTCCTGCCTGGCCAATCAGCGTTTTATTAAAATATGATTGACAGAATACAGACAATTCTCCCACATCACTGCTGAGTACTGGAAATATGGGTAAACTTGCCTGGCTTGGAAACCACAAATTTACTTGGGATTTGAAGTCCCATTATTCAATTGCAATTCTTACCCCATATAAGTTGGCCACACTTACGATAAATAAAATAATGTTGAACACTGCTGTCTGTCTGAAGGTATGGATGATGATAGCTTGCAGTTCAATACAAGAATATGGAGAACAGAGGCAGAAATTATGCCACCACATGCCAGGCAAGAGACTAGGTTCTGTCATCTAGATACTGCCTGTCTCCCTTGTACCCCCTAAGGATCATTTCTCCTACACATGTCCTAGAGGGAAGGAGTGGCTCTTATAGCCTCTCAGTGACAATATACAACTGCCCTGTAGTTCTCTTCCTACTTGGAGAAATGCCCTCACTCTCAAAGCAGCAGGAAAGAGAATAGCTGTTATTCACTCGGTTACCCACTAGTTCTGCCTCGGTAAGGAAGCTTTTCTGAGTATTGAAACACCAAGTACTGATTTGAATGGGAAAGTTAATAAATGAGTAGATATATGAATGAATTAAAAAATGAATGAATACATGAAGAGCTTGAAGTAGAAGATTCTAAAAGAGCCAGGTCACTCCTGATTCATCCAAGTAACAAATATCTCAGATAAAGAAAAAGCAAACAAAAAGGATGCTGAAGGGGCTGAAGGACAGTGCTTGGTGGAGCTTCTCAGTGTCTTACAATATCATCCTCTAGAGACCAAGATGGGAATGTGGAAGACAGAGATTGAGAATCAAGGAATAAATTTATGATTGGGGATTTGGCTGAAACTGCCACTGGCCAGAAATCAATAGTAACAGCAGTAATAGTAGTAATTCTACTAATAATAGGAAACCACAGATAAGCCAACCTTTTTGCATGCATCTTCTCCACCAAGCATTGGTATGATCCAATTAAAACCCACTATTATTAGCTCCATGTCGCACATCAGAACTTTGGCTTAGAAAGGATAATTAATTTGCCTAAGATGCACAGCTTGCACTGTAGCATACATATGCCAATTAACTAGAGGCTGTCTAAATTCTATTTTACATTCTATAAAGATCTAGATAGATCGATGTAATCAATGTTCTCCAAGCCAGCTGCTCATTAGCACCACCCAACATCCTTCAAGTCTGGAGTTGTACTCAAAGATTTCCTATATGTCAAGTTAAAGGATGTCTTTGATTGAATAGATTTCCAATAACTCTGGGTGGGGAGGCAGAACAACTACTTGAGGGTGTCAGTCAGGCCACTGGGTCACAGACACAATAGTCAAGTGACTCTTACATACTCAATAGTATCATTTACTTGCATATTGACTGGCAGATCAGCCAACCCCAAAATGACCTGACTCTCTAGATATGTACTGCTAGCAACTGAAATGGTGGAAAATTAAAATGGCTATTTCTTCAAATAACATTCAAATTTTGACTACCAACAATGTAAATAAAACAACTGTGATAGACTAGGAAGTTCCTTCCAAGGACACTAGATTGAAATAATTTTGCATAGTGAGAGGTAAGCAAATGTTTATAGATCATTCAGTCCAACGGCTCTAGATCCTGCCACAAGGTAAAATCTCTTAGAGAAGGTGCCACATAAAGCTGGCGTCAGACCCCATGCATAGAACAGCATCCAATTTCATAGATTTGGGGAAATGCCTTGGAACTGGTAGTTTGGGCCACTCCCTAAAAGATTTTCAAATACTATGAGAAAGAAATGATTTCACCCAGCCCCTCACCACCTATGTAATGGCTTGCCTGAGGCCGCTTAGCTTGTTATGGACAAGACAGTGAGAGCTCTCTCTTTCTCTCTCTCTCTCTCTCTCTCTCTCTCTCTCTCTCTCTCTCTCTCTCTCTTTCTCTCTCTCTCTCCTGTTAATTTGTCATGGAACTATAGCTTCTTTTCAGGCATACCTAGGCAATTCCCATAGAATAAAAGTGCTATCTATAAAATTTAAGAAAAACATGCAGGACTAAAAATGTATTCATTTAAGACAAGACATAACGAAGGTGCATATGAGAAAAACATAGTGATATATGTGTATAAAGGTACCATAATGAAACTAATTTTTTTCATATGCTAGCTTAAAATTGTAATAAAAATGAAAAAAGACACTGCAGGCATAGCACATTAGTTATTTTTAATGAGTCTGTATATTAATTCTAATTGTGTTCTGTTGCCCTTCCTTCAGTTATATACTGCAGGTTTTCCTGGAGGCACCAAAGACAAGGTGATGGTCCAAATGCAGGTAAACAGGTGATGCCTTTGACCACAAGGAGTTCCATGCTGAGTGGGATGCAATAAAAACCTTTGCAGTTAATGAACTGACCCTAACTGTGCTCATTTCCCCAACACTCAATATGATTGTCTTCTGAAAGGTACAATGTGTTTTGGTCACTTAGTCTAAAGCCCAAAATAATTAAAGCAAAGAACTTCCATGGAGTCTAGACCTATCAGCTGTCCAAGTGAGAGTAAGGTTTTGATAATGAACACCAAGGAGGAACAAAATAAACGAGTGCATTTGATCAATTTTTGTCTGCAAGCACAGTGCTCTCAAATCTGGTTGAATGCATGTGTTTCAGGTGACAGAAATAAATATTCTCCCTTACAAGGTAAAGACAATAAACTATCAGTAGCTAGAGCCTACATTGCCTATGTAATATTTAGTTAGATATATGGAAATAGGTCAGTTTCACAGAGAAAACATGTTAAAAAATGTTTAAAAAAAACAGCAAAATTAAGTGTTTATTTTTACTTTCCAGAACACAAATTTGTAAGACTACAGGCCCAATGAGCAGTGCAAATGCTTAATTTAAAATGTGATCTATATACAAAAAGGCTTTCCTGTACAGTGTTAGAACCCAGTGCATTATTAAAACAGATTGCTTACTCTGATTTATTGGGAGCATGATAGAGGATGTGGCTACCTGAAAAAATAATTTGATTTTTTTTTCTATTGCTGTAAATGAAGTTGAAATGTAAATGAAGGAACTCAAGTTCCTGTGCTCTGAAAGTCAGGTCCTTCTCATCCCTAGAGAGGAAAAAGGGTCCCTCTGTGGGGTTAGACGCCACATGTTTTAGGTCACTTTGTATTTCCTCAAGGGGTGGGATGAAAGTTTCTGTATTGGGATGATTATAAGGAAGAGACATAGGCAGAGAATGCATAATTTAATAACCCTGGATTGAACATAAAGACATTTGTAGACTCTCAGCAGCTCAGAAGCTTAGCTTAGTGGTGTCAGCACTATGTACCACACAGTGGAACAGGGAACACCCTGCCCAGATCATCTAATGGCGATTCTGGGTCTACAAGAAGACCCAGCAGTGAGCCCCAGCACCACATCACACTAAAAACAAACCATCAGTGTAATACGGCCTAAGGACCAGAGACTTCTCCATCCAAGCAGAGGGAGGCTACAGGGCTTTTTATCTATATTCTACAAACCCAGAGCATGAATGCACAAAACAAAATTGATCCCTTTAAGAGGATTAATATTGGACTTCTCATTGATTCTGACACACAGGAGCCAGTACCACTGCTGATGAAAGCCCTCTCAAAAGTGATAAAAGTATTCCCTGGGTAGCACAAAAATGATTACCTATAACATTTGTGCAAGGAACATTACTAACAAATAATTTATGTCACTGAAGACACTTGAATATCGCACAATTTTGTTTACAATCCGAAATTCATTTAGATATTCTGAAACAGTGCAAAGAAAAAAAATGGCTGTCTGGGTGGATGAGCATCTTTAGCTTCTCTTCTCCATCAAAATTCCCACCTCTCATTGAGTTAGAAACAAATGTCCTAGGATCTTGCTAGAAACACCTAAAGGACACTTAATTTGAATGTGAACACTCTCTCCCATACACAATTTTATGTATTGATTTTCTGCAGCTAACTAGTGTAGCAAATCCCACTGTATGCCAGTCTTGTCTCACCTCATCTCTGCTTAGATGCCAGACAATACAGGTGCTGTGGGTATAACAGAGGAAAAGATAAGGTTCCTGTTCTGCTGGAGATTTTGATTCAGTTAGAAACCAAGAAAACTGGTGAAAAACAAATAAAATTTGGCAAAGTCCACAATAAGAAAAGTGCATGCCCTAGAGTAGCATATGAAAGAACACTAAATATTCAAGGTAGGATCAGGGGGGAAGCAACAAACTGATAATGAAAGGATAGGAGGAACTGGAAGGTGGCTCACAGTAAGAGAGTGCTTGTTGACCTTGACCTTGCAGGGGACCCGGTTCAATTCCCAGCACCCACATGGTGACTTAGAACCATCTACAATGTGATCTGATGTCCTCATCTGGTGTGTGTGTGTGTGTTGTGTATGTGTACTATATAAAGTATATATTACATAAAAATAAATCTTTAAAAATGCATTTTTAAAAGAAAAGAAAAGTAAGTCAATGGCCAGTACACATGTTATAATTTCTCACTATCTTATTAACTACCAAAATGACAGGACAGTGAATTTAAACTTAAATCTCTCCCATACACCCAAATGCAAAACATTTGAACTTAGAGAACTGCCCAGTAGGGTAAGATGGGAGGAAGTTTCTGTTATTCTCACTGCTCTAAAGAGAGATGGTTTCCAGTCTGGGATCATCTCATCGCCCACACGTCAGTCATATCCCTTTCTATTCAGTGTAATAACTGTGTTACTCAGTGCTCCATCTCCATGACAAAGGCAAACCAACTTATAAAGAAGAAGGGTTGAAGGCCAAGCACAGTAGTCTGCACCAGGGATAGGTAAGCTAATCCATCATGGGACACAGGCTCCCAAAAGCCAGCTAAGTACCAAGACAGGACCTGATCTCACTGTTAGGAGCCTTACAAACAGACCAAGCTACACAGCTGTCACATACATGCAGAGGGCCTAGGTCAGTCCCATGAAGGCTCTCTATGAGCTCAGGTCAGCTGTCTCTGTGGGCTCTCCCATCATGACCTTGACTCCCCTAGCTCATACGATTCCTCCTCCTTTTCTTCATCAGGACTCCCAAAGGTTGGTCCAATGCTTGACTATGGATCTCTGCATCTGCTTTCATCAGTTACTAAATAAGGGCTTTCTGATGACTATTAGGGTAGTCATCAATCTGATTACAGTGGGTGACCAGTTCAGGCACTCTCTCCACTATTGATGGGAGCCTTAGCTGGGGTCATACTTGTGAGTTCTTAGGGTTTCCCTGGCTCCAGGTTTCTCCCTAACTCCAAAATGGGCCCCCCTATCAAGATGTCTCTTTCATTACTCTCCCCCTCTGTCCCACCTCTAAGTCCTTTAACTCACACACTTCTCGTTGTGTAAGGTGGGAGAAATGGATGGCCCTTCAAGTTAGGGGAGGAAAAGACATACAATCATAACAGATTCCTCAATAGATCCCTCCAAAATATTTTTACATTTCCCATATCATTTGGTCTTCATACAACTTAAATAATGACATGTTAGATACAAAGAAGGAAACTTTAAAAATTCGCAGCTGCATTGAAAGAAAAGCCAAACTTTCAGTCACATGCAGATCTCCCAAATATGAATCAAGCACTATTTCTTTCTTCTACTGGGCGGAACACAGTGTTGTAGAAGAAAAATTGTAACTAGAGATAACTGATGCCCAGCCCTTTCTCACCACATTAAGAAGAATCAGCATGGCACATGTGCACAGCAGCACACTTTCCCCTGCATTATCCCAAATATCCTAAAATCGTGCAGAATTGTTAGGGAATATCACGAAGACGAATCCAAGCTAAACAAGCCAGTCTGCAGCAATCTTCCACAATTCCCAAAGCACTGTCAACTTTACCTCCTTAGATTCTCTCCGTCATTCTGTCTGTTACCTTTGCGAACCCAAAGTTCAACCCATCATCTTGTACCATATGTAGTACATTGCAACTACTTGCTAAATAGCACCCGCGATATCATCTGGCCACCTCCAAGGTGCCCTGCCTTTCTGCTGCTGGAGGGGGCTTGTAAAAACATAAATCTAGTTACACGTTCTCCCACACCAACCACTCCAGGGACTTCATTAGTTTTATAATACCCTGAAATCCTTAAACTAGATGATAATGTCTGACTTATCCTAACCTCTGCCTAACTCCTCATCCTTGCACCACCACTGTCCTATCGTCTCCTAACTCTGATGCTTCATCTTCTTAAATCAGTCCTTGTGCTCTGTGCTTTCTGATTTTCTCTCTGTGATGTCCTTTACTAAAAATGCCCCATCTTTGTATTATAGTCAAAATATCTCTTAGAGATGAAAGAATTCCTTGGCTTCTCAGACACAATCCACTCCCCCTCATAAATATTCAACACAACACACAACTGTGTATTTGTGGTGTGGTTATTCATTCAACATCTAACTCCTATTCCCACCTGGTAGAATCAGAACTATGTTAGCAAGGACAATGCCTATTTTGCTTACTTTTGTATACTCTTAATCTAATATATTATCTGGCAAATTGTGGGACCTTAAGGTGTGTGTGTGTGTGTGTGTGTGTGTGTGTGTGTGTGTGTGTGTGTGTCAAAAGCATGAATGAATTAATGATAGCAAAATAGAGACTTAATGAATGAGGTAACATTGGAAATGAACAGTGAGAGTATATTATGATTGTGATTATCAGAAACGGTTGGGGAGGAGTACCTAGGCTGTGAGAATAGTCAAATAAAAAAATCATAAATTATGACAAGACACTATAAATAATCCATACTTTCTGAGATTAGTGTGTAGTATAATACAATATTAATCCAGAGAAAGGTAGATCCATCAGGAAGGCCTCAGAATGCAAGGTAAAGAAAAATGCTTTCTTACATAGTAAGCTATTGCCACATCAAGAATAAGAGGTGCCCCCATGCCAAGCTGAATTTGTGAAGATTCCTATAATCCTTGCTGAAGAGTGGAAGCATTTAAAAACTTATGCTAATGTCATCACAGAAAATGAAACTGCTGAGGTCTCACATATGCTCAACATGCATTATACACTGAGTAATACCCCCATCCATTAGTTATTTTTAAAAACTACTGCTTCCACCTATTTTAAAAATAATGAACGGGCTGGAGAGTAATGACTCAGTGGTTACAAACACTAGGAGGTCTTCTAGAAGACCCAGATATGATTCCCAGCACCCACACTGCAGCTCATAACCATCTGCAACTCCAGTTCTAGCAGACTGATGTTCTCTTCTGGCCTCTGTGGGAACTGTATGCACATGGTACACAGACAGACATGCAAGTAAAATACCCAGAGATATAAAATAAAGATAAATAAATCTCTAAAATAGATAAATAGAAATGAAAATAATGAAGATACTGATCATACCCTTGATGAAGGGTAGACCAGTAAGAGTTCTAGATAAAGACAGTAAGTAGATCGATTGACAATAGAAAATCACCCAGTGCTCATGCTTCTCGAAATACACTGCAAAATATGGAAACTGGTTAAGGGTATGTTTGCAGAAATGATTGGCAAATTCTTCCTTCCTCCAAACAGAGGTTTAAGTTTCTAAAAAGAGTAAAATAGAGCAATGTCTTTTAAACTTTATTTATGACCCTATTTCAAATAAGAATCTTTTAAATTATATACATATGTATGTTATATATTATATAGGAGCTGAGCAAAGGTGGCGCAGACCTTTAATCCTAGCACTCAGGAGGCAGAGGCAGACAGATCTCTGTGAGTTCGAGGCCAGCCTAGCTAGTCAGAGCTAGTTCCAGGACAGGCTCCAAAGCTACAGAGAAATCCTGTCTCAAGAAAAAAAGATAAGAAAAGAAAAGAAAGAAAAGAAAAGAAAAGAAGAGGAAAAGGTTATATAGGTAAAACAGGTGTACAAATTACTGGTAATATTAAGCAAACTAGCTCAACCTCATTTCTTTCTTTTTTCTTATTTCACAGGTATATAAAATTATATTGTACAGATGTGCTTTAATTTTTGTTGTTGTTGTATTGGTTTTTGAGACAGGGTTTCTCTGTAGCTTTGGAGCCTGTCCTGAAACCAGTTCTTGTAGACCAGGCTGGTCTCGAACTCACAGAGATCCGCCTGCCTCTGCCTCCCAAGTTCTGGGATTAAAGGTGTGAGACACCGGCACCTGGATGTGTTTTAATTACTTTCAAACCATTGTAGAAAACAAATAAACAAAGCTGACAAAAACCATTTAAGGGAGAGAAGATTTATTTTGGTTTACAGTCCAGAAGGACACAGTCCATCTCACAGGGAAGACATGGTAACAAAAACCATGGTTGGTTATTGTCTCTATACTCAAGAAGTAAAGAGGAAACAGGAAGTAGGACCAGGCTGAAAAGCACCCAAGGCCCATTCCAGCAACCTACTTCCTACAGCAAAGCTCCACCTCATAAAGGTTCTATGACCTTCCCAAACAACACCTGGGTGCCAAGTGCTCCAATATGTACATCTGCGTCTCATATTTCACATTCAAATCACACGAGCAAAGGTGCTCAGGGGAGGTAAGAAAAAAATAATGGGAGGAGAGAGGAGAAGATGGGAGGGGAGGGGAAAGGATAAGAGAGGAGGGGAGAGGGTGGGAAGGAATAGGAAGGGGAGAGGGAAGAGAAGGGGAGAGAAGGTCAGGTAGTGAGTTATAGAGGGAAGGGACTATGTTTAAAGTATATTATACACTTACATGAAAATGGCCTTGAGGAAGCAAACTTGCATACTAATAAGATATAAGATCTTATTTTTGTATAAGGAACTAAATCTTGGCTGAATGTTTAATAATACAGGATTAGAACATCCTCAATATTTCTTGGAGTTGATCAATATTTTGATTTTAAAATTCTCAGTGCCAAGAATGCTGCTTCTCATTAGTCCAAAATGACAGAACACATTTAAGGCCATTTCTGTTGTTGGGAATTCTGTTCTAAGACCAAGCCAAATTTTAATGATTTTTTTATGAAAATCAAAAGCTCAAGTCAGCAACTCTAAGATTAATTTTTCAAAAATCAGACATCCTGGTTTTTAAATGTTGAAAAACAATAGTAGAAAAAACTATTAAAGCCAGGGTTTTCCATAATTAGGCTATTATGTTTCAGTGAATAGTTTTGTATGTTCAATAGGAACACTGCAGTTCATAACATGCAATAGTCTGAGCTGAAGTATGTCTGTCAAAATTTATCAACATTCAATATCAATTATCAATATGTTGGGACACCCAACACCAAGTGGATAGCTGTTCAGAACTATGGCTGCAGTAATGTTACAAATGCAACACAGGAGGCCACTGCCAGAAATTCTGAATTCATTGCATAGTTAATTTTTGGTTATTGTGTACTCAGAAACCTTTTACTATTGCCAAATTGCCAAGCAACTTCATTCAGTTACATGACTCCATATGGAGTCTTGATCAAAAGTTAAACTGGGGTGTGAGCAGGGATAGGTAAATAAACTAATGACTTATAAAAATGCCTTGTGAAATCCCATTATTTTATGAACTAGTTAAAAGCATAAGTGTTTTTAAAAAGTTTGAAGAGAGGTACCACACACAGATGAACAATGCTACTCCCAAAGACGTGAGTCACTGGTGTGGAACAATTTTGTATTCTGTCAATTACATTTTAAATAAATGCTAATTGGCCAGTAGCCAGGCAGGAAGTATAGGCGGGACAACCAGACAGGAAGTAGAGGCGAGTCAAGGAGAACAGGAGAATTCTGCGAAGGAAGAAGCCCATTCCTCCAGAGTCCTGCCCAGACAACAAAGAAGGAAGATGTGACCTGCCCCACTGAAAAAAGTACCGAGCCATGAGACTAACATATACTAAAATAATGGGCTAATATAAGTTATAAGAGTCAATAAGAAGCCTGAGCTAATGGGCCAACCAGTTTATAACTTAATAGACCTCTGTATGATTTTCTTTGGGACTTGCCGACTGTGGAAACTGAGCAGGACAGAAACCCCAACAAGCAGGCCCTCATGTTACAAGTCATTAAATGAAAATCTCCATGTTATCCATGGGTTACCTACCTATCAGCTACTAATCAGTGAGGTCCCAGAAATACCCATAACAAGATAGGCTATTGCTATTGCTCACACCTGCCTACAAAATCCGATTTCTAAAGGCACGCACACACACACACACACACTTTGGTGTCAGGACACAGAAATCAACCTTTCACTCACCAGGAAATCTCCCTGCTGCCTGGCTTTTATGTAATGTGCCCTCTAGTGCATTAGTGGCACAACTGTTTATGCAGGTAACCAATTTCTCTTAGATTTGATACCTGATCCACAAGAGGGAATTCATGCCTAGAACAGTGAACATGGTTAAAATCAAAGGCTAGGGAAGTCATGAGCCCTAAGAGAGAATCTACCATTGTTCTCCTTAATGGTCATATGGTCAAAGTGCCTGCATTCTAAATATCTGTGTATATATTCATAGACTGAGGCATCTCTCTGTCATGGTCAGGAAAGCTTCTTATTGCAGTGAGTAATAGTTATCATAGAGATGTATTATTCAAAGTGCTAAGAATAAGTGATCGTCAATACTCAGCCATAAGACATCTCTCTTCTTTCTTGAGGCACAGGAAACTTCTTAGAAGAGGAGGCAGAAAGAATATAAGAACCAGAGGATGTGGTGGGGTGCAGAAAATGCTGTCCTCAGGACCAGACATGTCTTATTGCCCAAATGACCTCACAACATCTATGGTTCCCTACATAAGATCAAAGTCAAACTCTAGTAATGGGGAGGGGGAAATTCCTGAGACTTCACCACTGGCTAAAGAGCTATTGACAGCTGATGGCTTCTGGGTAAGACAAGGTCACTTTTCTTTGGGGAATGGTCATAATAGATTGTCCTTGCTCCAGTAGATTGTCCCACACCAGTGCATATATGGACATCTCTAACTGAACAGCATGGGAGAGAGGGAGAGTGAAAAAAAAATCATGAAGTTGGGAGGAAGATATGCTAATTTTGGAAATGTGGGAAGTAGGGAGTAGGGGCGAATATAACCAAGATACATTATATACATTATTGAATTTTCAAAGAATAAATATTTTTTAAAAAAAGAAGAGTTGGGAATAAAAAAATCTTCAGACTTGAAGCAGCTGTTTCAGGTAATAGTGAAAATATAAGGTCTGTCTTTATTTTTGTCTCAACTCACTTAACTTGGCTAACAGAAATCTAACAACAGGCATATGTTTTCAGACAGGATATTTAAAAAATCATTTTCTGGATGAGTTGCTCATCTTAAAAGGAAATACCTAAGCAGACTCTATTAGTGGCCCTTTAAGGAAAAAAAGAAACTAGTAAAACCACTTTCCATGAACTTATAGAATATTTTCTGCAAAGACCCGTAACTACCATGTTCTGTCCCTTGAGTCCCTTTGGGAATCTTGCTGTTTTGTTTTGTATGTTTGGTAATAAATGCTGTCTGTGCTGTATTTGAACCCCATGCAGCAGTATTCATCACACCCAGAAGTATCCTACTTCTTCCTTGAGTTTTTCTAACCATATTCAGTAGAACTTCCACAAGCAAGACTAATTCTGCGTGTACATCCATTCCTATTGCATAGACAGCTCTTTTTTATTTTATTTTTTATTATCAGTATTTTTATATAATAGTGATACATGTACACATACATCAACACTATTACTTTTTTCTTTTCAGACAACACTTAACATTTATCCATATTCTAAGGAAGTCTTAATAGAATGTTAACTATTCATAATATTTTAGTGTCTTTTCATTATTCAATTAAGAATCCACTGCATGACCTTGTAATTGAAAATTGGGATTAATTTTAACTTTTAGATCTTCATTAAATACCTTAGAACAGAAACTTTTCCCCCCTGAATATTTCTTTTTTATTGAAAATACATTCTTCTCTCATATCCCAATACATTCTTCTCTCATCCCAACCACAGTTTCCCCTTCCTCCTCTCTTCTAGACTCACCCCCAGAACCATGCCCCCTACATTCCCAGTCTTGTCCAGCCTTGATGTGAGGATTTTGCCTTGTCTTGTATCTTGTTAGATCCTGCTTGACTTTTATCTTGTGGAGGCTTGTTTCCCCTCTTCCCCCTCTTCTATGGGGTTTCCCAATCTTTACAGGGATGGACCCAATGGAGACTTTCAATTTAGACTCTCTCTCTGCATAATATATGGTTGTGGATCTCTGTACCCGCTCCCATCTGCTACTAGAGGAAGCCTCTCTGGTGACTACTGGACACAGCACTGATCTATGAGTGCAGCAGAATATCACTAAGAATCAGTTCATTGGTTTAGCTTTATTTATTTATTCATTCATTCATTCATTCATTTGGCCAATCATGTTGGGGTCTACCCTAGGTCTCTACGCTATCCAGTTTCCAGTCCCTGGCTATCTAGGCAGTTTAGGTCATGGGTTCCCTCTCACAGCATGGACCTCAAGTTAAACCAAACATTGTACTGACAGCTTTTTACTCAGCTTTTTATCTTTATTGAGTGTGGAGGCCCAAAAATGTGTGCCCATTTCCACCTTCTTTGATGGTCAGAGAGTTGGAGGTTGCTCAAATAATCAACAAGTGTAGTTGCACCTCCCAAATCAGGATTTGATTGCTTGGTTCTTTTAACATTAAAATAGCTCATTCAAGTAGATCATGTTATCCTGACAGGTGGTCAGGTGGTCAGGATATGCAAATGTACTTCTGCTCCTTCTTTTGTAACTATGAGGTTTCCTGGGGAGCAGCTGCTTTCAGTGTACTTGGTCTAAAGCAGCTCCACTGCTTAAACAACAGAATGCTAATGATTTGGTGTCTCAGAGTGCTAAAGTGATTGACTGTTTCAGTTGTCCTTTGTATCATGTTCATAAAGTCTCTTGTTACATTCTCCCCCATTTACATTGGACATAAAAACTTATGGGAAAGTAAACATGGGTGATTTCAGTAATAACTGGAATGGCCTCCCCTTATTATTCTCTGGTTTCTGTTCTATTATTCTTCATGCATCACCATATTCTTTAGTTATATTTCTAAGTTTCCATGCCCCTAACTTAAAGGGAAGAGGCATTTTTGCCAAGGTAATATGGGCTGGGGTGATGATAGCAGTATTTGCCTTCCAAGCATGAGGACCTGAATTCTATCCCCAGAATTCACTCTCTAAATAAGCCACACCTAGCTGGCTAGGTTCAGGTCATGGATCCTAGAAGAGATCCTATTGCTGCACCTCCCTAAACCAGTATAAATCCTTAATGCATCTTACATATACTTATCCTTGTACGCACAGATAGGTACAGTTCTCATCCCTCATCAAGGAAGCTCCTTTATGGAGCAGAGAGAAGCCATTACATAAATCTATAACAGGTCAAAACACAGAGAACAACTGACTCTGGGCTGCCAAACCCCAGTGGATATAGATATAACACAATCCCTACACCTTAGACTGGGGAACATCATGGAAGCAAAGAAGGAAAAATGAAAAGAAAGAAGGAAGCTGCTCCCATGAAATCTCATCAATATGTTTGCCTAAGCAAGACCTGCACTTTTACTTGCCAGCATGGATGGAGGAAATTTCACAAGTATCCATCCCTAGATGAAGAGCTACAAGCAGTTAATGGCTGCTGAAAGGGGAAGAATTAGTCTTCTCTATGGACAAGACTTCTAATAGGTTATCCAACACCAATTAGTCAACCGCCTTTAAACATATATGTGTGTGTGTGTATGTATGTATATATGTATGTGTGTTTATACATATTTATGCATATATATATGTGTGTATGAGATATTATATATAATCAAAGTAAAGGTCATGAACTCTAAAGGGAGGTTGGGAGGCATGGAAAGAAGTAGGAAAGAAAGAGGATAGAAATTATGTAAATAAAAATTTTAAAGGTTTAAAAAAAAGAGGAGCCACAACTAAAGTCAGAGAGAGAGAGAGAGAGAGAGAGAGAGAGAGAGAGAGAGAGAGAGAGAACAAAATTCCAGGTTTGGTGGTACATACTTGTAACCCAGAACTAGAAAGGAAGACAGACATGTAGATTCCTGAGATCCACTGGCCAACTTACCTGGCCTGTTTGACAATTTCCTGGCCACTAAGAGAAGATATATACAGAAAAGAAAGCAGCTGACACCTGAGAAATGACAACCAAGATTGTCATTTGGCCTCCATACACATATACTATATTCCTGCACATACGTGAACACAAACACATACACCAAAAGATGAATGAGATCTTCCCTCACACTCTCAGCTCCTTTAATAACTAACGAGAACTTCCTTCTCTGTTCCCCGGAATCCTCAATAGACTTACAGAACTCAACATTCTACTAAACACTAATGTGTATATGTTCCACACCTTTTTTAACCATTCTTCTATTGAGGGGCACCTAGGCTGTTTCCAGGTTCTGGCTATTACAAATAGGTGCTGCTATGAACATAGTTGAACAAATGCTTTTGTAGTATGTTAGGGCTTCTCTTGGGTATATTCCCAAGAGTGGAATTGCTGGGTCCTGAGGGAGGTTAACTCCCAGTTTCCTGAGAAACCGCCACACTGATTTCCACAGTGGCTGCACAAGTTTGCATTCCCACCAACAATGGATGAGTGTTCCCCTCACTCCACATCCTCTCCAGCATAGGCTATCAGTGGTGTTTTTTAGTTTGGCTATTCTGACAGGTGAAAGATGATATCTCAAAGTTGTTTTGATTTGCATTTCCCTGATCGCTAAGGAGGTTGAGCATGACCTTAAGTGTCTTTTGGCCATTCGAAGTTCATCTGTTGTGAATTCTCTGTTCAGATCAGTACCCCACTTTTTAATTGGGTTAATTAGAGTTTTAGTGTCTAGTTTCTTGAGTTCTTTGTATATTTTGGAGATCAGACCTTTGTCTGATGAGGGGTTGGTGAAGATCTTCTCCCAGTCGGAAGGTAGCTTTTTTGTCTTACTGACAATGTCCTTTGCTTTGCAGAAGCTTCTCAGTTTCAGTAGGTCCCATTTATTCATTGTTTCTCTTATTGTCTGCGCTCTTGGGGTTCTGCTTAGGAAGTGGTCTCCTGTGCCTATATCTTGTTTTACTCAGCGGTAAAAAACAATGACATCTTGAATTTTGCATGCAAATGGATGGAAATAGAAAACACTTTACTGAGTGGGGTAAGCCAGACCCAAAAAGAGGAATATGGTATGTATTCACTCATAAGTGGATTCTAACCATAATTAAAGGTCTTTGAGCCTATTATTCGTGATCCTAGAGAAGCTAAATAAGAAGGTGAACCTGATGAAAATCATGTAGCTATCTGCCTGGAGATTGGAAATAGACAAGAGTCCCAGAATCTTCATCTGGCGATGGATGGAGATAGAGACAGAGACCCACATTGAAACACTGGACTTAACTCCCTAGGTCCAAACGAGAAGCAGAAGGAAAGAGAACGTGAGCAAAGAAGACAAGATCAGAGAGAACCTTCATCTGACGATGGATGGCGATACAGACGGAGACCCACATTGGAGCACCGGACTGAGCCCCCCAAGGTCCAAATGAGGAGCAGAAGGAGGAAGAAAATGAAAAAGGAAATCAGGACTGCGAGGGATGCGATCACCCACTGATACAAGGGGACGGATCTAATGAGAGTTTACCAAGGCCAATTGGGCTGGGACTGAACAAGGACGCAATCCAACCAGATTCTCTGAATGTGGCTGGCCCGGAGTCTTTCTGAAAAGCCATTGACAATGACACTGGGACTAGTTTCCTCTGCATATACTGGATTTTGGGGATCCAGTCTGTCTGGACACTCACCTTCCTAGACCTGGAGGGAGGGGGGAGGAACTTGAACTTCCCACAGGGCAGGAAACCCTGACTGCTCTTAGGGATGGAGAGGGAGGAGGAGAGGGAGTGGGGGGGTGAGTGAGAGGGTGGTGGGAGGAGGGGTGGAAATGGAAACTTTTATAATTTAATAAAATTACTTTAAAAAAAAAGAAAGGAAAAAAAACATTCTACTAAACAAATCTTAACACTCCCGTTCAGTAAGAGCTGGGCACATGTGTTTAATCCCAGTTACTAAGTAGCTACTCAAAGACTGAGTCAAGAATATAAAGGTGGAGGCCAGCCTGGGCCACACAATGAGACCCTATCTCAAAATAACACTCTCACATGTAAAAGAATGAATTTACATAGAATGGAATCTTCTCTTGCCTAGCTACAATTTGAATAAATGACTTCCAGGTGTTTCTTACTTATTCTCTAATAAGCATGAGTGCTCCCTGGGCTGAGACCACTTTATACAGTGCAATAACAGGTATGAAGTAGTCAGGGGACCCTTAAAGGAAGGTTCCCTTGCCACCCATAGGCCCTGCTGCAGGCAACACTATCACAAGGCCATGCTCTAAGTCTATATGTATCTAGGAGCTCAGATTTGAATTAAAACCAAGGATGGCAGCATTATTTCCAGGCTAATTTGAATCTTCATGCTGTGCTAAGTGCCTTTTTGCCTCTATCCATGAAACTTACTGCATTTTCCCGTTTGTTTCTATCTGCAAGAAAGAATGATTTAGGGTGATTATTGGGGAGTATCTTGTCAATTCCACATAAATTCTCCTCATGATGTTTAGGTTAAAATCCCAAAGTCTCTTTAATAGATAATTCTTGTTCCTCTGAGATAGCTTTTCTTAAGAATAGTAAGAGTCCTCTAACTTCCCAAAGGCAAAAGAAAACTACAGTGTGTATGTGTGCACCCAGAATGTTAGCTGTTAGAGCTAAGCACAGGCCAGAGGCGCATTCATCTTTCATGATCAAGAGATAGTCTCCAGGGTTCTCAGCGGGCAACGTAACACTAGAGAACACTCATTAGATGCATGCTCTGTTCTTAGACTTGCTTCTCACCAATGTCAAAAGCAAATGACATTTTTTTTTCAAAACCGTTCTTCAGGATCACTTATTTGAAAAGCTCCAATTCTCTTCATGCCCGTTCTCTTAATTTTTCTGTATTCACTCACCAAATATTAGGTAAACATCTACCATGCGACAGTTGACTGTTCTGCATGCAAGGAAGACAACAGGAAACAAAGCGAAGCTCCTTCTGGGGACAGAGAGGCAAAATAGTGAGACGTGTGCCGACCGTATTCCGTTCTGAAGAAAATAGGATAGAATGGTATCCTGTGCTGTGATCCTTGAGGGTGGAGCTGACGACCCAAAGTGGATCAGATGAGCTTTCTTCATAAACCTTGTTTCGGGGCAGGGCGGGGGAACCATCTATATAAAAGGACTCAGTAAAGAATGCTCCAGGCAGAGAAAAGATCAGGCACAAAGGCCTCAGAAGACTCTCAAGTGAGCATGATGGCTCTACAAGGATGCTCTGGGGAGCATTTTAAACTCCTTATTTAGTGACAGTAGGTTCCTTGCTGTACCTGAGCTCTCAACTAGGTGCTTGTAGACTGAGGTGCAAATCGGGCTGCCAGACTACACCAGCTGTTCTCCCTTGGCTACGCCAGCAACTGCTCATGGCCTGAAGGTAGACTGCACCCTGACAGGACCTCTGAGCGACCAGCACCCCACTGGCTGGCAGAAGCTGCCACTGTGATCACATAAACAGTTCAGTTCATCTTTTGTCTGGTTTTGTAGTTGTTTATCCAGTAGTGGTGATTCAATCCAGGGCCTTTCATATGGTAGGCTAGTATGCAGCTTCAGATCCAGCAATACAGAAGCGGGAGCAATACCAAATTGCAGAATCATTTAAGAACAGCAGTGCTATTTGAATCTGTCCTATCTGAGCTTAAAGATGCTGTGATGTAAAGTCCCAATTGGTCTCTTCACATGCATTCTTGCACATATGAAATCTGTTCCCATGCTGATAAGTGACTTGCCCAACCATATATCTGATCAGGTGATTTCCCCTGCTAATGCCCAGCAGTGACTCTCAGTGATCTTGAAGACAATGTCTGAGCTCTATGATTCACAAGTCTCTGCATGATTTTGGGCCCCCCTTCTGCCAAAGCATCTACCCATCTCTAACCTTGTATTCAAGGCATTTTGGCTATGGTGTTTCACAACCTCTTTCCTCTTGTTGGACCTCTAACTCCTCTGCCTGACAAATAACCTTTGTATTTTTTAAAGCCATATTGTCTGAAAGCATGCCTTAGCCTGCATCCCCAGCATTCCCACTTTGAGGCACACATCTACCTACTTCTGCTGCTCAGTGGTATCATGATCTGTTTAAAACAAAAGATCCTCTCTGTCTTAGTGGTCTAGTGCTGTGAAGAGACACCACGACCATGGCAGCTCTAATAAAGGAAAACATTGAATTGGGTGGCTTACAGTTCAGAGGCTCAGTCCATTATCATCATGGTTGGGACACGGTAGTGGCCAATCAGATTTACTGCTACAGAAGCTTTGAGAGTTCGACATCTCACAAAGGCAACAGGAAACAAACTGGGATACTGATCAGAGTTTGAGCATATATGAGACCTCAAAGCCCACCTGCAAAGTGACACACTTCCTCAAACAAGGCCACACCTACACCAACAAAGCCACACCTCCTCATAGTGCCACTCCCTATGAGCTTATAGGTCAATTACATTCAAACTACGGCACTACCCTATTCAGTACTGACTTCTCTCCAATGTCTAGCACATTGCCAGGAATCAAGAAAACTTATTTTTATTTACTCTCAGGGTAAGTATAGATACAAACATACCTGTAAAATAAATGCCTTATTAGCAAGCATTTTGCAACTTCCAACCCCATATTAATAGGAAGGTTACCTTTCCCTATGCCCTGAAAGAGGGAGGCAGAATAAAAGACTGAGTAAATGTGAAGATGGTGCATGTATTGTAAATGCAGCTCCCATGAGATCAGACGTCCTAAGAACCACCTGTCCTCAGACTGCTACATTCCCAAGCCTGAATCATTTAAACTCTGTAAATTAGCGAAGTTTGTCTTGAGTAGTCATCCTTCTAGCCTATATAAGATGGGAGAAAAGACATTGCACAAATTAGAGTAACAAGGTGCTCTGTTGGTTCTGTTTACATTCGCTGATGTAAAAAAAAAAACTCAAGAAAACTCTTGGTTCAGCAATTAACAAAGAATACACTGTCTTTTCAGGAACTCTGCTGAGGAGGACTGTATATAAACATTGACCACTGATCACAGCAACATGAGGTCAACAGAAGCATCACCTTCCCTCTCCTCTGGCAACTCTAATGTGAGGAAGAGAGTATATTTAGCAGAGAAGAAAGCGGCTGCTAAGACAGAACACATGTGCTTTGATCCTCTTGACAATAAGTGGTCCCAAGAGATTTAACTTCTAACTTGATGATCTTCATCTTTATGATCAGATTACGTTTAACACAATTCTTGTGGGAATTAAATAAATAGGGTCATGGGGGCAAACGCCAGAGCAACAAGAAACTGATGGTTGAGCAGTCAGGAGAATTTTCCTCAGAGATCTCTACTCAGATACAGATAGGATCTTCACTTATACTGAAGAAAATAATACCAGGAGAATGCATGGAGGGATGTATTGGAGTTTATTAAGCAAAGGAATTGGCACACTCAAAAAGATAAATCCAACTGTTCATATGAAGGGAAAAAATATTCTAAATATCCTAACAATAGCTAAGTATGTGATCGTATGACTCCCTCTTGAAGCAACATTGTTCGAAGAACATAACCTGTGACTCTATGAAAAGAAAGATTAAATTTATTTCAAAATTAATTTTAAAGAGTGAACTGGTTTAGATGTCTGTGAACACATGAATGGATGATGAAAACATCATTTATAAATGAAATTTTATTCATCTGCAAAGAAAATCAAAACGTAATTCACAAGAAAATGGACAGATCTGGAAAGTATTATATTAAGTAGTTGGGCAAAAAAATACATCATCTCTATTATATGTGAATACTAGCTTGGGGTGTGTGTGCATATGTGTGTCTGTCTGTCTGTGTGTGTGTGCATGCAAGCACACACATGCATGTTTATGAGTGCATACATGTACGTCTATAAATGTGAGCAAGGCCTATGAACTAGAAAGGAGTGTAACTAGAAGGGGTGAAAATCTGTAATGAGGAAAGAAGGAAGGAAAGAGTGAAAGGGCACATGGGACATGACAGAGAAATAGAGACTGCAAACTTACAAGGGGGGAGTCGAGGATACGAGGGGTAGGAGAGATGAAGGAGAATCTACTAAAACATGTTTGTTTGAAAATGCCATAATGGCGGGCCCTTTGTCTCCCGGGTCCTGGGAAGACCAGCTAGCCCTGTTGCACTGCTTAGGAGTTCTTCCCAGAGAGGTGAGTGGGTGCTCACCTGGGCAGCCTGCCTGCCCAGGAAGAGAGCACAGCCCCCCCCCCAGCTTCTGCAGCAGGGTCTTCGGTGTTCCAAGGGACCCCTCCCTCCCCCCACTGCTGCGGGCCCTTTGTCTCCTGGGTCCTGGGAAGACCAGCTAGCCCTGTTGCACTGCTTAGGAGCTCTTCCCAGAGAGCTGAGTGGGTGCTAGCCTGGGCAGCCTGCCTGCCTGTCCGGGAAGGGAGCACAGCCCTTTCCCCCTCAGCTTCTGCAGCAGGGTCTTCGGTGTTCCAAGGGACCCCTCCCCTCCCCCCCACTGCTGCGGGCCCTTTGCCTCCCGGGTCCTGGGAAGAACAGCTAGCCCTGTTGCACTGCTGAGGCGCTCTTCCCAGAGAGCTGAGTGGGTGCTAGCCTGGGCAGCCTGCCTGCCTGTCCTGGAAGGGAGCACAGCCCTTCCCCCCTCAGCTTCTGCAGCAGGGTCTTCGGGGTTCCAAGGGACCCCTTCCCTCCCCCCACTGCTGCGGGCCCTTTGTCTCCCGGGTCCTGGGAAGACCAGCTAGCCCTGTTGCACTGCTGAGGAGTTCTTCCCAGAGAGGGCTGAGGAGCTCTATCCAGAGAGTGCTATGAAGTCCTACCCAGAGAGTGCTGAGGAGTTCTATCCAGAAAGTGCTGAGGAGTTTCATCCAGAGTGGAGGAGATGGGCAGGCGCCAATGCAAGAATTCCTCCAACAACCTGAAAGGCAACATGACATTGCCAGAATCCAGGGAGCTCGAAACTAGAAGAATTGAACACCCTACTCCAGAAGAAATAGAAGAAATCGACTCTAAGCGCTTCTTTATGAAAATAATAGAGGAACTTAAACAGGAGGTGAAAATCTGCCGTAAAGAAATGGAAGATAAGTATAACAAAAAAATTGAGGAAATGAGTAAAGAAATGGAAGAGAAATATACCAAAAAGTTTGAAGAAATGAGTAAATCCGTAAATGAAATTCTGGGAAACCAAGAAAAAACAATCAAACAGATAATAGAAACAGTTCAAGATTTGAAAACTGAAATGGAGTCAATGAAGAAATCACAAACCGAGGGCCGGCTGGCTATGGAAAATCTAGGTAAACGAACAGAGACTTCAGAAACAAGCTTAACCAATAGAATACAAGAGATAGAAGAAAGAATCTCAGACTCTGAGGACACCATAGAGAAATTAAACACTCTGACCAAAGAAAACAGCAAATCCAACAAATTCTCATCACAAAACATTCAGGAACTGTGGGACACAATAAAAAAACCAAATCTAAGAATAATAGGAGTAGAAGAAGGAGAAGAATTGCATTTCAAAGGTCCAGAAAATATACTCAACAAAATTATAGAAGAAAACTTTCCCATCCTAAAGAACAATATTCCTATGAAGGTTCAAGAAGCATACAGAACACCGAATAGACTGGATCAGAAAAAAACATCCCCTCGTCATATAATAATCAAAACACAAAGCATTCAGACCAAAGAAAGGATATTGAGAGCTGCAAAGGAAAAAGGTCAAGTAACTTATAAAGGTAAACCTATCAGACTTACACCAGACTTCTCGATGGAAACCATGAAAGCCAGAAGGTCCTGGATAGAGGTACTGCAGAAACTAAGAGACAATGGATGCAAGCCCAGACTACTTTACCCAGCCAAGCTATTGTTCACTATCAACGGAGAAAACAAAATATTCCAGGATAAAAACAAATTTAAACAATACGTAGCTACAAATCCAGCCTTATAGAAAGTATTAGAAGGAAAATCACAACCCAAGGAATCCAACATTCCCAACACTGCCTACATTAACTCAGACATCTAGCGACCCTTCACAAGCACAACTCAAAGAAGGAAAACACATACACTCTACTACCCAAAAAAATGACCGGAGTCATCGATCACTGGTCATTAATATCACTTAATATCAATGGACTCAACTCACCTATAAAGAGGCACAGACTTAGAGATTGGATACGAAAACAGGATCCAACATTCTGCTGTCTTCAAGAAACACACTTCAACCACAAAGACAGACACCTACTCAGAGTAAAGGGTTGGGAAAAGGTTTTCCAAGCAAATGGACCTAAGAAAAAAGCGGGTGTGGCCATTCTAATATCTAACAAAATCGACTTCAAACTAAAATCAATCAGAAGAGATGGAGATGGACATTTCATACTCATAACAGGAACAATTCATCAGGAAGAAGTCTCAATCTTGAATATCTATGCCCCTAATATAAAGGCACCCACATATGTAAAAGAAACTCTTCTAGAACTCAAGGCAGTCATCAAACCACACACACTAATAGTAGGAGACTTCAACACTCCTCTCTCACCAATGGACAGGTCAATCAGACAGAAACCTAACAGAGAAATAAGAGATTTATTGGAGGTACTGAATCAAATGGACTTAACAGACATCTATAGAACACTCCACCCAAATAGGAAAGAGTATACCTTCTTCTCTGCAGCTCATGGAACCTTCTCGAAAATTGACCACATACTTGGTAACAAAGCAAACTTCCACAGATACAAAAAAATATTAGTAACCACCTGTGTCTTGTCAGATCACCATGGATTAAAATTAGAATTCTACAACAATGGTACCCCCAGGAAGCCAACAAACTCATGGAAGTTGAACAGTCAACTACTAAATCACCCCTGGGTCAAGGAAGAAATAAAGAAAGAAATTAAAGTCTTCCTTGAATATAATGAAAACAAAGACACAACGTATTCAAACCTATGGGACACAATGAAAGCAGTGCTAAGAGGAAAGTTCATAGCACTAAGTGCCCACCTAAAGAAAACGGAGAAAGCACACATTGGAGACTTAAAAACACACTTGAAAGCTCTAGAAAAAAAAGAAGCTGATTTACCCAGGAGGAGTAGAAGACTGGAAATAATCAAACTGAGGGCTGAAATCAACAAAATAGAAACACAGAAAACAATTCAAAGAATCAATGAAGCAAAAAGCTGGTTCTTGGAGAAAATTAACAAGATTGACAAACCCCTATTCAAACTAATCAAACGGCAGAGAGAGAACTTGCAAATTAATAGGATCAGAAATGAAAAGGGGGACATAACCACAGACACAGAGGAAATTCAGAGAATCATTAGATCTTACTACAAAAGTTTATATGCCACAAAGTTGGAAAATGTAAAAGAAATGGACATTTTTTTAGATAAGTACCATATACCAAAGTTGAACCAAGACCAGGTGAACAATCTAAATAGACCTGTTAGTCGTGAAGAACTAGAAGCTGTTATCAAAAATCTCCCTACCAAAAAAAGCCCAGGACCAGATGGTTTCAATGCAGAATTCTACCAGAACTTCCAGGAAGAGGTAATACCTATACTCCTTAATGTATTCCATAATATAGAAAAAGAAAAGTCACTGCCAAACTCCTTTTATGAAGCTACAGTCACCCTAATACCAAAACCACACAAAGACACAACCAAGAAAGAGAATTACAGGCCAATCTCACTCATGAACATCGATGCGAAAATTCTCAATAAAATACTGGCAAACCGAATTCAGGAACACATTAGAAAAATTATCCATTATGATCAAGTAGGCTTCGTCCCAGAGATGCAGGGATGGTTCAACATACGCAAATCTATCAATGTAATCCATCATATAAATAAACTGAAAGAAAAAAACCATATGATCATTTCATTGGATGCTGAAAAAGCGTTTGACAAAATTCAACACCCATTTATGATAAAGGTGTTGGAGAGACTGGGGATACAAGGATCATACCTAAATATAATAAAAGCAATATACAGCAAGCCGACAGCTAACATCAAATTGAATGGAGAGAGACTCAAAGCCTTTCCACTAAAATCAGGAACACGACAAGGCTGTCCACTCTCTCCATACCTCTTCAATATAGTGCTTGAAGTTCTAGCAATAGCAATAAGACAACATAAGGGGATCAAGGGGATTCGAATTGGAAAGGATGAAGTTAAACTTTCGTTATTTGCTGACGATATGATAGTGTACATAAGCGACCCCAAAAACTCTACCAAAGAACTCCTACAGCTGATAAACACCTTTAGTAACGTGGCAGGATACAAGATCAACTCCAAAAAGTCAGTGGCACTCCTATACACAAAGGATAAAGAAACGGAGAGGGAAATCAGAGAAACATCACCTTTCACGATAGCCACAAATAGCATAAAATATCTTGGGGTTACTCTAACCAAGGATGTGAAAGACCTATTTGACAAGAACTTTAAGCCTTTGAAAAGAGAAATTGAGGAGGATACCAGAAAATGGAAAGACCTCCCCTGCTCTTGGATCAGGAGAATCAACATAGTAAAAATGGCAATTCTACCAAAAGCAATCTATAGATTCAATGCAATCCCCATCAAAATCCCATCAAACTTCTTCACAGACCTTGAGAGAACAATAATCAAGTTTATATGGCAAAACAAAAAACCCAGGATAGCCAAAACAATCTTATACAATAAAGGAACTTCTGGAGGCATTACTATCCCTGACTTCAAACTCTATTACAGAGCTACAGTATTGAAAACAGCCTGGTATTGGCATAAGAACAGAGAAGTCGACCTATGGAATCGAATAGAAGACCCAGATACTAACCCTCAAACCTATGAACACCTAATTTTTGACAAGGGAGCTAAAGGTATACAATGGAAGAAGGAAAGTGTCTTTAAGAAATGGTGCTGGCATAACTGGATGTCAACCTGTAGAAGAATGAAAATAGATCCATATCTATCACCATGCACAAAACTCAAGTCCAAATGGATTAAAGACATCAACATCAATCTGTCCACTTTGAACCTGATAGAAGAGAAAGTGGGAAGTAGTCTACAAGATATAGGCACAGGAGGCCACTTCCTAAGTAGGACCCCAGTAGCACAGACAATAAGAGAAACAATGAATAAATGGGACCTGCTGAAACTGAGAAGCTTCTGTAAAGCAAAGGACACTGTCAGTAAGACAAAAAGGCTGCCTTCTGACTGGGAGAAGATCTTCACAAACCCCTCATCAGACAAAGGTCTGATCTCCAAAATATACAAAGAACTCAAGAAACTAGACACTAAAACTCTAATTAACCCAATTAAAAAATGGGGTACTGATCTGAACAGAGAATTCACAACAGATGAACTTCGAATGGCCAGAAGACACTTAAGTTCATGCTCAACCTCCTTAGCGATCAGGGAAATGCAAATCAAAACCACTTTGAGATACCATCTTACACCTGTCAGAATAGCTAAACTCAAAAACACCAATGATAGCCTATGCTGGAGAGGATGTGGAATGAGGGGAACACTCATCCATTGTTGGTGGGAATGCAAACTTGTGCAGCCACTGTGGAAATCAGTGTGGCGGTTTCTCAGGAAACTGGGAGTCAACCTCCCTCAGGACCCAGCAATTCCTCTCTTGGGAATATACCCTAGAGATTCCCGAACATACTACAAAAGCGTTTGTTCAACTATGTTCATAGCAGCACTATTTGTAATAGCCAGAACCTGGAAACAGCCTAGGTGCCCCTCAATAGAAGAATGGTTAAAAAAGGTGTGGAACATATACACATTAGAGTTTTACTCAGCGGTAAAAAATAATGACATCTTGAATTTTGCATGCAAATGGATGGACATAGAAAACGCTTTACTGAGTGAGGTAAGCCAGACCCAAAAAGAGGAACACGGTATGTATTCACTCATAAGTGGATTCTAACCATAATTAAAGGTCTTTGAGCCTATTATTCGTGATCCTAGAGAAGCTAAATAAGAAGATGAACCTGATGAAGATTATTTAGCTATCCGCCA
This sequence comes from Myodes glareolus, assembly GCF_982192425.1. NCBI lineage: Eukaryota > Metazoa > Chordata > Mammalia > Rodentia > Cricetidae > Myodes > Myodes glareolus. Next base: position 94,722,116 of record NC_142031.1, read on the forward strand.
GGAGGTAGGAAATAGTCAAGAGTCCCAGGTAACCTTGGGTGCATGGGGGGGGTGGGAGGGTTGTTGGAAGGGGAGAGGGTTAGAGAGAAGGGAGTAGGGGAGGAATGGAGAAAGCTCGGTTGACCGGGATGGGGGGAAGGGAGGAAGGATGAATATGGGATCAGGGAAGAATATATTTCAACTAAGGGAGTCATTTTAGGGTTTACAGGAAACTTGATTATATATGGGATCCCAGGTCCAAGGAGAGATCCCCAGATTGTTCTCGGGACAGAGGAGAGGGTGCCTGAACTGGCCTTGGCCCATAACCATACTGATGAATATTTTGCTTATCACCATAGACCCTTCATCTGGCGTTGGATGGCGATACAGACGGAGACCCACATTGGAGCACCGGACTGAGCCCCCCAAGATCCAAATGAGGAGCAGAAGGACGAAGAAAATGACGAAGGACTGCGAGGGATGCTATCACCCACTGATACAAGGGGTCGGACCTAATGAGAGTTTACCAAGGCCAGTTGGACTGCGACTGAACGAGCACGTGATCCAACCAGATTCTCTGAATGTGGCCGGATTCTCTGAATGTGGCTGGCCTGGAGTCTTTCTGAGAAGCCATTGACAATGTCACTGGGACTAGTTTCCTCTGCATATACTGGATTTTTGGGATCCAGTCTGTTTGGATACTCACCTTCCTGGACCTGGAGGGAGGGGGGAGGAACTTGAACTTCCCACAGGGCAGGAAACCCTGACTGCCCTTAGGGACAAAGAGGGAGGAGGAGAGGAAGGGGGGAGTGGGAGGGTGGTGGGAAGAGGGGCGTAAATGGAAACTTTTATAATTTAATAAAATTACTTTCAAAAAAAAAAGAAAATGCCGTAATGATGCCTGAAAACTTATGTGCTAACTAAAGTGAACTAGTATCTCATTTTTCTTATCTTACTGAATTTCCTTGTGTGCATGAGATTACAAGCTGGTCTGCAAAGTGTTTTTTAAAAAAATCACTGCTATGAAAGGAGTGTCGATAAGGGTAAATTCCAAGTTCCCGTGTGTTTACCTTAGCATGGTTCAGCAGCTGTTGTTGGGGTATCTCTCAGGAAAGGGAGGCTCTCCTGTACAGGTGGTTCTGCAGCTGTTCTGTCCATTGAGTGGAAATTCTTGACCTGCAGTCATGAGAGAACACAAAACAGATCATGGGGAATGAGAGGTTCTTCTTCTTTCTCCTTTGTCAATCTTTTTAGCCTGTCTTAAGAAGATGCCTACACTCATTGCACTTTGACACATATGGCTTCCATATACTCCATTCTAAGCCAGTGCTCTTTTCAAAACCTTTTACCTAATGTCCTAAAACCCGAGCCCAGACAACCTGAAAACTTTCTTATTACAAAGCAATGCCATCACTCAGCACTATGTGAGTTTCACCTCTGATCGATTTTTTTAGTTTGTCATTTCAATGTTGCTTCTACCACCTAGAAAAAACTCACTTTATTTCATAAAAAATCATTTTATTATTTACTTCCTCAAACTACCAACCACACATGTTAGGCTGCAGTACACTGTTGTTGTTGTTGTTGTTGTTGTTGTTGTTGTTTTCTAAATAAACCAAAGAATTTACTAGAATGTAAGAAATGAAAGTAACCCCTAGGACATTCATAACTCAGGGTATCTTTCAATCCCAGAACACTCCTAAGCAGATCACAACCTGTCTACATAACAACAGCAGCGCCCAGATCTCACCACCTCTCTGCAACAGGAATGTCAAAGGATCAAGAAAGCATGCCTTTCTAATTAACATTTTATAAGAACTCAACGCCACCAAAAACTTGGCCTTTCTACCCAAGTGAATGACAACCACTTAGATCTATTTTTTTAAAGCACGTTACTTGTTGATTGTAAGATTTGTAACACCACAAGATGCAAGGCTTGAATGAGAAAGAAAAGAAAGTAGAAGCTTTTTAGTCTTTTGATTTACAAAATAATACCTCTGGAGTAGACGACAGGCTAGAGCAAATCTTTATTATATTAAAAAAACAACTATTAATCGACCTTTAGTGTAGCTCTGCTTGACTCAGATTATACTACTTGTCGAGACTTTTCTTTAGTCACAAAGAAAAGGCTTAGTGGATAAAGGTTTGACCTTTCACTACAGGTTTTCTGCCAAACTGTGACCTAAAATGAATGAATTGGTACGGAGTGGGGCCTCCTGACTGTCATTTAGTGCTGAAAGTAATTAGCTAAGAAGGAGGTGTTCTAATGAAAGCCTGGGACCTAGTGTTGATGCAATTTTTTTTTTTACACAGCTACAGTAGATGGCAACTCCTCCTTCTGTCTTTTCCATTTAGCAGTTCGACAAAAAAGAGAAGGTGTCCATCATAAAAGACATTGGCTGCTTGACTCCCTGACAAATCTCTGAGCAGTGAAGACCTTGGCTTAAAATTACCTGTCAGGCTACAGCCATATCCCTCTCCAACTTGCCCCGGAGTCAGCGGCAGGTGTAAAGGCATTATAAATGGACTCATACGTCTTGATTAAAGCCTTCTTTTGTATACAGTCTTTAAGCATCGCGCCACAACATAGAGATGCCCTGCTCTAAAGGTTAATGGGTGCGTCGGTAGCATATTCAGGCCTTCCTACTCTTTCACAGTCCTGCTCTTTTCTTCTGAATTTCAAATTTCCCTGAGAAATGAGAAAGAGCAGGCCTAAGAACAGAATCAAGATCTAGTGTCAGAAACTCCTTGTGTAAATACAAGATGGTTCTTCAACAGCTGACTATTTTATAGAACAAGGAAGAATCTCTGCACAATTTTAGATTAAGCCCTTCCATGTGGGTACTAAAGAACTTTCCATATTGACCTGTCATCCCCAAGTGCCTGCAGCGTGGGAGAATTGCCCAGATGAAGCAGAGACTTAGAATTGAGTTATCTAATGTGAGGGTCCAGCGAACAATCCACTGTAACACTGTAATCCCGGTATCCCAGTCAAACCCTGGCAATGCATAATAAATACATTAGCAAAGCATCTTTCCAGCAGGAGGCTAAAGGAGGCTGAGCTGGAAGCTGGCCTAGCCTGGAGAGTGAGCCCGTCTTAAACAAACAAGGCTCTTCTGCATCTGTGCCCATCTTTGTGTTCCCCAAGCACCCTTTGGCTGTGCAAGATCCAGAGGGAAATGGGAGTGCAGGAGACAGGAGCACAGAGAGTATGCGAGAATGGCTCCAGTTTATCCCAAGCTTTGGGTCAGGAAGGAAATGAGGCAAGGTTGCCTTTCAAGTGTGTACTGACATTGCCATTTACTCAGCTTTGTAAATTGTTGACATGAATTAGATCTTTGGACTATTCTGTTCCAGATAGGAATGAAAATAAAGTCCTTTGTTAAGAAACAACAATGTAATTACTTCACCACCCCGGTAAATAAGCAGTTTTACCTGAGAGTAGTAAGTTACATGAATACATTTCCAGTAGTGAGATAGGAAGGAAGCAGGGATTGTGTGCAGGAAATTGGCTAGGGAATCCAATTAACTCTAGTTAGTTTTCCGTCTTCTTAGTCTACAGACAGACTGTGTTTGCATAATTTAATTTGGATTTTCGGAACATCAATTTTCTTCATGTTCAAACGAAATAGACAAACACACATCTGCAAAACTGAGGGATTCTCTGGCACTTGCCAGCGCTCGCCTCCATCCGCTGCTCTTGCTCGACACCATCATTCTAGCTCAGGAGGAAAAACCCCACTGCAATTTGAATAAAATCAAAAGACCTTTTGGAACCATTGATGCAAATTACGACCCTCCCCTCAAAGAGTAAGACAGCTTATTCTTGAACCAAATATAAGTGATGATGGCCAGACTATGGCTGCAGGTTACCCCAGATATCAGGTTCCGATGTAAAAATAAGTTACATTTTTATAGTTACAGAAGAAAAGATAGTCACAAATCAAGGCATTTTTGAAGTGTGTTGGTGGAAATATTGTATTTGTAGGTTATAAAGCAGAGAGATCTCTGGTAAGGTTTACGTGTTGTCTGATAACATTCCTAGTTTGGGGCTGGTGTGAGCTCAGTGGCCTACTATTCCAAAGATTTTACCTGGTAATCTCAAGAATAGTAGTCAGACAGAGGAGGTGGGCAATGAGTGACTATCAATGGGACAAACAGTAGCTGAAGATAATATAGTTCTGGCACTGGGACTGTCTGACTCTCCATAATTACAAAGTTCTCCTCAGCCAATCGTCTTTATGAGTCTTTAACATATGCAGAGCTTTTCCTCTGGGAACTTTGGTTCCCAATGCCAAGAGTCACGTGGTCCTTTTACCCCTTTACCTGTAAGGTCATCAGTGTTGAGGACCAGAGTTCCAGGCATACTAAGCCATCTCTCTAACCCCAGCTGACTGTCTTGCTCTCTCATCCTTGAGGTTGCAGATGGGAACTATCTTCCCCATAACAGACTTCTAGGAACCCATGACTGCTTGGGAGAAAACTCACTGGGAAAACTTAGGCCAATCGGTTTATAAAAGGTCCATGAATATTGAACACAAAAAGGTGTTTGATGCTGTGAAGAGCCAAGGGTCTAGCTTGGTTCCAGTTCTCCCACCACTGTGTGGTCATAGGTCCTGCTTGAGAACAAAAAGTGGAAATTGCATGGGACTGCAGCATGAGACAAAGAACTACAGAAAGCACAAATTTCTGTCTGGCACATGCATTTAATCCCAGACCTCAGGAAGCAGAGGCAGGAGGATCTCTATGTAAATTCAGGGCCAGACTGGTCTACATAGTGAGTTCCTGAACAGTCAGAGCTATATAGTGAGATCCTGTCAAAAAAAAAAAACCACCAAAACTATAGTCAACTCAGGAGAAATGAAACAGTCTTCCTAGTAAAGAATGACCAGTTAGTTATTGTCAACATTTATATTGCTGGATTGAAACACCATACCTGGGGAGAAAACCGTTTATTTGGTTTATAATTCCACATCATAGTCTATCACTGAGGGAAGCCAGGACAGGAACTCCAACAGGGCAGCACCCAAAGAAGGAACTTTGCAGAAGATAATACTGGCTTGCTCCCAATGGCTTGTTCAGCTTCTTCTTTTTTTTTTTTTTTTTTTTATAAAACTCAGAACTAGCTACCCAGGGTGACATTACCTACAGTAAGCTGAACCCTCCCCCATCAATTACTAATTAAGAAAGTACCCTACAGACTTGCTTCCAGTCCTTTCTTAAGGAGTCATTTCCTCAATTGAGATTTCCTCCTCTCCCATGACTGACTCTACCTGTGTCGAGTTGACATAACTAGCCAGCACAGTTATCTGATGCAAAGTGGTCAGCCCTGAAATCATAGGCATACAAAAAATTATATAGAGTGAGCATGTTGTATTTAAATATTTTACATATTTAATAAATTATACATTTATAGTAACAATTAAAGAAATACAGACCATTAATTTGAGAGAGAGCAAGGAGGGAGGGTATACACTTGAAAGGCAGCTGTATTGGAGGAAGTAAAGGTGTTGACTGAATTTTCTGTCCTGTCTCAAAGAAATCACACAGAGGTCTACATCAATTATTAACTGATTGGCCTAGTAGCTCAGGCTTCTTATTAATTAATTCTTACATCTTAAATTGACCCATTATTCTTGTCTATGTTAGCCATGTGGCTTGGCACCTTTTTTGGGAAGGCAGTCACATCTTGCTTCCTCTGTGACTGGGTCACGACTGCAGACTGCGCTTCCCTCTTCCCAGCATTGTCCCGCCTATACTTTCTGCCTGGCTACTGGCCAAATAGCATTTTATTAAAAATAATACAAGTGGCAGGATAAAAGACCATTGTGCCACAGCAGAAAGGGATGTGGAAAACGATGTAATTATACTTTCATTTAAAAAATAAAAATCATGACTATAAGGGTGAGAAAAGAATGTTAATGTAAACATGATCTACAAAAATAGATAAAGAAAAGTTAAAGCATCGTTGAATTTAGTCCTTAACAGAGGAAAAACAAGAATGGAAAGAAAGACATGATGGGCAGGAAAGAAAGGAGGAAGGAAAAAGGGAAGATAGTGGGTGATATTTTGTTTGATTCTGATAAAGCTTACCTGGAGATCAGAGGGCATAGCTAGCCACTAGTTAACCACAGAGACCAGGAGGTGGTGGCACACACCTTAAATTCCAGCACTTGGGAAGAGGAAGAGGGGAGAACAGGAGTTCAAGGTCACTCTGGACTAGGTGAGACTGAAACAGTCTAAGAAAGAAACAGAGCCAGGTAGTGGTGGCCCACACCTTTGATCCCAGCACTTGGAATCTCATGCCTTTGATTCCAGTCCTTGGAAGGTACATGTCTTTAATCCCAGACAGGATCTGGGGCCCATTGAGTCTGAGGATTCATAGAGGTGGGAACTGCTGTTCTGATTCTCTGATCTTTCAACTTTCACCCTCAATATCTGACACCAGGTGTAAAAGGAGCGGTGGACTGCATTCCTGCCTGGATCCCAGCTAGCTTACTCCCGAAATAATTACACGGAAACTGTATTCTTCTAAACACTGCCTGGCCCATTATCTGTAGCATCTTATTGGCTAACTCTCTCATATTGATTCAACCCATTTCTAATAATCTGTGTCTCACCACAAGGTCGTGGCTTACCTTGAGGATTCTAACCCACGTCATTCTTGGAGAGGAGAGCCATGGCGTCTGCCTCACTGCCTTCTTCCTCCCAGCATTCTGTTCTGTTTACTCCACCTACCTAATTTTCTGTCCTATCAAAGGGCCAAGGCAGTTTCTTTATTAACCAATGAAAGCAACAGAAATACAGAAGACCCACCTACATTATTAAAGGTGTGAGAGAATTGTCTGTAATCTGTCAATCATGTTTTAAATAAATGCTGATTGGCCAAGCAGGAAGTATAGGTGGGAAAATCAGACAGGAAGTAGAGGTTATGCAATGAGAATAGGAGAATTCTGGGAAGCAGGAAGCTCCCTCCTTCATTCCTGCCCAGATCACCGAAGAAGCAACATGTGAACTGAGAGCTGAAAAAGGTACCAAGCCATATGGCTAACACAGAGAAGAATTATGGGTTACTGTAAGATGTAAGAATTAGTTAATAAGAAGACTGAGCTAATGGGTCAATCAGTTTTATAATCTTATGGAGTCCTCTGTATGATTTTCTTTGGGGCATGCCAGTTGTGGGATGCTTGGCAGGACAGATACACCAACAAGCTGGCCCTTCATGCTACAACCAAGTTTTTATTGATTAAGACTCATTAGATTCATGCTTCAGAAACAGAGAGAGGGAAGGAAAAGAGGAGAAAAAGAAGGAAGAGTGGAGGGAGGGAAAGGGGAAAGCAGGAGGAACAGAAGGAGAAAACAAATACATTCATTGTACTAACCTTCCGGAATTTATGAGCCAAGAATCAACCAGAATAAAGAACTTCAAAGAGATAAAGATGTGTAATATGAATGGTGAACTCAAATTTAAACTTTAACCTGAAGATTCAATTTATATCAAAGAATGTGTCTGATGGAGATGCTTTTATTTAAAGGTAATCTTTTTGCATGACATAATTTTTTGTGCCCCATGCATCCAGTGTACATTTGAAGTCCAATCTCACTGAGCTCCAGATGGATTTAAGATGTCAGTAGAGAAAGAGGGGATGGGAAAGAGGAACTCCACTCTCTTATGCTGGCTTTTAAACTTTTTTGTGGCTTGCTGGCTTTCTTTACCAAGACTAATCAAAACACATCAGGAATAGCAAGCAGTGATGTCGTATCAGAGCTCCAGCCACAAAACCAAAAGGGGAAGAGTGCTGTTTGCTCAGTGAGGTCTGGAAGGTTTACCATCAATATTTTATCTAAAACTGCTTCATGGCCTGTAGTAGTACCCTTTTTCAAGCATAAATACTTTCAGATATTTGTAGTGTGGAAAGAAACAATATTTCTTTCTCTTTACATTTTATATATTTATAAATGTAGAGTCACTCCGTACAGCCCAGGTTGTCCTGGAATTCTATCCTCCTTCATCTGCCTCGGCCTCCCACCTGGAATTACACATGTGTACCACCATGCTTATAGGTTTAAAAGCACCAGAAAGGAAATATGTCTCCCTGACCAAGCAAGAGAGCAAGCCCGGGATTTCCGGAACGGTGGATGGAATCCAGAAAATAATACCAAACCAAAGTTGTAAGTAACTGAAAGAAAGCCTGCCCTAGTTGGCTTCTTATTGCTGAGATTAAATGCTGACTGAAATCACTTTGGAGAAGGAAAAGGTTTATCTGACTGGTGGACATAGGTTCTCTTTAAAGGAAGTCATGGCAGGAACATGGAGGCAGACAGCATAGAGGACCACTGCTTACTGAGTAACTGCCCCTAGCTTGCTCCATTTCCTTTGACATTTGTCTTGTATAACCCAGGACCACATTCCCAGGGATGGTACCCTCACAGTGGGCTGGTTCCCCCTACATCAATCACTAATCAGGAAAATTTTTCCAAATGTGGCCCCAGACCAACCTGAAGAAGGCAGTACCATGGCTGAGGTTCCCTATTCCCAAGTGTGACAAATGACAACCGAAATTAGACATCGCTAAATCCCTAGCCTTCACATAGTCAAACCCTCTCTTCAGAGCATCCATGCTAATCCTCTCAAGTTAAAAATCAACCAAAAAACTGATTTTTCAGCAGACATGTCCTGTCTGTTCGGCTTCTTATACCTCACGTATACCACTATCTTGTGTGTTTCTAAACCCTTTTCTCACATACTGAAGTTTTCATGAAAAATGTCCGCTTTATCTTACATAGCCTCAATGTGTAAAATACTGATCATTCCATATTTTTTGGATTAATAAGTATTTTGTTTCATGGTTTAATTGCGAAAGGTAATTTTATCATCTGCTCTAACCCTAACCCTAAGTTCCCATCACCCATGTTGGGGTTACAACTGCCGATCACTGTGACTTCAGTTACAGGGAATTCAGTTCCTTCTTCTGACATCCTCTGGGCTCCTGCAGGTAGTTAGTGCACATACATATACTCAGGTACACACACATACATAAAAAACAAAATTAAAAAATATTTTCCTTATTCTGTAAGCGGTTTTAAATTTCTTTTCCATTTTGCTGCTGCTGTTGTTTGTTGTTTTTTATTTTTTTGTTGCCCAGGCTAGCCCCACAAGGCTCACAAGACCGCTCTGTTTCAGCCTCCTGAGTGTCTGGAAGGACAGATGTATGCCACCCTATCAGAATTGTTTGCACTGTCTTAATGATATCATTGAAGATCAGAAGCTTTGCATTTTGGTGAAGTTATTTTTTTCCTGTTTTATTTTCTCATTTTTCCCCTTATACTTTCTTGTCCTATACAAAACCATTCCTCAATACAAAGATATGAAAGTCTTTTTCTACTATTTCTTATAGGAACCTATAAGTTTAGCTTTTGCATGTAGATCCTTGATTCATTCATGTTAGTTTTTTATACAGTATGACATGGAGTCATCTACTTCATTCCCAGCTAGCACATGTGCTGAACTGTATTCCTTCTGCCACTTAGTTGCATTGGGTCCCCAGCCAAAGGGGGGGAACTGCAAAAATAAGAAGTGCAGTGAGTGTGGCAGCTCCTACCTGTACACTCAGTACTAAACAGTGAAGGCAGGAAGATGGCTTCAAGTTTGAGACCAGATGGCAAGTATTAAGCCAGCAAGGACTACATAGCAAGACCAGGTCACAAAAACAGAAAGGGAAGCAGGGAGCTATTTCTACACTCCAAAATTGATCACATTGATCTGTATGCTTTTTTTCTTATGCCAGTAAATGCCAAGTAATCTTTGAGTACTATAGATTCGAAATGTTTTTCTTATTGATAAAATTTGTTATTTGATATTTTATACACATACTTGGTGCATTCTATTGGCTTCATTCTTTCCATTCCTTTCTCCCTCACATCTTTAATCCAACCCCCTCCTCTCTGCAGTCCCTCCCTTTCCTATATCCATTCCTTTTTGTTATGGTTTGAGACCCTCTGATTTTAACCAGGACAGTCCATGTGGGCACAGGTTTGGAATTATCCATTGGATCATGGTGGGTTCACCACTAAAATCACTACCCATCCTTCCCCTAGGCTCTATAAGCTGCTAAAAGTTTATCAGTTAGGGGTAGGGACCCATGTGCCATTCTAGATCCATGATTAGCTATTGACAGACTCAGTCTTGGACAGGTCCAGTACAGGGAGCCACAGCCACTGTGAGATCGTGTTTGCAATTGCTGTGCCATGCTCCAAAAATATCATTTCACATCTGAACTAGAACATGATACTTTCCCATGCCAAAAAAAGGACCCTTTATCACTTTGTATGCATTTTTAATATCAATCATCTTTAATTCTTATGACTAACTCTATTGATCAAAGTGATTTCTTTAATTTCTGGCTTTCAATAATTGAGCCTTATTTGTTTTTCAGTAATTTAATCCAGCTAATAATTTGTCAGCTTTCTTGATCATTAAAAAAATTAAATTTATTTTCATTGATTTCTTTGTTATTTTTCTATTCAGTTTTTTCTTAACTGTTAACCTAAGTAAACAAGATTCTCCCAAGATAATAAACTTACTAATATGTAAATGCTATAATAGGAATATGTGTTAGCATCTCCAGTGTCCAGAAATAAAATATATAAGGTTTAAAGTCAAAGGAAGAATGAAAATAGTACGTGAAAACAGTTATTATTTGCATAAAAGTGGAGTCAGTCCTGAAGGGGCGATAGTGGCTATGCCCTCACAGAAATACTGTTGGTTGGTGTCCACCTTTGTTCAGGGTTGTACTTCTGGTGGTCTTGTGCTGATCCTTGTTTACAAGCACACATTCGTGAAATCCCTTCTTTCATGATCTCCTACCTTAATCCCCACTCCCATCCTGCGTAAGGTTTGACACAAGCGACTTCATTTTGATTTTCACAACTTTCACACTGCTGTAATATTTATTCCTTAGATCATGTGACCATGTTCATTACTTCTCTGTGTGAATTCAAGTTACTTTCCAGTGTTCTATCAATTAAGCTGAAGAACTTTCTTTAATACTATATGTCTATATGTGTGTGTGCATATATAACTTTCTTTAGTACTATATGTGTGTACATATATATCATACATGCATATATATGGTATAAATATATATATATGGCAGATCTAGTAGCAGAAAACTGTTCTCTTTTATCTACTGTTAGCATGCCTACATTTCTCTTTAATTTTTGAGAACAATTTTGCAAAATATATTATTCTTCACTGAAATTTGTATTTTCCTCACTGCCTCCATTTCAGTTTTCAATTCTTGAACTGATTTCATTACCTGTTTGATTGCTTTTTCTTGGTTTCCCAGGGTATCATTTACGAATTTACTCATTTCTTCAACCTTTTTGTTATATTTGTCTTCCATTTCTTTACTCATTTCTTCCATCTTTTTGTTATATTTGTCTTCTAATTCTTTAAGTGAGTTATTCATACCCTGTTTAAGAGACTCTATTGCTTTTATAATGACACTGTTTTCCACTTCTTCTGGAATAGGGCGTTCAAGTCCTTCTGTCGTAAGATCGCTGGGATCTGGTGTTTTCATGTTGTTTTTCAGATTGTTGGAGGAATTTTTGCCTTGGCGCCTGCCCATCTCTTCCTTCAGATGCCCTCCAATGGCTCTTCCCTCCGCTGGGTCTTCTTCTACTGGATTAGTGTCCCTTGCTAACCAGGAATCACTTTGCCTGCAGTCTTAGCTCACTGCAGGCAGGCTCTTAGAACCAAGGGACTTCCTTCCCTTTGCACTCACCACCTGTCCCGACCCGCAGTGCCCACCCCGGCTGAGATGGAGGAATTTAAGCCCCGAAAAAGGGAGAGAGGACGGGAGGGGTTCCAGGCCGAAAGCTGGGATGGCGTAGCAGGAGAGAGGGATTAGCTGGGGGAAGCTGCCCCTGTGGAGCAGCCAGGGAGATAAGGATGGCGGGAATACCGTGTGTACCTAACCTGAGTTGTATGGCGGTCAACACACTCACCCCTCCACAGGATCAGAGCCCCTCGCTGGTCAGAAGACTCGCTGCCTGCGGTCTTAGCTTGCTGCAGGCCGGCTATCCGAACAAAGGGACTCCGGTCCCTTTGCACTCACCGCCTGCCCCGGGCCGCGGTGCCCACCCCGGCTGAGATGGAGGAATTTAAGCCCCGACAAAGGGAGAGAGGACGGGAGGGGTTCCGGGCCGAAAGCTGGGATGGCGTTAATTGTCACATCTTGATTAACCCATTTCTAATAATCTGTGTAGCATCACGAGGTTGTGACTTACCGGGAAAGAGTCAGCATGCCTGACCTGGCGGTTGGTTCCATGGTGTCTGCCTGACTCTGCTTCTTTTTCACAGCTTCCTGTTTTGTCTACTCCACCTACCTAAGGGCTAGCCTATCAAAAAGGCCAAGGCAGTCTCTTTATTAATCAATAAAAGTAACACATAGACAGAAGGCTCACCTACATCACCACCCATTTCTTTTTTAGCTTTCAACAGTATCAACAAAACTTAGGTTGTATCTCAATGTGTGTATCCTTGGAATTTCTTTTTAAACTGAAAGCTTTGTAAGCACCTTCAGTATATAGATTAATGGTTTTTGGTCCATCTAGGAAATTATTCCTCAAACATTCTCTAACCCTGCACCTTCTTCTCCTCCTCTTCCCCTCTGAGACGCCATTATCCTTTGGTTGATACACTTCTTGCTATGCTGAATGTCTCTGGAGCTTCTTCTTCCTGTTATTTGTTATGGTTGTTATGCTCTTTTTTAGACTAGAAAATCCCAATTGACTTATCTTCTAGTTAGGGGGCAAGTTCAAGCACTGGTGCTGTTGTTGCTTTACTGTGAGCTAACCATTCTTCATGAATAAATGTCGACAGATTAGCATGTCTTGATTTTCAGATTTTTTAAAATGTTTACTTTAAAATACATTCTCATTGCTTTTATAGAGGAGTCAATTTTGGAGGTTTCTACTCCATTATTCTGAAAGTGCCAACTTAGATCTAGACATATTAAGAATTCCTTTTTGCTTCCGGACTTTAAGGTATAGCATTATATTTTCATTTTCTCTTTGGTTTAGGAGATATCAAGACCTATCACCCTCTGTGAGCCCAGATATTTTGTTTTATTAGTATTATTTTGCTATAGCAAGAATGGAAAGGATAAATCAAACACAATTTTTAATCTTCCTTATACCTGAGCAATGACAAGGTAAGCATAAAGATGAAAAAAGGGAAAACTTGAATTCATACAGCCTTCCCTCCCTCTACTGTACTCTTAGGGCTGCTTTTTATGAAGAATCTTCGCCTAAACTGTGATTTTTATTCCCATTGCTATTATTTTCCATCACTCCCATCATAAAGTTGAGCCAAAGTATCTGCATAATATACCGAACTTAGTAGTAAATATATGCAGGGTTCAGTTGGAAAACAACTGTCTAAGGAGAAAAGTGTCAGGATGGCAGACGTGGTCACATGAAAACTGGACACTGGTGCTTTGCATCAGTTAGTAAACAAGCTGTAGCACTGAGCCTCACGATGCGATGCTGCTGCCTCTGCTCAGAGTATCCGAACCATGGCATCACCGCTTAATTTACTGCATACTTGCCAAAACTTATTTTTGTCAAGCTTTTTTCTAAATAGTAACCCTCTTAATCTTCTAATGCATAAAATACTCTGTTTCCCTGTGTGTCAGCACCACCAAGAGCTGGAAGGAAGAGAGCTCGTCCTGACTGATCCACTGAAACTAAAAAGGCACAAGAGAAGAACAAACAGAGGTGGCCAAGTTCAGCCCCCATCACCTTTCAAGACAGAACAAAGAGCTTGGATTGGGTTACTTAGCTGAGGAAAGGTAATATGATCATCACTTGGAAATATGAATGAGGCACAAAAATGCTTTCTTAGCATTTTCAATTTTTTACCTAAATGAATATATGAATACAGTTTCCTGAAGGAAACAAGAAGTCTTGCAATGAAATCTATGTATTATTACGGAAAATAAATATATATATTACCTAGACAATGTAGTCGTTTCCAATTATTGTTATACTTTTTGGAACAATTTGAAAATATCCAGAGAGGGACATATATGATGCTTAGTAGAATGGTATTTGCTTGGGAAATAGAATAGCCTGTGTTCAGTCCCCAGTACTGGGTGGAGTTGAGGGGATGGGGGAAGTCCATAGAAATCATGACAAACTGGGATTCTATCTTCAGAATGGAAAATTTGCCCTGTTAAGGCCTCTACCTACCCATTGTTTTCTCCATGTGTAGCTGATTCATCTTTCAAATTTTATATCATGTATTTCTATTGAGCACTACTAAGTGCACAGTACTTTTTTATGTGTTTCAAAAAACAAAACATGAAAGAGTTCATTAAAAAAATATAGGAATGGTGAAGAAAAGGAGATTTATTTATTCTGTTTCTGTGCATGGAAAATAAATGTATAATTTTTTATTTTTCTTTTTCATCAGAATACAGTTTCCACCTCCCTCTACTCCTCCCAGTTTCCCACACACACACTTCCTCTCCCATCCATTTCTGACTCTCGTTAGAAAAGTACGGGCTTCTAGGAGATAACAACAAAATGTAACAAAACTGTATAAGATAAAGCGAAAACCATCACATCTAAGTTGGACAAAAAAAAAAAGCCAAAATAGTCACAAGAGAAGACAAAAGCACCAAAGACACACTAGTTTACACATTCGGGAATCCTATAAAAATACTAAACTGAAAACTATAGTATATATGCACTTGACCTGGTACAGACCTAAAAGGGCCCTGTGCTTGCTGCTTCAGTCTCTATGAACTCATACAAGCTTTGCTCAGTTGTTTTAGAGGGCTCGTTCTTTTGGTGTCTTCTGTCCCCTCTGTGTCCCCCACTCCTTCTGCTTCCTCTTCTACAAGGTTCCCTGTGCTATGCTCAACATACAAAAATTTTAAGATGTTGGTCCAGGACATTTGTGTTAACCCTCCCTCAAAGCAATCAGCATGTTCTCTTTTCTAAACTGTGTGTGTGTGTGTGTGTGTATGTGTGTGCGCGTGTGCGTGCATGCATGAATGCATGCATGCGTTGCATGTGCAAGAGCCAGAGAAGAGTTAATACTGGGGTTACTGGTTCGTGTGGCCATGCTTGGCGTTACATGTAGGTGCTGGAATCAGAACTCAGACCCCCATGCTTATGTAACAAGTGTTCTCAGCCACTAAGCCATCTCTCAATCCTGTTCTTTCATCTTTAAGAATTATCTTTTATTGTATTATCAGCAATACTTACAAATTAACCAATGCAGAGGTTTCACTGCAGGTACTGCTTATTCAAATAGATCATCACTCAAGAATCTTCAGTAAATACTTCCAAGCCACTAAAGGCAAAGGAACTCCAGGTCTAAAGAGAGCATTTATTTCTGAAGTAATAGTCCAAAGATGATGTCTTTGTAAAAGTTGTTTAGAAGAACTGAAATTCCTTTCTGATATCTAACAGAAATGAGGAAAACATTAACTCATGTAGAGGTGTAATCTTTAGGACAAGACATTCAAATAAATTGCACTCTTATATGAAACACAAAACAATCCATAAATTTATTAACCATGAACTATAACTGCACAAATTTCAGGAAAAAAATAACTTATGTGAAAAAAGATGAAAAAACCCAACCGGAAAAACTAGCAAGATGTTTAGTAGGAAAGCTAGACATGCCTTTTATCCGTAAGTATCTAGATGGTCTCAACAACAGCTCACAGATAAATTCCCTGTCTGAGAAACTCAAGAATTAATTAAAAGACACATCTCAAACAAAAATAGAACCTCAAAGGTGGCATAGTGGTTTTGATCACTCTTTCCCCAGAACTCAAACTCCAAACACAATTGCAGTTGGCTGAGAAGAGACCGATTAGCAGCATTAAAATGATTTATAGTTGTCCTCGAGGATCTCTGAGGAAGCCTGTTGGCAGGGATCTGTTTCCACTCAATACCAGCTCTTAACTTCTGTAAAAGGTGTTTGCCTTGTCAACTCCTCAGACACCAACACAAAGTAAAGGAAAAAGAAGAATTGGGCAAAGATGCTCCTAACAACAAAACATGAAGCCCCATCAACTTACATGAATAAAATGGAGTTATGTGACTTCCCTGCCAAAAAAAAAATCAAAGTAAAGGTCAAAGTTTGAGAAAATAACATAGTAAAGAATTTCAACAAAAATAAACTTAAGATATTTTCAATTTTATGTATAATAATGTTTTGTCTGTGTATATATGTGTGTAGCACATGTGTGTCAGTTGCCCACTGATGTCAGAGAGGGTGTTGGATCCCTTGGAACTGAATTTACGGGCATTTTTGAGATAACATTTAGGTGCTGGGAACCAAGTGCAGATTCTCTGCAAGTACAAGAAATGCTCTTAGCCACTGAGCCATCTCTCCAACCCCAACAAAGAGTTCTTTAGAGAAGCATTTAAAAGTACATACTAGAAATAATAGAAAATTCATAGGAGGTGTTCAAGATCAGATTAGGTCAAGCAGTAAGGGGGATAATCAATTTCAAGGTCCTTGGAAATAATTCGATTTGAGGAACAAAAAGAATCATGAAAAAATAACTACTTAAGTTATTTGAGATAGCATCAAACTGACCAATATATAAACTATGGAAATTCAAGATGAGAGCCAAAGAAATAGCTGAGTACTTCCCAAATCTGAGAATGGACTAAAATATCCAGATCAAAATACCCCAAAGAACACTACTAATAAAAATGTAAAGAAATCCATAACAGATACATTATAATCAAACTTTCAGAGACAGAGGACTTTGAGAACAGCAAGAGTAAACATGTTTTGTCACCTTCTAGAAACTTCTTTAAGATTATGACCACGTTTCTCAACAGAACCCTTGTGGGCACTTTAAATTGTCAAGGGCCTTGATCTTAAGCTAAGTGTTTTTGCCAAAATAAAGTAAACTTAAAATAATTATTAAGTATTTCCCTTTGGGAGTTGTGAGCATACTGAGGACAAAATGACAAGAGTGGTGAGGGCAGTGCACAGCTCTCACTTGGCCTGGGATGTGGCACCCAAGCCACGCATTCACCCCAAGAGCAAGGGGAACATCTCCATTTCATCTAAGCCTCCCTTCTTTCTTCTTTCGCTTTGCTCAGGTGAAATTAAAACCCAACTGTCCAACCTAATCATATGTCTGGTTGAAAGCCCCCATTCTTTTGACTTTCCCAGTCTTGAATTGTAATATACATGATTCATCTCAGTGTCTTGTGAAAGTGCAGATGCTGATTGAGGGACCCTGAGATGAGGACCCCAGAAGAAACCACTGCTGTTTATCTGCAGACCCACATTTTTTATCAATCTCTTGATTGGTATATCACTATATATATATATATATATATATATATATATATATATATATATATATATATGTATGTATATATACCAATCTATATTATATATATATACCATTATATTATTATATACATACTATTATATATATATACCAATATATATAAACCATATATATATGACATGCAATGGGATGCTTTGATTTATGCCTATATTACTCCGCAATTAGTGAGCAAGTAGGGTAAAAGGCATATCCATCTTCTTAACCCCGTTCGTTTTTCTACAGTTAGTACAATCTAACTCCTCTTCTAGCCATTTTGAGATACACAGCACGTTTTGTTAACTATATTCATCTCACTGAGCTACAGAGCACAGAAATTTATTTCTTCTGTCAAGCAATAATTTTGCACCATGAGCTTCCTCTCCCCCAGACCATTCTCCCCAGATATATGTACCACTATTATGTTGTCAACTTCTACAACATTAATATTTTAGATTCTACTCATGGGATATCAAATGATATTTTCCTTCCTGTGCTGGCCTAAGGATCTCCAGCTCCATCCATGTTTTCACAAATGAAAGGGTCCATGCATTTTACTAATTATGTATGTGTCTATATACCCCATTTCCTTTACACATCAGCCAATTGGTAGAAATTTATATTGGGGGTAAATGATTCCTGATGTGAACAGTACCATAAGAAACAAAATATAGCATGTCCTATTTTTTATTTGTCTATTTGTTTGCTTGTTCTGAGATAGGGTCTCAATATGTAAACTAGGATGCCCTCGCTGTCTGTCCTTCTTCCCAGATTCCTAAGTACTGGAACTGTAGTCAAGTACCACCATGCCCAGGTCTTCAAACAGCTTTGGGAGATACTGATTTCATTCCACTTCCTTTGGGTTCATCATTGGCAGCAGAATGGTGGGTCTATTCTGTGTATTAGAGAGGCCTGCGTAGTGCTTCCATAACGGCTGTACTAGGTTACAGCTCCATTAGTATATAAGATAAACCCACATTTTTAATGGGAAGGATATAGAAGATTTCCTTGCTACATTTCCACTGGTGTTTAAGATAGACCTATACTTTTAATGGGAAGGTATAGAAGATTTCCTTCTGTAGTGAAAACCTCAGTTGGCCTTGAGAATTTACATACTTCCTAATAATAAAGTGGGAATCACATTGCATTAAAATAGTGTGAATTAGACATCAAATGACAAAATAGAAGTTAAAATAACTCGCGCACATCACGCATGCATCCATGTCATTATGCCACAGACAAACACTGAGCGCTCCCTCTGCACGAGTGTTGCCTTCTAGGGGGACTTACACGTGAAGCAAAGTCATTGACTTTGAGGAGACGCTTACATTCTTGTGGTAGGAACATATTATAAGCAACTGCACACCATCTGCTCAGATGCCAGAAATAAAAGGCAGGCAAGGGTGTCATAGCAGAAGGGTAGCCAATATCACCTTGCTGGAAAGGTCTTAATTCTTTTGTCACGGGTTGAACCAACCCTTCTTTGAAAAATGTCAAACACATCTGAAATGGTTAGTGTTCATCATTAACTTAACAGAATCTAGAATTACCTAGGAAGTGGATCAGGCCTCTGTGCACATCTGTCATGGGATGAGCTGGGGGTGGGTATCCTGGTTACACTGATTAAGGTAGGAAAACCCATCTTAGCTGTGGGCAGGACCACTCTGTGTCCAGGAATTCCCAACTGTAGAAAGTAGAGGAAGGAACTGAGAGCTACACAGCAGCAAGCATTCACTGTACTCCATTTGTTGACTGTGAATGTCCTAGGTGCCTGCTAGGTGCCACTGCTCCAGCTGCCTGGACTGCCCCTCCATGTGGGACGGAACCTTGTCTGTGAGCCAATGGCTGACCTTGCTCCCTTCAGTCGCTTTTGCCAGGGTGTCATACTACACAACGAAGGCAATTCCCGGCTGAACTCCTTCCCTGTTTACTTCTAAAAACAATTCTTTTCCATAAAGCATGAAAGAAAGAAACCTCCCCAATTCCCCAACTACACAGAACCTGAGAAGTGTGGAGTCATGCCATGTGGCGTTGGTCAATTCCCCAATCCTTGTCTCAAAGCTGGAGAATAAAGACCAGAGATCAGAGAAACAATGGCATTTCCAAGTTTTGCCAGATTCTGCCCAATAGTAGCCTGACTCCAATTTGACCCTTCCTTTCCGTTTTCCCAGTTGTTGGAAAAGACCTTTACACAGCCACCAAACAGAGGCATAAAAACAAACACACCTCGACAGAGTTTATCAAGCTTCCGTTTCTGTTGCTAGATCTCCCTGGTTTCCAGTTGATTTACATTTGTATAAGCATCTCATGATACACTTTACTTCATGCTTTCCTGATATGGGAATAAACACATGGAAAACAGCGCAGCTGCACCCTCCCCTCAAACAGTCCTAGGAGAAATATTTTGTTCAGAGTGATGCTGCTTTCATGCCTGTTCGTGTATCAGAGCTACTGGGAAACTAACAATTTCCCTTCCCCGTCCCATTCTGTCTCTCACATGGACAGAAATCCGCCATATCACATACAATTTCAGCCAAGGAATCAACAAGCCCGGAAAGGCTTTGGTTTTATTTGCATCTGTCTAATTTGGTTTAGGTAGAATTCTGCCATCTCCCACCACAACATTTTAATAAGCGCTTGCAGATTACCACTCCCCCAAGACTCAGCTGATAAAATTCTATCTTGGAAGTAATTATCCTTCAAGACAGTCCTTCTGTCCCCAGATGCAGAGATGTGGGGGGAAAGAAAAGAAAAGAAAAAAAAAAACACTTACACACCCATACCCTGATGTTTAGGTGAATTCCGAGTGCCCCCTTGTGGTTGTTATATATAAATGCTGCTGTTTGCTAAACTGACATTGTCGCACCATAGAGAAAAATGTGAAATGGTCCTCAAATGGCATACACTACCATATGGGAGACTGTGGAGAGAGGGGTCATAAACAGTGACTGCAAAGCACAAACAAACCTGAAAAAATAATGTTATGCTATGCTATCTTTCCAATTACTGTTAGGAGGAATTTGTTTGTTTGTTTGTTAGGGTAGGTTGTTGTTGCTGCTGTTTTGCTGTTGCTGTTTGGTTGGTTGGTAATCTAGTTGGTTGGTTGTCTGGTTGTCTAGTTGGTTGGTTGGTTGGGTGGGTGGGTGGGTGGGTGGTTGGTTGGGTGGTTGTCTGGTTGGTTGGTTGGTTGGTTGGTTGGTTGGTTGGTTGGTTGGTTGGTTGGTTGGTTGGTTTTCCGGTTGGTTGGTTGGTTGGTTGGTTGGTTATTTGGTTGGTTTTCTGGTTGGTTGATCGCTTGCTTGCTTGCTTGCTTGATTTTATTTGATTTGATTTGATTTGATTTGATTTGATTTGATTTGATTTTGGAGATAAGGTCTCACTCTGTAGTCAGGCTGACCAGGAACTCTGTAATCCCAGTTGGCCTCAAAATTGAGGCAATCCTCCTGCCTCAGGCCCCAGAGTTCTGGAACTATGTACAGGAGCCACCAAATATAACTATTTTGTTTGTTTGTTTTGTGTTGTGTTGTGTTTTGAGACAGAATTTCTCTGTAGCTTTGGAACCTATCCTGGAACTAGCTCTTGTAGACCAGACTGTCCTTGAACTCACAGAAATCTGCCTGCCTCTAAGATTAAAGGCTTGTGCCACCACAGCCCTGCCGAAACCTAACTTATTTTTAAAAAGAATTTACTTTATTTCCTTTTTTAAGGACATTTGATTGACAGTGCTTTCTGGTTTTTCCCTTGTATTTATTTTTTGATGTTTTCACATATGAATATAGCCTATTGTTATCATACAACCCTTATTGGCCTCTCTTATCCCCTATTACCTCCTTCCTAATCTTGATGGTTCCCAACAAGCCCTCCTTCTGCCTTCATACCTTTGCGGGTGGGGGGTTACTGTGCAGTGAGCCACAGCTGCCGTCTGCTCATGAGCGCAATGATCCTGCCATGTGCAGAGGACAGCAATTATACCACACCTCACCAATCCCTGACTCTCCCTATACTTCCATGCCCCTTCCATAATGGTCCCTGAACATGACATGTTCTAAGCTTATAATTTTATACCCATAGACTGGTGCTACTCACAGCCATGGTCAAAGAGCTTCTTTTTACATTTGGGTGATGATTGATGCAGAAACTTATAAACCAAAGTGCTGAGAACAAGTAGTTATTGCATAGTTGGCTGGCACTGGCAGATTCACTGTCTTGATCTGAAGGGCTGATCTCATCACCATCTAGGCACAAAACCTTGTGAGTCTAGCTTCATAGGGCCATGTGATGACTAATCCTTACTGGGAACTTTGTAGGATTTTACATTTTTATTTTATTTGTTATTCATATGGGTGTTTTGCCTGACTGTATGTCTGTGCACCAGGTAGTCAGAAGAGAGTGTAAAATCCCCTGGAAATAGACCCACAGATAGCTGTAAGCCACTGTATGGGTGGTAGAAATCAAACCTAAATCCTCCGCAAGAGCGGAGAATATTTTAGACAACTGAGTCCCCATTTTTGCAATTTTTGATTAAGTGTTTTATGGAGTAGAACCAATTTCACCTAAGGAAGCCAACATGCCAAAAAAAACCATTTATCTGCTAATTCCTTCTTTAAATGTTTGTGATCACCAACCCGATAAGCAAGAAGTACTGAC
Organism: Myodes glareolus; assembly: GCF_982192425.1. Lineage (NCBI taxonomy): Eukaryota > Metazoa > Chordata > Mammalia > Rodentia > Cricetidae > Myodes > Myodes glareolus. Next base: position 94,744,120 of record NC_142031.1, read on the forward strand.
TGGTGACATTTTTGTGTGCATTTTTTTCTCATAAATGAGGAAGGCTTCAGAAAAAGTCTGGAATACAAGGTCATGTGACATACAAGGCCATTGGAGTGATCGGTGAAATAAGGACAGATTTCCAGGGGGCACAGAAAGACCAGATAGGTGTATCTGGGGCTGTGAGAAAACTGTTATTGACAACATTGATGACCCTAGAAACATGGACCATGAGAGGGGAAACAGAAAACTCCTGAAGACCTTAAGGAATTGAAATGACAACCTCAAAGGCAATCCAAATGGCTGGCCCTGTGTTTGGCACTGAGAGAAGAGAGATCGATGAAGAGAACATGCTGTATGGTCAAACTCGATGAGAGTGGAATTCCAGTCACAGCAGCTTCATTGGTTGGTCCAGAACCATGATGCATATAGCATCCAGTTCTAGCTTGATTCTGTTGCTGTAACAAACACCAACCAATACTAAACACAACTTGGCAGGAAAAGAGTTTATTTCCGCTTACACTTCCAGGTCAGATCTATTTCCAGGGAGGTTAGGATAGGAACTCAAGCAGGAATTAAATGAAGAAACTACTGCTCCCTCACTGGCTCATGGTCAGCATCAATCAAGGCTATCTCTCACAGAAGGGGTCGGAGGCCTGTCTGATCTAGGGAATTTTTTGGTTGGGGTTCCCCTTTCCCAGGTGTCTCTAGGGTGTACCCCCATTGATAATAACAACTAACTGGGATACACACTAAGTTATGGACCAAGTCCTTTATGGAAAGAGTCCTGGGATACTATTGTGTCATCATAGAGTAAGCATTAGAAGACTCCGAGCTGATAAACATAATGGAGGAAATTGTGTGTGTGTGTGTGTGTCTGTGTGTGTGTCTGTGTGTGTGTGCACGCACGCGCACATGCGTGCTCATGAATGTGCATCTGTTATGGAGCAACATACATACCACAGTATACCTTTGAAGATCAAAGAACAACTCTTGGAAATGCAGACTATTTCTTGTTTCTGCAGAACTGCAAACCCTAGGCCCAGCTGGCCCATGGGCTCTCTTCCTGGCAATGCTCCTGTCTCTACTTCTCTCACCATAGGTGTTCTGGGGCTGTAGCTGTAGAGAACTGCATCTCACTTTTTCACGTGGAGTCTGGGGATAAAATCTGGATAGTTAGACTTGCCGAGCAGGTGCTTGTAACCACTGAGTCATCTTGCCATCACCCGTAATGCAGGATCTTAGGGACTGGGTAGGAAGAACGGAGCATGTTTCCAGGAACTCTATGGTGCAGTGTGAGGGGAATAACAATCTCTCAGAGACAACGAGGAAGCAAGATTCTAAGAAAAATAAGAATGTAATGTCTAAAGATGCAAAGATTCTCAGAATATAAGCCAGAGAAGTCCACAACCCTAGCAGTGAGTCCAGTAATTTTCTAGGTGTAAATGGGCCACAGTACCTGAGTTCCCTCGGCCGCAGTTAGGACTTTTAAGAATGCGGGGGCGGCACCATCATTCCTCCTTTCTTTGGCCATACAATCATTCACACTTCCCAAAGAAATGTGTCTTTACAAGGTCAGGAACCATCACCACAGTGGTTTTGACCAAGTAGGCAAATGATGACTCTCCCTGTTCTCGTCAAGTTCTTAATGTTCCCTTTAAGGCGAGCTGAAGGGATGACTCGGTGGTAAAATGCTTGCCTTGCAAGCATGGGAACCTGAATTCAATCTCTCAGAATTCACGTTTTTAAAAAGCCAGCTCTCAGTGTGTTGATGATCCCAGGTCTGGGAAGGAGGAGTCAGGCAGGTCTGGATGGATGATTGGCCATGCTTATGTGGCAAACTTTAACCCAATGAGCGGGTCTCAAAAGACCAAGATGGGCAGCTCCTGAGGTTGTCATCCGGCCTCTTTGCACACATTCATGTACACTCACATGCACTTGCACATACATGAACGCACAAGCACACAAGCACCAAAGCTCCCATTTTCATAAATTTAGGGGGAAATGAACATTCTTCAACTTGAAATCGTTGTCTCTTAAACTCAGCTCTAAAGCTAAATGAGAGGATGTTCATAAAGTGTCGAGGAATGATACATGTGTTTCTTTGTTAGTACATTAAAAAAATTCAACAGAATAGAATCACCACCATGACTTTAATGATGAATAAAGAGAGATATTTCCATATACTACAAGTGTGACAGCATAACATCAAACAAATATTATTTTTCATGATAGTCACTGGACTTACATACATTTGTAATAAAAAAATGCACTTCTATTAGATGTAATTTCTCCACTCAAAATTCCTGCACCGCAGAGTTCTATCTATGAACATCCTAGGGGACTGAGTTAAGAACTTCTTGACTGAAGGGGGATTTAAAGCTTAAAGGGGAAAAAAAGTATTAACTTATTCTAATGTTATGTCACTTAAGGTACATTTCCCAGCATTTAAATAATAGTGCTGATAAATGTAATTGCTGCTTTTATAATGAGTAGAGAATTAGTCTTTCTACTCAGGCTTTTGAATCCCCCAAATGTTCAGTACTTGGGTGGTTCTGAGACTCTATTCTAGAGGAACGATCAAGTAAATTCTATTTAATGCACGTTCATCTTGAATTTCTTCCAAGGATACATATCTGATAATACTTGTTTTCTTGTGTCTCCAACTTCAAGACAGACACAAGGATAAACTCCAAGCAAATCTTTCACAGGGACTTCTGAGTAGCTGCCCGCATTAAATCAATCTTCCTGCAGTTGCAGTCGGTAACATTTAGACTTGCCCAGATTAGTGGCTGATTTCCTGGCAAAGCTCTGTAAATACCAAACGTCAATAAAATGTCATCCACAATGCAGGATATTTCAAATGCATGCTAATTGCAATTCTGGGTTGCAAGCACTGAACTGCTTTTCTGAAAGGGGCTCCATCGTCAGAATAGTTCACGTGGTACCTTATACAAACTACCAGCAGCCAATTCCATTGATCGTCTTATTTAATTTCACTAAAAAAGCTCACCATCAATCTTAAAGGTGACTCGCTCTAGGACCACTTACAGTGGTGATCAAACTGGCAGAGTTGGAGTTGGGAAATAGAAGCTTTTCCAGACCAATCACTTATTAGAAAAAAAAGCTTCCATGCGCGACTCCAAATACGATCGCTTATGTAATAGTGCCATCTAGTGGAGGCTCATGCACAGCACAGGAAACTGATGAACGCTGGACTCTTGGGGAAAAGCTTATTTCTTTGTAAAGGTAACTTTAAATATTTTGTTTGTTTGTTTGGTTGGTTGATTGGTTAGTTGGTTAGGATTTTTTGAAAGGAGGTTTCGTTAGGTATCTGTCTAACCTGGAACTTGCACAAATTCTCCTGTTTTTACTTCCTGAGTCCTGGTGATGCAGGAATGTAGTATTGAATCCTAGTAAGTTCCTACTGGAAAACTACAGTATAAAATATCTTTTTAAAACATGCCGTGTGATAAAAGGGATAGCAGGTGACAGAACCCTGGGATGGGTGCTCAGAAGAAACTGTGTATGTATCTGTGGAACAGTTCAGTTCTGGTCACCACCATCCCAAGACAAATATGGAAAAGGTCAATACCATGACCTCATGAAAATCTAAACGTCGTTGTAAATATGGGTATACAAAAACGGTAAGTACAGAGGTATAGAAAAAAGTTAGCAAGAGGCTGGAGGGATGACTCGGAAGTTAAGGATGTGCACTGCTTTCTCAGAGGAACCAACTTCAGTTCCCAGCACCCACATCTAACAGCTCACAAGTGCCTTAACTCCTGCTCCAGAAAGATCCGATGCCCTCTTCTGACTTTCTTGGATGCTGCACCCACCTGCACAGACTCACACATACATACACAAGACTAAAATATTTTTAAGAGACTTGGTAAATTAGGAGAGCATAGATTCACTCTAACAATATAAAGTAAAGTAAAACATCATAGAGTAGTAATGAATTTTTTATTCAAAATAACTGTCATGACATGACTTCCCAAAAGAAATCCCAAAGCATTGTGACTTCTGAGTAGATTAACACAGCAGTCAAATAAACACTTTAATGACATCATCAAAAGTGGGTATAGGTGCTGTGGCATGTAATAGCTGGCAACCAATCCTTTAACCCATTGAGACATTTCAGATCCAGATCATAAGAGGTGCAGTACATCTATCTCTAGCACCTTAATCCATTCTGTGTCCACTGACCAGGGAGCATGGCTGCCCTAGATTACATCAAAAAAATTAAGGTCTGTGTGAAGGACCATGTAACAGGTCAGAGACTAGAACTTAGGTTCATAAACGTGTGAACAAGTAGCGTGCTTTAACTGCTCTGCAGAGGATACGCCAAGAATAAGTTACATATTTCCATATGTAAATGCGTGCAAAGCAAATGAGGCTCTTCCTAGAAATGTACAGTGTGTGATAACATGCTCCCCTGGCACATCTAAGCAGGAAAGTTACAGAACAGCTACCCCAGATGCTGAAATCAAAATGAGTGGGTTATTTTATGAAGGACCTGCACCCCATCATTGAGCGACCCTCATCACAGCAGTCAAAAAATGGAAACACCCTGAGTCTCTACCAGCCGATGAGTGGGAAAAGGGACACACATATCTGGCATAGAATCCTGAGTGAACATTGAGTGAAATCCTATCACTTGCAGCAGTACAGGTGGACCATGAGATCATCGTGATCAGCTCAATAAGGCAGGCACAGAGAGACAAGGACAACGGTATCCCATTCTCTACCCAAATAGAAGAAAGTCTGACAGTTACTGCAGACTGGTGAGCACTGAGGGGGAGATGGCGCGGGTGACCGACAGGTTCTAAGGTTAAATGTGGACAGAAGCTACAAGGTCTAGTGTGCACAGTGGGGTGATACAGGACATGACTTGGTACTGCTCCTCAAAAATTTAGATGAGAGGATTTTCTTTTTTTTAAATTCAAAGTTTATTAAATTATAAAAGTTTCCATTTCCGCCCCTCCTCCCAACACCCTCCCTCTCCCCCCACTCCCCCTCCTCCTCCCTCTCCATCCCTAAGAGCAGTCAGGGTTTCCTGCCCTGTGGGAAGTTCAAGTTCCTAGATGAGAGGATTTTCAAAGCATCCGCCAATAAGAAGAGGTGAGCGTTTAAGAGGTGGAAATGGCACCTGGGTTATACGATGTTGAGATACTGTGTATCTGGATCATGCAATGTACAGATCTGCACCACCACATGGTTAGGACGTGCACTTCTGATCACGCATAGTGACACTCACCTGTGACCTCAGCACTCAGAAGGAAGAGGCGAAGGACTATAAGATGGAGTTTGAGGCCAGTCTGGGCTACACAGCTAAATCTGGTCTCTCTCTCTCTCTCCCTCCCTATCTCTCTCTATATGTACAAAGAGAGTGTGTGTGTATACTTTTTATACATATACTGTGTGTTTATATGTGCGTGTGTGTGTGTTTATATATATTCAAATACTTTTTAAGATGCATTATTTTTGGGTTTTATATATTGGTTAAAAACTAAATTTAATAGCCAAGCAGTGGTGGCACAGGCCTTTAATCCCAGCACTCAGGAGGCAGAGGTGGGCAGATCTCTGTGAGTTCAAGGCCAGCCTGGTCCACAAGAGCTAGTTCCAGGACAAGTTCCAAAGCTACAGAGAAACATTGTCTCAAAAAAAATAGTTAATAAATAAATAAATTTTATTAAGAATCAAGAAATTAAATAATCTGTTCTTGAAAAACTTGATGAAATTATCTAGAGAACCATATGGACCTGAGGTGTTTAAAATAAATTAGGAACCATTTACGAATTTATTAGATTCTGGCTGTTGAATTCTCTATTTCTTCCACACTGAAACATGAAGGTAAACTTCAGGAGAATTGTTTTTTGCTAGCACCACTCTATAGTGTAGAACTAGCCAGTGTACAGAGCTTATATCCATGGACTGGATGAATGCAGAACTGTGAGTCATTGTCAGTTAATAGCTGAAGCACACAGGGTTTGAAAATATGCTCTGAATTTACTTCTTTAATATTTCGAAGACATATGGAGCCAGAGAACAAAGACAAATGTAAGTTTGTCATGTTTACATACATGTTCTTGTGTATATTTTCATAGATCATCTGTATATCTATACTTACACAGAATTATATACTTGATGGAAGTGATTGATACACACACGTAGACATTTATGTGTCTTTGTTTATATGTATACATATACAAAGGAAAGAATGGCAGTGGAGTGCCACCTACAGGAGGCAGAACTAGCAGTCAGGGACACTTGATCTAGCCCCATCCTACAGTCTCAATGTGTGCTCATGGGCAAGGCACATTCACTGTGGATCTCAGATCACTTATTTAACAATCAAAGGAGTTTAACCTTTTCTAAAGTATTTTCTTCTGTGTGACTCTGCTGTGCATGGCATGGGAGAATAAGAGGGAAAGGGACGATGATTTTCCAGATCGTGTTCTCTCCCAAAGTCGCATCCACAACTGCCTCTGGTTTTCCTTCCTCTGCTTCTGTCTCACACAGTCAGTTTTGACATATGTGTGGCAGAATCTCTGGGAAGTATGGTACAGCTGGGTTTCTGTGACATAAATTACTAAGTTAAAGAACAAAGCAATCGGACCTTGAGTAATGACCCCGTTGCTCAGTCAGGCTTCACCTCTGTGGTTTCAGCATCTATGACCTGATAGCAGCATGACTAACACCCTCCCTATATAAATCATTTACATAATGGACCCATTGAGGGTTCTGTCACTGCCTCTCACTTTTTATCTCCAGCACAGTTTAGTTTACTGCTAAATTGCAAAGAAGTAGCTCTGGCTTCTCTAGAGATGTTCTGTGAGGACACTTACTCCGAAACATTCTTGCTTTTTATCATCAAAAGATGACTTTCCATAGAAAAGAGAAACTGATAGCATAGCCTCCATATTCTACTTAATGAATAAATTCTGTTTTTCTGTGGTTCCTGGTGTTGGGTCAGTGTCTCATGCATGCCAAGGCACTCTACTACGGAGCCATAACCCCAGACCCATGAATGAGTTCGAATATATCTCTACAGACAAGAAAATGATTTAAATATTGTTTCTAATGGCACATTGATATGTTGTCTATGTTTCTGAATGAATCTTCTTTTAAATGGTATATCATAGTTCAAACAACATTGTTGTGAAATATTTGTACAAGGTGTGAAGATGTAATGCTGTAGTTGGTATAATAAAAAGTCAATAGCTAGGCAGGAGGTCTAGGTGGAACTTCCAGGCAGAGAGAGAAAGCTGGGAAGAAGAAAGGTGGTGTTGTCATCCAGAAATCAAGAAGAAACAGGAAGTGCAAGATGGAAGAGAGGTAATGCCATGTGGCAGATTAATATAAATGGGTTAATTGAAGTTATAAGAGCTAGTGGGACATGCCTAAGACTGAGATTTCCTAATTAATAATAAATCTCCATGTCATTATTTGGAGACTAGCAGTCCTGATGAAAAGGTACTCCTACACAACATTGCCGGTAGATTCAACAAATAAGGTAATAATGATAGGCAAAGTGATGACAGAGTACATAAATAATGGTTGCTGCTAGATTATAGGTAAGGAATCGGGGAAATATGGTCGGGTAGGTAAGTAGGTAGGTAGGTAGGTAGGTGGGTGGGTGGGTGGGTGGGTGGGTAGGTAGGTCAGTCAGTGGTTTCAAAGTTGCTTAGTAATCCTTTGGAATCCTCATGCAGCTGGTGGCACACAAATAATTCCTCTGCAGTCCTCAAAATACTTCTTCCTCTACTAAAATATTAGCTGACTATCGCTCTAATAAAGATGACTAATAAAAACTCAGAGACAGAAATTGAGGTTCAACCCGAAGTTCAGAATAGCATAACAGCCGGCCACTGGCTCTTACCTTGACCTCAGTCTGAAAGGGCGATTCTGCCTCTAGGTATCTCAGAAAGAGACTGTGTCTGAGAGCTGTCTCCTGCCATCTTATAATTCTCTCCAGTTCTGCGATTAAGGGTGTGCACCACCATTGCCTGGTTTCTAAGGCAAACAGTGTGGCTACTGGGATTAAAGGTATGTACCACCATTGCCTGGTCTGTAAGGCTGGCCAGTGTGGCTGCTTTACTTTTCTGATCCTCAGCCAAGTTTTATTTATTAAAATACAAATGAAAGGCCACTACATTCTAATAGCAGCCAAATACACAGCTGTGATTCCAGCTATGGAAATTTATTATTTGTCAAAGGATACCCTTGGTGTCCTGGCCCTTCTTAAGCCTCACTCTAGCCATCGCTGTGACTATATGGAGAAGGCTGGACATGGCTGAGAGCTACAGGAGAATGGGGAAGAACATCCTCCATCTGGTAATGACATCCTGGTGTGTCCTGACCATGTCAGTCCCATGTTAGATCAGATGTGATCCTTTATGTTTCTAGACATTTCCATGACTGGTCAGTAGCAGAAACATCTGTCAGGCTAACTAAATTTGAGATGATGTCGGTGGGTTTTCCTTCTTCTCAGACACTTGGGTTAAGAAGCCACATTTCTCCCACTCTAGTGTGCATCACAGAACACTGAACAATTGGGGTGGCCGTGGTCCAAGAACAACACTAAATCCATCACGTCTACTATTCGACTGGAAGCAAATGACCTGAAAGCTTCAGTCGTCTGATAATAGAAACCCACTGTGGTGCTATAGGCTCACATTAGCTCCATTCTCAGCTTTTCAAGAAACCGCATCCTGATTTCCGTAGTGGCTGCACAGCTGACGTTCCCAGCAGGGGTGAATACGGGCTCCTCTTCTCCTACTTCTTTGCCAGTGTTTGTTAACATTCGTTTTGATGTTGACAGTCATCAAAGTTAGAGTCTCAGAGTAGTTTTGAGTTAGGCTATTGCTGAATGCATACAGGACAAGTGTCTAATGCCCACCAGACCTGCCTTTACTGTGGCCATTTTCCTTGTTTGTATGCTGGGGCCTCTTCTGCACACATTTACTCTTGTTGTAAGACTGGTGGATTCTCCCACCTGACCAAGACTCCCCACATCATAGGATACCCTTGGGTGACTATTTTAGTTGAGTGGTACCTCCCAGGTACAATGGGAGTATGAAAAGCTGTCATAGCACAGATGTTGATAGTGGAAAATGACCTGCCATTGAACTTTCAAAGCCCCATACGTGTTAGTCGCCTTGCTGTAGGGCCGCAGCTGTGGGTATCATGTGTGCTCCTGGAATGTCAGGGTATTTAAGCAGCAAAAGCCAGATACATTATTCCATAATTTGATCAGGTCACAGGTGTTCAGACTCAGGGTAATTAAATTCAACAGTAACTCTCAGTTGTTGAGAACTGTTCTTATCACCAAGGGTGGAGATCTCCCTCCTTGGGTACTTCCCTGCCTGAGCCAGCCTGAAGTTACCTACAAATTCTTGGCCCATCTGTAGTTATCCTTCCTGCTCTCCACAAGTTCCTCCACCCAGGGTTGTGGCAGGCCAAACTGGGGCTCTTTGATTCATGCATATTCCCTATCCCCGGATAACCAGGGATATTCTCAAGACCTCAGGACCATACGCAGGCGCTGCACTCAGAGTAACTGTGTGCCCAGGCTGGTTGTCTGTCCTTCACACACCCATCTACTAGAGAAATCATCGTATCACTGAAATTCTACGACTGGGTTTGGAGTTACTGAGGGCTTGGGGCTTGTCCTGAGGACGAACAGATCTGCCCGGCTTTCATCTGGCTTACATTTCTTAAGTAGCTTAGGAGACCCCTCCTCCTCCTCCCACACTTCTTACAGCTCTGGAAGAATGCTCCTGTTTCTGTGACTGTAAGGACAAAATAAGAACAGCCTTGACATTCCGCAGCACGAAACAACCCGTGACCCTGCTCTCATGCTATCTTTTGCTCCTTTGATTGTCAATATTGCCCCAAAGCTGTGATTTCTCTCTTCCAATCTGTGTTCCTGGGACCCCCAGATTTTCAGCAGAAATGCCTCAGATCGGGTCAGGAGGAGCCAAAGCATGGAAACCGTCACATTCTCTTAATGAGAACTTCTATGCTGTTGTTCAGCCTACACCCAGCTTCATCACGGGTGTCACTGGAAGAAAACTGGAAAGGGGAAAAGATCTCTTCAGGCACGGTTACTCAACCTCTTCCAAACCACTCCCTTTAAAATTGCATGCTAATTGTATTCCACAGTTATTCTTTTGGCCTCCAGACTTTTGAAACATTGGACCCCAAAGAACTAAAATTTCCTTTGGACTCCCACCCCAGAGAAGGGAAACACTGAAGCTCTGATGTCCGACAAAGGAAGAATTTGCCACCACAGCCGTCACCGCCCATCACTGCCACCCCACGGTTCTGGCATCATCAGACACCTTGCAAGACAAACCAGAGCTAAGATAATAGTCAATGATGGGTAGCACCACAACTTGAGATTGGCTTAATTTCACATACCTCTTACCTTCCATTTCAACTAGACTGCACATCAGTAACCCCTAAGGCAGACTTGAGGGGGTCACTGAGCCCCTTTATTTACTCCCTTTCCTTGTGGTACACTGAATAAACATCTCTCTGGTTCTCACTATTTCTCATCTCTTTGTCAGGACACACAGCCAAGCATAACTTGTTGGGGGAGCTTCAGGAACCTCTGCTTTTAATCTGGTTGCACTATATGTGCTAATGATAACACAGGCTAGCTCATTATTCCCAACAAAGATAAGATTTGCCCATGAGTCCTGGGTGCAACAGGCTCGATACAAGTTGAAGTCATTGAAGACAAAAAAGGCCAATCTAAAGGACACAGCAAGAGCATTTACTAAACTCAAAATAAATGATGCCATATTTCCATCCCTGCTGCTTTCGTTAATGTTATTTTAGCTTTGAGTGTTTTGTTGGTTTGTTTTAGAAAAAGGATCTCTATGTAGCCCGATGACCTTGAACTCACAATCCTTTTGCCTCTATTCCCCAGATCCACCACCACCTAGTCTATATCTTGATTTTTGAAGGATGGCATGAAGGTCAATGGATACTTTTATATGGACATGGATAAGGTCATTATTTGGAGAAATATATAAAGAACTATGTCCATGAAAGGATTTAGGAAATTAGAACTTAATCAACTGTATATTGGAATCTCCAGGGGAACATTAAATAACACCAGTGCCCAGGCATTATGCTGACATGTTCTAAACCTCAGTATCAGTATTTCTCCAAATCTTTTCATTGGGAAATTTAACATGTAATCAGAGCTGATAAACCCTCCTGTAAGATAAGACCTAGGGAACATGATTTAAATAGGAACACGCTGCCCTGGTGTGCAAAGTCGGAGAAGCCCATGACTGAAGTGACTGCGGAGTTTAACCAGGGTGCAGAGAAATCATCTGTGTGTGCAGTGAGTTTATAAGAGTAGAAGGGACCAAGAAGTGATCACTTCATTAAACATTTCTCCCAGGCATTAGAATGACACATTTGATTATTGGAAGGATACACTTGTGGTACTCTCAATACGTTCCTTAGAAAGATACTAAACACATCACTAGGCAACGGCTGATGGCAACATCCTACAGACAATAGCCTGGCCACAGATGGAAGACCTGCTAGCCAGTTGTCCTATGCTATGACAGAAGAACCAAACAAGGGTTTGAATTCAGGAATATGAAAAAATGGCAGAACAAACTACAACATCTAAACTTTTCTCTTGATGGAGTCTTCACTCTTTGTCTTCCTGTGCCTGCCAACGATATTCATTACCCAGGTATGGTGATATGCACCTGTAACCCCAGGGCTCATTTGTTGCAAGGAGGGGGCCACTTGTTCCTCCCAGCCGCCAGACTAGCTTAGCCCTGAAATAACCACACAGAAACTGTATTAATGAAAACACTGCTTCGCTAATTAGCTCTAACTTCTTATTGGCTAACTCTTGCATCTCAGTTTAACTCGTTTCTATTAATCTGTGTATTGCCACATGGCAGTGGCTTACCGGGAAAGATGCGGAATGTCTGTCTCTGGGAACTTCATATTGTCTCTCTCTCTCCCTTCCTTTCCTAACCCATTTCTATTAATCTGTGTATCCCCACGTGTGGTAGTGGCTTACCAGCAAAGCATATCTATCTCCAGTGGCAGAACTCTGCTTTCTTCCTCCCAGAATTCAGTTCTATTTTCCCTACCTACCTAAATTCTGTCCTATCAACAGACCAAGGCAGTTTCTTTATTCATTAACCAATGAAAACTGCACATGGACAAGACCTCCCACACCACTCAGGAGGTAAAAATAGGAGAGTGATAAGTTCAGAACCAGCTGGGCTATTTAAGCAAGTTCCAAGCTAGCCTGGGATACATCTCAAGACTGTCTCAAGAAACAAAACACACAACTTTGAAAAACAAGAAAAATGAATAGTATTTCTTACACAAGAGGTTGGACATACTGACAGTTGGAAATAAAAAGTTGAAACATATAAACACATTGCTTGGGACTGAGTTTCCTATAAATAGCTGGTGGTCAAGTTTTTACTTCCCACACATTCGAGCAGCATGCTATGTTAGGCGGTAGTAACACATGCCTTTAACGCCAGAACTAAGGAGGCAGAGGAAGTTCGAGGCCAGTCTCATCCACAGAGAAAGTTTCAGGACAGCCAGAGCTACAAAAAGAAAGCCTATCTTGAAGAAAACAAAAACAAAAAACAGCAGGCTACCCTCCACCGTCACCTTTCCACCTCACATTCACTCAGTCTATTTCCCATCTCCATTACCGCTCTATGACTTACAAGTTCACCAATAACCTTTCTAACCACCAAATTCACTCACCTAATGCTCAATAAAAGTCTGCGTGACTGCAGTAATTCCCTATAGTGAGGTATGTGTGTTTGTGTATGAGTACTAGGTTTAAATCTCCTATCTTCAGGATTATATTTTTTGATCACGTGTTTTTCCTATAGAAGTTCTTGCATCCGAGACTTGCTCAAATGCTTCGGTTTGCTCGGTAATTCCAGTCCCTCCTCCCGATCCTCTTCCCTTTACCATACTTTAATCTTTTGCCACCCACTACCCAATGGTTCCTTTACCACAAATCCACCTTCTTTTTCCACTATTATGATTATTCCCTCATGTATTGCCACTATCACTACCTTATTGACTTTAAAATCAATGTCCTCTGGTTATGTACACCCAGGATTCAAATCCATGTGTTTAGCTGTCAACTAAGCCTCTCACAGTATGTCCTGCGTACATCACAAGCCGAGCAACTACAGATAACTCCTCTATCAGATATCTCATTGGGGAAAAAAAGAAACACCTATCACCAATGACCAAACTTTTCAAAGTCCTTTTATATATTATCTGCCCTACCTCACCAGTAGAACATTAGCCAGAGAACTAACCCAAGAGGGGAAATTCAGTTGAGTTCTTTTTTGTTTTTCTGAGACAGAGATTCTCTGTGTAGCCCTGGCTGTCCTGGAATCCACTTTGTAGACTAGGCTGGCCTCAAACTCAGAGCTCCACCTGCCTCTGCCTCCGGAGTGCTGGGACTAAAGCGATGCACCACTGCCGCCAACGTGCACCACCGCAGCAGCCACCACCACCACAATGGCCACCACCATAGCCACCATCTGCAGCTTCATTTGAGTTCTTAAACACCAGTTCTCTTAAGGAAAATTCCATTTCACGCCCTTCTCATTAGAATTCTGTTAGCAGAGGAGGCATTTCAGAACTCAGCTTCAACAGCTGTGAGGGAAATTATGAAACTATGGAATTAAATACGTCAATTGAATTAAGCACACACATCTTTCGCAAGAAAAACAATGGCAAAGTCATATACATCCACTTTAAAACTGGTTTTGATGTTCTCCTTTATGTATGATCCCCACATAAAGACCAATACTGTTTGTAGTCGGTATCCCTGGGAGAAACCTACAAAAGAAAAGAGGGTAAGAAAAGAGGCAGCATTTTCTTATTAAGATGTGGTGAGAATGATAAATATGTGCAGACCATTCTCTGCATAGATTTCCATATAGAGAAGCACGGCAAAGCAGCAATTAGAACGGAAGATGAGTCGGTCTTACAAATCGCCTTTGCTCCTCCCAAAGAACGTGACATTTATACACAGTACAAAGAAAAACCTTGTAAGTCTTTTACTACTTCAATTCTTCCTGGTTCTTTCTCTCTTCTCCTTCAAATAGAACAGTCTTTCTCTTCCCAGACAGCCAGATACATTCCACCCCCATCACGTTTATATGAGCTCTCTGCTCTTTCTAGCCATCTTTTCTATTTCCTCTAAACTTTCTGGCCGTGTATTCCTCCACTAGGGAACGAGTTGCTTTCTTCAGCCCCGTAACAGAAATCTTGACAAAAGCAACTCAAGGGAGGGAAGATTTATTTGTTTGAGATCAGAGTTCCAAGGAATACAGTCCGTCGGGTTGAAGGAGGCCTGCAGAAACTGATCCTCAGATGCAAGGGTGTGGTAGAGACTGTTTACATCATGACAGGCAGGAAGCAGACAGGGAATGGGATACAAGCAGGACAGGGCCATCACCCACAAAGGCCTATGCCCACTGACCCACCTCTACTAACCAGCCCTATAACTTCTCAAAATGGTGCCACCAACTGTTCAGACAAATGAAATGCGTTCCGATAACACAAACGGACATTTTTGGAATCTTCAAAACATACCAGTGAGTTTTCGTAGTTGTTCTACCTATTCTGACAGGACAAGACACTACAGAGTCTTCATCTTGTAATCTTGCTGGAGCCATTTCTAGGTTCAACTAGAATCTGACTTCCTGCATGGAGAACCTCACGGAAAATTGCCCAACACTGTTTTAGGAACCAAAGGTCGGGATGTCCCACTTATCTTAGCCTTTGCTGAAACTGCTTGTTTGTGAAGACGCTGCTCGAGCTGTTTATCTTAGCCGCCTGTTTGTGCAGAATCCCCTCAGGCTGGCTGAACACTTATCTTGGCTTCTGATAAACCTGCTTACTCTGCGAAGCCCACCCCCTGCAGCTGCCAATCAAGATGCGAGATGGGTGAACAAGGCCTTTGCCCTCATAACTCGAACATTCTGGACACTTAGAATGACACCTAGGTCCCCGAACGCTTGGGCATGGTCCTAGCTGGCTGGAATGAAGACATTCAATTGGTTATACCTTGTGCCTCTAGTTAGCTACAGGTTATGGAATTAACACTATTATCACTTAATTAACACTTATCCAACTCTGGGTAATTTTCAATGCCTGGAATCTGGCTTTTGAAGAGAGAACTCTTCGATAATAGAGGAGGGAATAATTTGTATAAGCAAATACAAAATCATATTTAGTTCATAATACAGTGGGCAAACATTTTTTCTTCCACCACATTCATTTACAGACAGTATGAAACTGAACGGCAAATTACCTACACCCTTTCCGAATGATGACTAAGTATAAAGGGAGGCAACACACTCAGGTTCAGAATTGTATGTCTTCATCACGAAACCAAACTGCCTCTGCAGTGTCTACACACAACGCACCATGCAGCATATACTTTAAGGAAATCTCTCCAACCTTCCCACCAGAAGTCAAAATAGAAGACAAAGCCCAAAGTGGCAGTCATTGCAAAGACCTTGGCAGATCGTTTTTTTGTCAAAGACAAAAGTATAACCACTGAAAATTCATTCCAAAGATTCGATCATTTAATGTCTTGAGAAATTTCCAAGCAAACCATAAAGTCCTAAATCACAACTGAAAAGCAAACAACAAGACTGAGTGGCCTTGAGACATCATTTGTTTCCTCCCTTGCTCATCTGACCTAGCTCACTGTGAGGAGAGTGTTCTTCAGTCTGGGTGAGGGGCATAACCATACAGGAAACCTTGCCGCCTCAATTCCCGGGGTCCTCGGCTCCAGGCAGAGACTGGAATCTTCCCTGGAGGGATATACTATTAGCACTGGTGATTCACCCTCTAACTCTCAGCAACTGTGGCAGAGGCTAAATTCTAGGAGGGGGCAGCTGGGATGCTGAGAGCTGTCTTTCTTTGCTCAGCGCCACTCATAGAGTAGGGGCTCTGCCCAAGGACACAAGGACCCAGCTCATTCTGTCACTAATAAATATTCAATGCCGGGAGGGGACCAGAGGCTACTGCCTCGCCTCGAACAGAACACCTGAAGCAAGGAAATAAAACTTTGCCCCGAGATAGAGGTAACAAAACTTAAAAGCCCTCCTCTACGAAATGGATTTTGTTGGAAACACTGCAGTTCAGAACAACCCACAGATGTGCAGAAACAATAGAGATTTTAGTGTAAAGTAATTACAAAGATATTAGCAGTTCCGTGAGAGGAAGAAACCACACCAGGAGACCCAGTTCATCAGACAGCAACAATAGGGAATGGGAGTTAAAATATCCTTTTTGACATTAGGACACACCTCAAAAACTGACTTCAGCACCTCCCCATGAAGGAGGAAAAGGGAAGTTTTGAGTGAACTAACTTTAAAACTATTGTGTTATGGTTAAATAAGGTTATAAGTACCAAAAAAGAAAGAAAATGAATCTACCCATGCAATAAATCAAAATTTTAATTAGTTCTGATTTCAGAGTAAATTTTGCCCCAAAGCATTATTGGAACAATAGACTGAACAGTGAGCAAATAGCGGAGCCTGTTAATGCCAAAAAAGACAGAAACTTTAAAGGGACAGATCAAGGAAACACCAAAGAAGATTCAGCTCAAAACAGTTATCCTAAAGTGATTGATTTAGTTATCCTAAAGTCTGTGGCTGCACGAATTGAGGAACTGACTTGTAATTCCTCACACTAAAGCACAAATAAATTCCATTAAAACAGCCAAGTTACCAAACTAATAAATAAGCAATCAAGAATAAAAGGAATCCCAAGAAAGGGCCCAGAAAAGAGGAGGGAAGAGAAGACATCTATACCCAGAATTGATACAAAAGAAAAGTATGTGACCCCGACAAAGAAAAGTATCATGCTTACATTCAGAAAACCAAAAACTACATGGGAAAGTCTGTGCCTTGTCTTCGTTAGAATTACTGCTGTGATGAAACACCATGACCAAAAGCAAGTTAGAAAGGAAAGAGGTTAAGTCTGGCTTGCATTTCAACATCACTATTCATCACTGAAGGAAGTCAAAACAGGAACTCAAACAGGGTAGGAACCTGGAGGCAGGAGCTGACACAGAGGCCATGGAGGGGTGTTGTTTACTGACTTGCTCCCCGTGGCTTGCTCAGTCTGCTTTCTTATAGGATCTAGGATTGCTGTATCCCGCATCTGGGCAGCAACATCAGCCAGGTCCCTCCTGGCTTATTTGTCTGTGCTTGGAGGGAAGGAAGCATGAGGATTAAGAAATGTCAGATAAAGAATACAAAGATAAAAAAGAAAAGACAGAGAAACAGGGTAGAATTGGGAAGGGATCTAGTAAATACTGAGATTCACCCCATGTTTATTTCTCATAGCCTTTATATGCCCCAATCCAAAGGGGGAGGGGGGGAAGAGGAGGCTTCTTTACCAAGATACAAGGAACAAACAAAGTAATTGCCTTCTTAGTACCCAAAGCATCAAGTAACCACACCCTAGGTAAAAACATCCTGTCATATAACCTTGAAGAAACAAGAATAGGTCTAAATTCTCTGACCTTTAGTTAAGACAGAATGGATCCACTTCTGTGGGCTCCCACATAAGACTACCAGGTCAGGGATGGCACTACCCACAATAATAGTAGACTGGGCTCTCCCCCATCAGTCACTGATTAAAAAAAGACCTTACAGCTGGATCTTATGGAAGTATCTTCTCAACTGAGTTTCCCTCCTTTCAGATAACTCTAGCGGTGTCAAGCTGATATAAAACTAGCCAGCACATGCCTATAATCCCAGCACTGGAAGGTAGTCATGGGATGTGGGAATTGCTACCCCGAGTTATATCTCCCTGCCCCCATTTGAGGTGCTTATCTGCAAAGAATCTTAACTTCCCTCTGCTCCTGGAGTTGGATGAGGAAGTTTGAGTGCACGTGATTATTCCTTGATCCCTGTTGGGGTCAGGTGACAGTCCCTACTGGGGACAGGTGAAGGTGGAGTGCATGTGATCAGTCCTTGACCTCTACTGGGGTCAGGTAAGAGTTCCTCCTTGGGTCAGGTGACAGTCCCTTCGCAGCCCCCTCCCCATTTGGTGCCATGGTATAAAAGCTAGCCCCAGCAGAACAATAAAGGAGTTGCTGTTTCACCTCAACCTCGTGCTCTGTGGATTTCATTCAACCTGGACACCCTCCGCCGAGACTTGTGGTTCCAGACCGTGCTGGCGCGGTAATGGGAATAAACTGGGGGCTGGCTGATGGATCAGTCAGCCTAACCAGTGAGCTTCAGGTTCAGTGAGAGGACCCTGTCTCACAAAGGATGCTGACAGA